>NW_020291594.1:813902-1375294 GCF_003184755.1 Aspergillus piperis CBS 112811 | reverse complement strand
CCCCGTCAGCTTCGCTGCTCTTCCTGATCGCATGTCCCGCTCGCAGGAATGCTTATCGTTGGGAAGACCCTCTTCTACATTTGGCTAAACCCAGCGATTCTTGTCTACTGAGCACGATCTGACGTTCAGTCGGATCGTCCGTCCACCGCTGCTGAGCAGCGGTACTCTAATCTAGTGTCCAAGCAAAGTTTCCACTTCCACTGCTTTCCAGGATGTCATTTCAGGGCATCCTAGACGGCCCATGGGCCGATCATTATCACACGGCGCGCTCGTCAATGACGATGCTATGGCAGCAACAGTTCCATCCTCGCCGTCTCAGAGCTCGTCCCGTTAGAACGCTGATGATCCTGGCCGCCACATGCTTCTTCACGCTGCTGTTGTTGTCGCGATCTAGTCAAGTATGTTTACTATGCGATCTACTGTCTCAATGAAGTGGTACTGACGAAGTGCCTCTTTTCCTAGCCACATGTTAGCTACTGGTTGAGATACCCATCATATCCCCCCTCCCGTGAGCGCCCCGAAGACTTGCCGATGGTCTTCACTTCCCCGGGTCATGTTTTGCACCGAAATGATAGTCTTCCGCATAATCTGCAAAAGTCAACCCCGTCTTTCCACCTTCTTATACCTGCATCGCAAAAGTCCGCCTCACTCTGTCGCACATTGACGTCGTCGATGATACTGAACTACCCACCGCCCACATTGATTAGCTATGGCAAGTCGCCTCCAACGGGGTACACAGATTACGCTGCCATGGTGGACCGCATAGCCGGCATATACAATTATCTGGCGTATAACCCACAAATAAAGGATGAAGATCTCGTCCTTATTGTTGATTCCCAGGACGTGTTTTTCCAGTTACCCCCTGAGGTCCTGATTCAGAGGTTCCAAAATCTACTCAGAGAGAACAATGAAAAATTGCTCCGAAAGTATGGTACCGTGAATGTTGACAGGCCGTACCGTACAGGCTCGCAGCAAACGATACAGAAATACTCCCAGAGAGTTTTGTTTGCAGCGAGCAAAGAATGTTTCCCCGGGCTCACCCTAGATGCAGGGTGTGTGACAGTCCCAGAGTCTAGCCTCCCCCCGGACGCTTATGGGTGGAAGACGGATATCCACCCACAAGGACATCTGAATCGGCCGCGCTGGCTCAAGCCTGGCGCGGTTGTTGGTCAAGCAGCTGATCTCAAGTTGATATACGCCGAGGTTCTGCGGTTCGTGCATCAACACCGCAATGCACGGGGAGATTACCTAGCTATGACGCAAATGTTTGGTCGACAGGAATATGTGCGGGAGCTTGAGAGGCGGGATTCTGCGAATGGATTCATGGAATGGCTCTACACACTTATAGGCATCTCTGATGCTTCCAATATCACAGGAGCTACCCAACCGCGCCTCGAGTCTGGAACCCGCTATGAATATGGCATTGGAGTCGACTATGAATCCCGTCTGTTTTTCAACATGCGCAATGCCAAGATGGATGTCGAATGGCTTCACTACAATAATGTCACCAAGACTTCGGCAGTGCAGATGCAGCATGGCGTCCCCAGAGAAAAGCGCCTCTTGATACCTTCGGATATCACACCTGAGAGCCTCGGTAATCCATTCATCCAGCCCAAATTTGGCAAGGATGATTGGCTGAACCCGCCTTTCAATGAGACGCTCGACAAACTTCCGAATCCGCGCAACCATACTTGGCATAACCTCCCCTTGATGACCAACATTCACTCGGCATCTGTACCGGCCCTGTTGCATGTCGATGGGGATCATTCTGTCCTCGACAAGTGGTGGTCAGAGATGTGGTATCAACCATGGGCTCGTGCCCTTCTCCGCAAGTACATGCGCACCCCGAATGGGTTCGACGCCGCCCAATCTTCCCTCTTGGGAGGACAAGAATGGTGGGACATGCGCGGTGGCAGGGGAGGTCTCTGGACTGACAAGGGTGAATGGTTAGCCTACACTGAAGTTTGTGGAAGCTATGACAAAGAGCTGTTCGATGATGATCTCGGTCCCTTTGGCAAAGAAAGTGGTGAAGACGCTGACGAGCCGGTGTACAACCGATTCGGAAACGTCATCAAGGGTAAAGAAAAACCAGGCATCTGGTGATCTATCTCCGAGACTGGCTCTTGAGAGAAAATTACCGCCTGCCGATTTACCTTTGGTGACACGGCTGGCGTGGCCTACAATTCATCCACACAGGTGGCCCATTGTTCATTCTGCATATTTCATTATAGTGTGAAGCTGCAAACTGCAGCAAGAATTTGCCATCAACTATGGCCGTGCATATCTACATGGTGTTTGGGGGTTCATGACTTATCGATTTTGAGCGAAGTGGATCTGATGTGATGCTTTTGCATATGTGCTTGGCCTTACCCTCCTTGCTTTGCTGGTTTCATCGCAGTCAGGCGTAAGGGCTAATTGTTTCTATTGTATGATATTCCTTCTTGAGTCGGGATGCCGGAGAGTATCTTACGGGATACTTCATTATATACCAGGGTCTGTATAGAATAGATAGAATATGCTACAATTCGTTAGTACTATCGCATTGCAACGTAATAATCCACATAGAAGAACTGCCAGCCATAGTATCATGGTATATATAGTAGTAGTAGTAGTAGTAGTACCGTCCGCACCAAGAAAAATATCTATCCCTCCTCATCCATCCCCTCCCCCTCCGATCCCTTCATCCCCGACCCCAACGTCTCCCGAATAATCGCCAAAACATTGTTCACGTCCTCATTACTCAATCTCTCCTCGCGCTCCTCAATCACCGTATCCAACAGCGCCAACGCCCCGTAATCCTCTTCTGGTATTTCCCCTTCCCCTCCTCCCTGTGCTTCCTCGGCCCCATCCACCTCCATCATCCCATTCGTATCCTCTCCACCATTGACTTGCTGTTCCGCATTCTCATCATATTCTTCTTGTTCTTCTTCCCCTCCCTCACCCGCCTCTTCACCATCCTCTCCTTCCGTCGCGGGTGCATGTAACCCCACCCCCAGGTTCACGATCATCAGCACCTCACCCTTGGTGAGCCCGTAGGGCTGTAACCTGGTGACGAGTTCCCGGAGCGCATGGTCGAGCGGCGTGGGCGCGTTGATCTGGGATGGTGGGATGGCTGTTGTTGTGGTGGACTGTGCCTGGGCTTGTATTTGGGCGGGGGTGAGGTGCGTGTATTTGGGGTAGTTGAGGAGATGGGGGGAGAGTCGGGTGACGTAGTTGTGTATCTAATGATCATTTGACCCAAGAGTCAGATTTTTCTGGTTTGTGCATGTATGTATGTTTGCTGCAGATGTAGACGATGAGAGAGAGAGAGGCTAGTTTAAGACCGTCTAGCTAGCTAGACAATATATCCAGCCCCGCATAGCCACTCGACAGAGGAACACATAGGATGTGGATTTCAATTCAATAAGGGAATGCGCACCTCCTTAACAACGGTATTGTGGTCTCGTAGATCCGGACTGGGAACCCAGTTTCTTGAGTTCGGCGGCGGGTTCGGTGGTCGCCGTGGAGGGTTGGCCGTTAGATAGGCCAGGACCTCTATGTTGGTGAGAGTGGCGGATTGGGGATCGACGATCTGGTTTTCCGCTACTTAGTATGGTACTCTATAATAAGGGCCATAGGATCAGGATTTACCCTCATTGTGATGGTCTAATTGTGCAAATTGGGGGTGATATTGGCCGATTGATAGGTGGATAATGCGACGCGGGAAAAAAAGTGCTGGAATGCGGGGCGGAGAAGGAATTGGGCTGATTCTGCCGGGGAATGATGGGAGAGCGGTGAGAGGAGTTCGCATACTGTATGTACTATGTAGTAAAGAGTGATATTGGTGCAATTAATCAAGTCTCTGAATGAGATAAGGATCAGAACTAGGTAGAGCAATTGCCTCACGCCATGTACATGCTTTTCTCCACTGGTCTTGGTTGGACGTTTTGGCAGGCCTCAAACGCGTACTGATTACCCCAGTTCATCGCTTCTTTCTCTAGTGATTTGATGTCAACTCCATGTAGCACACCCATCTGCTCCTGTAGAACCCTTAACACATCCAGTAGCCACGTCCGGCATGTTCTGTTTTCGCTGTCGTTCAGATGTCCGTCGTAGCTTCGGCAGACACGGTCTAAAGTCTCCTGCGCCGAGGTAGTGGACGGTATGGTTGCAATCTGAATCAGACCCACTAGGAGGAAGGCTTTCAGGATGCCGGTGCCTGATTCGGGCCCATGTCCGGGAATCCAGCCGTTGCCTTCGTTGGTGATATGGTACTTGATGCCGCTGTTGATGCGGTGGTGGTAGAGCGCCCAGTGGTAATCGTTGGTTTTAGGAGGATCATCACGAATGAAGAGTGCAATGTAGAGCGCATTGGGATCCATTTGGGGATTTAGAGTAGTGTAGAAAGCACTGCGGAGATCAAACTGGATTGGGATAGGATGGATTACACCGGATCCATGATGCTATAGAAGTGGGCATACCATATGCAGGGGGTTAGTGGCTGGCTTGCTGCAGACACCTGCACGTGCCTGCAGGCAGTAAATGCAATGCAACCACTTCATCTCTTATCTAAACTCATTACCGCGCTCAGATGGCACCACCACTATCTTTATTTGAGGTGCTGAATTCATTTGATAGTTAATTGCATTCTTATGGTCTATCAAATATTGGCGGTTGAACCATCACATCAGATTAAGCTGAAACTAGGCTAAGTGAGTATGCATGAGATAGGGGGAAAAAAGCTTAGCCAGACCAGCATGTTGTTCTTGCAGGATCCGGACTACTGGCTAGCTTGTTTAACATAAAGTCGCCGGCACTAATGCTAGGGCTGACTGCGTCGACACAACAGAGTTGACTGCAGACGTCCCGATAAGCTAGACAGGAAGAAAGTCAATCGATAAACTTGAATCATGAGTCGTGTGTCTGTCCACCATCCGTGTCTTCCGGCCTCTTTCGCGTGCTCGACGACCACTGCTGTACGAATCAACTCCGTACGGCCCGGTGCAAGCGAGCCGTGAACCCTGAACCAACTTCCAGAACAGAGATGTCTACCGAGTCTACGAGTGGGACAGCGAGACCCGGCATGGACGGTGAATCATCATTTGTCAACCCTCACTCATCTGTTCTCGCCTATTCAACCGCCAAGTTTTTCAACCGAATTTTATTAAGATATCCACTTCCATATTGTGCACCAAAGGCTCTCATATCCACTCTCCCCTAGAGACCTGGCTTTGTCAGGCTTTTGAAATCCGTCTTCTTCGCGCTAGAAGCGGCTGGCGCTTTCACGGGATCCACTGAACCCAAAGTTCGGTTGCCAATGATAAGGCAATGTCGCAGCTGGTCGTCTTCGTCTACCCACCTCATCGGTTCGCCTGTGCAATAATGGCATCTACAACGATCAGATAACGGCGAATGAGGAAATGATCGTCTTGGGAGGCGGTCCACTGAAACGAGAATATTCTTCGACATACAGACTCAGGCGACAGAACCTGAGTAATTGAGGGACCTGGGGAGTGGGACTTGCGAGTACATCGGACGGATTTGGTACGGAATTAGCGGAAAAGAGCCAATTTGGTACGGAATTAGCGAAAAAGAGCCAATTCGGCCACTCTTATGAGTCTCTGACATAATCGGGTTCATTTTCCTGAGGAGCTACGCATTTGACTACGTATTTGACTAAGTGGAAACGAAGAAGGCAATATGGCGCGTGCCAAAAAAGCGATTTTCCGGGACCTTCGCGGACCCTATGGAAATATAAAGGGACCTGCCCGTTTCACCATGACTAGATGAGAATCTCTATCCTCACCCAAAAACATTCTCACCATGAAATCCTTCCTGCTTGCAGGCCTCATTGCCACTGGCTCTGCTCTTGGGGCCGTGGCCTCTCCCCGTGTCCACGCATCGCCGAGGGGTAGTTCGTATGACTACATCATCGTGGGTGGTGGACCGTCCGGTATCATCACTGCTGAACGCTTGATCGAGGCCAACAAGACCGTGTTGCTGTTGGAGAGAGGCTATGGACCTACCGTGGCTACTGGATCCAACGAAACCCTCGTCTGGAACAAGACCTTGACTGCGGTTGACCTGCCTGGACTGTCTGCCGACATTGGTGCCCTGCCGCAGTGGGAGGAATACCTCTGCTCTGATGTCGCCGGTTATGCCGGTTGCGTGCTGGGTGGTGGTGTGACCTTGAACTACATGGTCTTCGTTCACCCGCCGGACCGTGACTTCAACGATAAGTGGCCCAAGGGATGGAAATGGGACGACGTGAAGCCTGCTGCAGACAGGCTCTATGAGCGCAACCCCGGAACCCTCTTGCCCTCCGCTGATGGCAAGCGCTACGACCAGGGTCTCTACACCGTCCTCTCCAACTTCTTCAACAAGATCGGCTGGAAGTCCGTTGACATGAGTGCCGAGCCCAACGAGAAGCACCAGGTCTACAGCTACCCTGCCTGGAACATCAAGGACCAGATGCGTGCTGGTCCCGTCCGCACCTACCTGCCCTTGGCTGAGAAGAGCAAGAACTTCAACCTCCGTCTCGGCACCAAGGTGCTTCGCCTCCTGCGCGCCGGCAGCCAGGTGACTGGTGTGGAGGTCGAGAACTCTTTCGGCCGTCGCGAGAACATCACTCTGGGCTCCAACGGAAGAGTCGTCCTCTCTGCCGGTGCTCTCTCCACTCCTCGTATCCTCTTCAACTCCGGCATCGGACCCAGCTCTCAGATTGAGATCGCCCAGCAGAGCGGCGTGATCGTCCCCCCCAAGAAGGACTGGATCAACCTTCCCGTTGGTATCGGCGCCAAGGACCACCCTATCTTCTCTATCATCTTGAAGACCAACGGCACCAGCTATGGCCTTCCCGACTACGACGCCATCGTGAACGGCTCCGATGTCTCTGACATCAGCCTCTACGCCCAGGGCAGCGGTCTCCTCACCCAAGGAAAGCACCGCATGATCTTCTTCACCTCCAACGTCGTCGACGGCCACACGCGCTACTACCAGGGCTCTTGTGCTCCCTCCGGCACCAACGAAGTCACCATCACCGCTTACATGACCCATGGTCTCACCTCTTCTGGTGTGCTCGGCCTGGACACTGATGGCTCCACCGTCTGGGACAAGTCTCCCTACCTCACGACTGCCGGTGATCGCGCTGCCGCCACTGCCTTCCTCCAGCAGTTCGTCGGAGAGTTGACCGCCCCCTCTACCGGATTCCAGCTGGAGACTTACACCAACGTCTCCGCTATCCTCGGCAGCGTTAGCCCTGGTATGCACTACACCACCTCGGCCAAGATTGGCACGGACGATGGCCGCTACAACAACGGCACCTCGGTCGTTGACCTCAACACCAAGGTCTATGGCACTAACAACCTGGTATGTACATCCCCATCCCCAACTGCTGCCTTGCTCCTCGCTCTTGAGGCCCATCTTGCTAACTTTTATCTTCGTACAGTTCATCGTCGATGGCAGTATCCACCCTGACCTTCCTACCGGTAACATCCAGGCTACTATCATGGTTGTTGCCGAGGCGGCTGTTGCCAAGATCCTTGCTCTGCACTGATCTTGGCCCATCGCTACCATGTTTTCATAGAGCCTAGCTCCTGCGAGCTGTGGCATGAAATTTCTTCCACTGTATAATTACGTTCATGAGAGATAGAATAACCTTAATGTGATCGATAATGATGATGATCAGTCAATGGAGCATTGTCATTCTTGTATCTTGTCATTTCTGTTCTTTTTATTTACGTCTGATAGCCGTTGGAGTAGAACAGATAGACCGTAGTAGCGTCTTCAGTACTTAAATTGGCTCCGTATAAGACGACATGGAGATAGAGAGATGAGGCGAATTCGTCCAACGTGAGGAGGGTCAGAGGTAGTAGGAGTTAGTGTTTTTTGGAGTCGCCGCCTACTTTGCTCGCTGTGCAGAGAATAGGAAGTCATGTTCCTTCCTTCTTCGAAGCCACTCGAATTATTGCATACTAAAGGGGAGAAAAGGGGGGATTGTAAAATCATGCTGGCCTCGAATTAAAGAGGCTACTAAGGGTCCTTTACTCTATGTGACCGGAACAATCCTCTGAACAGTTGACTATGTGGTAGTTAATATGGGCCAGTAAGTCATGGTCATTTATCAAGTAAAGAGTACAAGTCTAGCTGCAATAGACTGGTCTAGATAACATCAAACCATTGCAACTACAAACATTACTACTACCATGGGGAAAATCCAACTCAGAAAGAACATTATTTCTGGAACTTGAACTGCCTTATACCAACAAGCACCTCTGCGCCAGGGGATGATAGTAAGATCCATCCATCAAATGCCACCCAAACATGTAATCTTCAAGCAAAATAGCAACAGAGATAGAGAGAGAGAAAAAGAGGAAAAAAGAGAAGAAATTCGGCCCACATGGTGTGATATCATACAGAAATTTGAAGCATTCCCATCAGGTGTGTTGATTGTGAAACTTTTTTGTTTGAGGACTTCATTCGAATTTACTCCTCACCCTTCTTCTTCTTCTTCTTTTTCTTCTCGGAGTTGTCGACTTCGCCGTCGTCTGACCGCTTGCGCTTCTTCTCCTCACCCTTGGCCGACTTCTTGGACTCCTTCTTGGCCTTCTTGATGTCCTTCTTGCTGACTGCGCTGGGGTTGCCCTCAGCGTCGAACTGGATTTCTCCACGCTCAAGCTTGCGCTTGTACCGCTTGAGGCTCAGACCGGCCTTCTCGGCCATCTTCTCGAGCTCAGAGTCCTTGCTCTTCTTGGACTTCTTGTCGGTCTCCTCGTCGGACGAGTCAGACTCCTCATCGGAGTCAGCATCGGCCATCTCCTCGTCCTGAACCTCCTCTACGAGCTTCTTGCTCTTGCTCATCTTAGCGGAAGCGGGCTCGTCGCCCGTAACAGCATCAGCATCGGCGTTGTATTTGCGGGCTTCGTTGATCTCGAAGTTCTGGGCCTGAGGAGCGCCGTTGGGGGCAATGGCAGCACCACGGGGCTTGAGGGGCTTGCCCTCCATGGCGGCAAGCTTGCGCTCGAGGTTGTAGCGGGCTTCCGTACCGAGAGCAGCCTTGTCCTCCTCGGTGGCATCGTCGTCCCACTCAGCGAGAGCATCCACACGCAGACCAAGGGAAGCCTTGGCAGCCAAAACTCTGGCCATCTTACCCTTGTTCTTGCCTGTGGCCTGGCCGATCAGGGAGGCGTGGTAGATCAGACCGTACTTGGGAGTGTCGTGCTTGGTCTTGAGAGCACGGAACAGGGCCTTCTCGGCACCCAGAATCTGGATAGTACTGGCGGGGCTCTTGGACAGGTTGGTCAAGCTACCAGCGTGGGCGATAAGACGGGCACCGACCAGATCACCGACGAGGGCGGTCAGGTTGGGGGCGATGGCGTTCATACGGGCAGTAAGGTAGCCAGCCAGTTGTTGACGGTACTCAGCGAAGCCAACGACCTGCTCGGCCAGAGCTTGAATGTGTTCCAGATCCTCCTGGCTGATCTCGGTACCCATGGAGCGGTCCGCAGCAGCCTTGACGGCACCCTCAATCTCCTCGGGGAGGATCTCAGCGAGATCGGAAGACTCCCAGTTGGTGCGCATGCCCATCTTGAGGACGAGTCTGGCGTAGGCGATGTTGTCGTTCAGGATCTTCGCCAGCTCAGGGAAGTGCCATCCGTACCATTCCTTCACACGCATGGCGTAGTTGTTGAGCTCCTTGTCCAAGTCGTCAAGCAGACCAATGGCCTGCACAATCATGGTGTCGATCTTGTCGGGGGAGAACTTCAGCTTGTGTCTAGCGAGAGAGTGCGACAGACCAAGGGACATGGTGGACATGTCCTGAGGCAGAAGGCCGGGGATGAGGGTGGGCAGGTGTTCACGAATGGCACGGAAAACATCGGTGGTGGAAGAGTCGGCCACCAGCTCGATGGAGAGACCGGGGAGCTTGCCAATGGCATTGCCTATATCAATTCCAGTCAGTCACACGAAAATTTTATCCTCAATTTTCCGCACAAGTTTGCGCCACATACCGAGCTTGGGGTCGGCGACAGCCAGAGAAACCTTCTTCTCATCCTTGACTTCGTCCAAAAGGCTGGCCAGGCGAGGAGTGACCTTTCCTTCGACGAGGGAAGCGACCTCCTCCAGGGCGGTAGCAGCGCTGTCGAACTTCTGGAAGCTCTTCAACTTCAGACTACAATTGCGGCGGTTAGCCGGGGTCCAGACGCGGTGGGGGAAAATTTTTGCTTTTGAGACACCACGCGCAGATAATAGATCATCGGGGGTGAATTGAGTAAACAATGCATGAGAATGCACTTACAGGTTAGAAACACCCTCTGCGGTGGAAGCCTCAGTAGCCAGATCATCTCTCTTCAACAGCTTCTTGTCCTTGGCCTTGAGCAGGGCATAACCCGCACTGGTTTCCGTAAGGATAAAGAGCGTCATGGTGCACGGCCTCGACTTCTAGCTGCAATAAAAAAGACAGAGGAACAGCTAGAGGTGAGAAGGGAAAAGAAAAGGCCGGGGGGTGGGAGGGAATTGGCGTGCTGGACGGGATGGACTGAAATCCGCTGGGAATATTTTTTAACCTCAAGAAACTAAAAAGTGAAAAAAGCGAAAAGCGCCATCCGAGTGTGGCTGGTGGTGCCGCCGCCGTGGCTGGTGCAAAGCCCAGATTATGTAAGCCCCACGGGATGCCGATGCGTCGACGAGTGGTCGTCAGTCTATCAACTGCGGAGAGCTTGTAAGTGGACATCTGGACTTCTGGACTTCTGCCCATCTGCTAGCCCACCATGGAGGGTCTTTTTTTTAACGTCAACAGCGGGTATGTCTGATTTACTCTCGCATTTTGCGGATTCATCCCTTTAGGTCGCTGATTAAACGGTCCCAGTTATATCGAGGGTATTGTCCGTGGTTATCGGAACAGCCTCCTAACCGGCCAACACTACTCCAACCTGACCCAATGCGAGACGATTGATGGTCCGTCAATCTGCACCTGCTCTCTTACTCCCTTGATAATCCTAACATTACCTTGCTTCTCTCAGATGTCAAACTGCAGCTTGCCCCCGCCTATGGCGACTTCCTCGCCTCCCTCCCTCCCAACCCTTCTACCTCTGCCCTTGCGGGCAAGATGACGGATAAGCTGGTCGCTGAGTTCCGCTACCTCCTCGCGCAGGCCACGGGGTCGACCGCCAAATTCTTGCAATACCTTACGTACGGGTACATGATCGACAACATCGCACTGCTCATCACCGGTACTCTGCACGAACGTGACACTCGCGAGCTCCTCGAGCGATGCCATCCCCTAGGCTGGTTCGAGACGCTGCCTGTTCTTTGCGTCGCCACGAACATCGAAGAACTCTACAACTCTGTGCTGGTTGAGACGCCGCTGGCCGGTTACTTCAAGAGCAGTCTGAGCCATCAGGATCTGGATGAACTGAACATTGAAATCGTGCGCAACACGCTCTACAAGAACTACTTGGAGGACTTCCACCAGTTCGTCACCACACACCCTGATTTCAAGGGCACTCCCACGCAAGAGGTCATGTCCGAGATCTTGCAGTTCGAGGCAGACCGCCGTGCCATCAACATCACTCTGAACTCGTTTGGAACGGAGCTGTCGAAGCAAGAGCGGAAGAAGCTGTACCCGGAGTTTGGCAAGCTGTACCCAGAGGGATCGCTGATGCTCTCGCGCGCTGATGATATTGAATCCGTGGCTCTGGCCGTGAGCATTTCTGCGGACTACAAGGCGTTCTTTGATGCTGTTGGTCTCACGCAGGGTGGTGGTGGCCTGGGTGGTATGGGTGGCTCGGATGGAAAGAGTCTGGAGGACCTGTTCTACCAGAAGGAGATGGAGCTGAGCAAGGTTGTCTTCACAAGGCAGTTCACCCCGGCTGTGGTATACGCATGGATGAGACTGAAGGAGCAGGTGAGTTACCCTTTTTCACAGACCAATCTAGCATCTACTAACAATGGATCGCAGGAAATCCGCAACGTCACATGGATTGCCGAGTGCATTGCCCAAAACCAGAAGGAGAGAATTGGAAACTTCATTTCCGTTTTCTAGATACCATCTCTTGTTCTTACCCCATCATTGTTCTTTCTCTCTCTTGAAATATCCGCCAAAATATGTACTCTTTTCCCCGCACCCGTTGCACGTGTGACTCTAGGGCGCCTTTGTTTCCTCCCATTTCCGCTGTGTCTAGTTAGTACCCAGTCCCTGTAATGAGCGCATAAATCGGCCTAGCATGTCCATGCTAGTTGTTTTGGCTCTTCGATCCTTGACCCCACGGCGTTTTGGGATCTTCGCTTCTTGTGATATAGTATATAGATAACGCCGACATTATCTACCCTGAGATTTTGTTTGTTATTGTTGTGGTTTTATGAGTAGAATAAGAACAGACAACTTTGATGCTAGAGTAGCCAGCATTTCTCGAATGTATTTGTTCATGGACATGAACATGTGCTAAGCTCTGAGCCAATCTGTCTACAGAAATCATCCAGACAGTCGCGATCCAAAGTGTAAAACCCAAAATTAAGGGCGACACACAAGGCGTCAGAACAACGAAGCCCGAGATTGTCATACAGCATTAAACGTGTGAAACATGAGCGAAGTCATGAGAAGATGGATCCAAGGAGTCATAACTGTGCATTGGGAACACATTGGGCGTGTCTTTATCCGTTTCTCTCAGGCTCCGTTCGGTAGGTTTCAGAAAAAGTGATAGATGGTATGCGATGGTATGCTTATGGAAACCAAAGTAGTATAGCAAATGTCAAAGACAATATAAGGAAAATTCATCAAGATATAACCTCAATTCGTCACTCCTTTTTCAAAAGGTGTCATCTATCCCTGCCATGGGAAAGAAAAGTCGCATGCAATAAAATCAATGATTTGGTTGGTTAGTCGTACTGGAAAAGAGTACTGATACTCTCACCGTGGTGGACACGGCGGATAGCCTACAGTTCGTTAGATATGCCTTGAGGGCTGGAGCTTCGACGAACTTACCTCAGCGAAAACGTGACCGACTTCCAAAACCTCCAACTTGGGGCATCTGCGCAAGTGGTCTGCCTGGTCAACGCTGTTTGTAACCACCACCTTATCGAGAGCGCTAGCATTGATCCGATCAATAGCATCTCCACTCAAGATTCCGTGGGTGACCAGAGCATAAACCTGTGCAGCTCCTTCCTTCTTGAGGAGCTTCGCCGCTCGGGTAATGGTGTTCGACGTGTCCGCCAGGTCGTCGATCAGGATCGCCGTCCGATCCTTAACATCTCCCACCAGCATCATGGTAGCGTTCTGTCGATCCGTTATACGGGTAGGGCGACGTTCCTGAAAGTGGTTAGTATTTCCGTGTAAAGAAATCAGTAGGTCGAATACCAACCTTGTGGATAAGGGCGAATTCAACGCCCATGCCATCGGCAATCGCCGTAGCACGCTTCGCGCCACCAGCATCGGGACTGACGATCACAGCCTGCTTGTAGTTGGGGATGTTCCGCTGGATGTAGCTCTTGAGGAGTGGGCGGCCGTACAGGTTGTCAACCGGAATGTCGAAGAATCCCTGGTACTGAGGGTCATGGAGATCCATGGTGATAATGTGGTCTGCACCAGCGCAGGTGAGCAGGTCCGCGACCAAGGTACCGGCCTGAGCCACCCATTGCTTGTAGCCGGGGCGGGGTTGGAAGTTGTTGATCTTCTCGTCGGCACCGTTGAGTGCGAACCTGTTACCTTCAGACTGCAAGGACTCCATGGTATCGCTGCGGGGAAGACCATTGACCGGGCGTTGCTTCTTCACAGGGCTGCCATTGCTGATATCTTCCAATTGAGCTTTGGCCAGGCTCTTCTGTAGGTTGTCGACGCCGTTCAGACCGTTCAAAAGACCTCCAGTTTCGGACTTCCCTGGAAGTGGGGTAGGCGGGGTACTCTCAAAGGTGTAGTTATTGCCTTGCCTCCCCGCAAGGGATGACTTGACCAAAGGAGCTCCGGTCTTGTTGTAGGGAATGTCACTCTGACGCGAGTACGGGAAAAGCGGGAGGACCGCAGTGACTCTCTTGGCGGAGGCGGTCTTGCAAGCCGAGATGGTGATCAGGAGCTCCATGAGGAGATCGTTCACCTTTCCACCACCGGACTGAATGATATAGACATCCTTTCCACGAACGGATTCCTTGATCTCCACTCGGGTCTCACCCACGGAGAATTTTGACAGCAGAACATCTGCCGGCGGGATGCCCAGCACGTTGCAGATGGTCTGAGTCAATTGCGGGTGGGAAGTGCCCCCGATAACAACGATGTTCCGGACCATGTTGGACTGTTCTTCAGACTTGGAAGGCTGTGGGAAGCTGGGAGGATAGAGAGTCACAGGAGAGGAAGACCGATTCGGAAGCGGGGACAAAGGAGGAAAATCTGGTAAAACGGCGGATCTGGAGGGGCGGGAGGAATGGTGAGATTAGCACGATAAAAGACGAGCTTGGAGATAGCAAAAGAAGAATAAGTAATCTCGTGGCGAGGACAGACAGGCAACTACCTCATGGCGGGGATTCAGGAACGGGGTCCAAGCGAATGTATGGGGAAGACATTGAAACGGAGAGATCGAAGTCGTGTGAGTCCGCCATAGAGACGACCGAAAAAAAAAATGCCTCTCCCGCGAGTGGAACCGGCGTTGCTGCAGCCTCGGGTGTCTGCCGTTATGAGCCTCAGGCTGCAACTTGCCCTATCGGGCTAGGAATGTCTGGTCGCCATCGACGCATTCAACGGCCCCGCAGCCACACTAAAAATGACCCGGACTTGTTCTCCAGCCTTGTCCTCCCTGGAACCTGGGGATGCTCAAGTAATAGTCGATCGAGGGAATGAAGGGGTGATTCAGCACACCACCATTCAGGCAGTCAGCATTTGTTAGGCCCAGAAACAACGCGGTCGTTATTTCCCCTGTCTGCAAGAAAATTGAAAATAACAAAAAAAAGAAAAAGGTATTCAACTTTCGCCTTGTCCGTTACAGATGGCAGCTGGCGCATTACACCAAGATGAGTAGTCTCCATTTGCCGGTAGGTACATGGAAACTAAATATGATAGGAAAAATATCCCAGAAGCAACAAGGAAACAGAAAAGGCTGGATTTCCATTCAGTTCTCCGTATTCCCATCGCTCAGGCCGAGATACCCAGATATGGCAACCCGGAAGCCTGGAGTCTCACATAACAACAGAAGCTGTCTAATGGCTTGTTGGAACTAGTACCTGTCAATTGTATGGTCAGCAATACATCTCCTTATGAGGTGCATCGAGCTCGGTATGTGATTGAGCTCCATTTGAAGTTCTCGGGAGGAATTTGCTCACAGATCTACTTGTTTGGGATGGCCATACTCACATGGTCACCGGATGAACAGCCGCAAAACTATCAAGCTAACTGTAAAATCTGGAATTTAGCTAGGTTGTATGTTAATGTCAGCCGTAGTGTGTAAGTTGGTTGTTGAAGTGCAGATGAAGACAGAGAGTAGTAAGAGTTTGTAGTCTCTTCGTGGGCCAGCTGTCACTGTTCTGCTGAGCACTGTTTAGTTTTGTTGCTACCCCTTAAAACCCCACTCTTTCTCATCAAAGACCTCTCTGAAGCGGAGAGAGACTAACCTGTTTTTGACCCATGGACTGTGATCCCTACTCATCTATACCAAGATTTTCATGTTTCACTTCTTTTGGAGGGCCGGCCATGGGACTCCGGCTCTTGTCACCAAAGCACACTTCTGGGAGCCTGGTCCCGGAACGTTACAACGGCCACTGATAAGGCAACGAAGTTGAGCAATGCGTAGGACAGGCGTCTAAGATTAGGAGATGCAACAATAAACACGTGACGCCGTATCGCAGAGGCCCGACGATGGAGGTGAGACACCTAAGCCGTAAGGGGACTAGACTGAAGAACGCCGATATCCCGCGGAGAGAGACTCCCGAAGCTACATGCCAGACATTATGACTTCAATGATTGGAAACTTCTGCGTGTCTCTCAATTAGCGCGCATCAATGGGATATTCCTACGAGAATTGAACACCAATATCGCCTCAAATGCCGAGTCGCCTTATTTTACGGCGTCCGTCTCCGACGACCGTCTCCTTCACGGTTTCCAATGCCTCCAGACGCACGAGCACGCCAGCAAAGGCCTTCTTCTACCTACAAATTTTGTTGCGCGCAGTCATCTTTTTCTGTGTGCTCCTCCTGGATGCTGCGAAGTTCCGCCGTACATTTTTTATGGAAGATGGCTCATGGATACGTTGGACAACAATCTGGTCGAGTGCGCTGGGGATATCCGTCTGTCGCATCGCGGATGCGTACAGCTCTGCGGTGGTAGTTTTGGCAAGCGCAATAGTTTTCTACGGTGTTTTCAGGAAGGGATACACAGGTTCGCCCAGGAAATCTCCATGGAAAGGGATAGATTTGATACTGACTGCGCTTTGCTCCAAAACAGAAGAGTCGCTCCTGGTTATACGCGGTCTCGGTATTCAGACGTCTACCTCCTCCCAGACGTACCTGTCAAAGGCTTCGACAAGGTTCATACCTACTACACAGATTCAAGATATCGTGATACATGAAGCTTTCAAGGGATTTGAGGTTAGGTTCTACCTTGCAGTAATCGTCGAAGGTGAAAGCGAAGTGGTTGTGGTGTTCCCTGTGAGTACCTACCTATACCTATTCAGCACCTACCCGTAGGAGCTGCCATGTCGGTTGTCTAATGCGAGCCAGAAACTGTTACCAAATCGGCAAATACTAGAGGAGGTCTGGAGGGGTTCGCGGAGCTGTTTGTATGATTCGAAGTCATAATGGAGCCCAGCTTCCCGCCTTGAAGAAATCAATCGCTTTCTGCTTGAGAGGTGGGCCATCTTGCACATATATTCTAGAAGTGAGTATATACAATCTTCTGTCTACTGTTCCATTTTGGTGGCCTTTGCGCCATTCTCCATCTTGCGCTGCTTTGCCGCTAGCCACCTCGCATTCTGGACTTCCACGAGCTCCGTCTTTCGCTTCTGCATGACTGGAACATAGTACCCGCCGGTTCTGGCTTCATTAGACCCCACAAAGATTTTCTTACCCCGGTTCTTTCTCTCCCAGATTGGCTCGACTCCATCACCAATAGTGAGACTCTTGTCGCCCTGACTGACGGCCAAGTCTAGTAATGCGCCAGCCAAGATTTCCTCCATCTTGCGCTGCCTCCAAACGGACCAGAGCTCCTCTACGATTCCTCCAAGACCAAACTTGCCACCTCCCTTGCCAAGGTGAGACTTGATCTGTCGAACGTCACCCGCATAAACCCAATCCAAGCTATCAGCACGGCTGCCGCTCTTCTTATCGGGGTAGATGCAGTCCCAAAGCACCAAGGGGGCATCGGAAGCCATCTCATAGGTTGGCTTTCGCGGGTTCTTAGTCACGTCAAGAAGATCCTGTACGATGGAGGGTTCCTCAAGCCCCTGACCGACAAGGAAAAGGACATTGACCATGTGTCGGACCTGATGCCACAGGAAAGCAGAACCCTCCAGATGGAAGACATATACCTGCGCTGCTGTTGGCAGAGGTGCCGTTGAAGACTCTGCGCTTTCATCCGCACCCGAGGCTGGTCTAGCCTGGAATTCTGGCTGAGTCACATAGCCCAGGGGATTGGTGCGAGCATCGAGAAGCTCAATGTCAGCACGGAAGATGTCTCGGTAGAAAGACTCGATCTGTTTCGTCACGTCCAATTTACAGAAGTTCCGGAAGTCGTGTGTACCTTCGAAATACTTCGCAGCTTTGCGCATCGCTTCAATGTCCAACCAACCCTCTCGCAGCTTCGGAGGCTTGCCTGATCCATCTCGCGGCACAAAGCCCGAGGCACCTGGCGTAGGAGAAAAGGCTGGCTGCGTGAAGAAGTACTTGTAATGGCGTTCCCCGCAAGAAAAGCGGGCATCGAACCCCTCAGGAGGACGTGGGCACCATGCCAATACACGAATATCTTCAGGAAGCACCTTGTTCAACATGCTCACGTAGGGTAGCTCATCTTTAACGTCATCCCAGCCATCGTCGGCCGACGCATTGGCCTCCTCCGTATTCTGCATGGTGGTATCGGCATTCTCGTCCGACTGAACGACCTCGTTGCGCTTCGGCCGTGCACTCCGCACTCTAATGCCAATTACCTGCCCAAAGGCACTAACTCCTCGATCTGTACGCCCAGCCTTGGAATATTCACATCCATCCCAATTGATATAGTACGGCTTCGTCTCTCTCGGCGCATAGCTCTCCACGAACTCATCACCAGTTGTATCGGTCGGGAAAATCAACCGGGTCTTCCGTAAAGCCTTGTACATCTCCTCCTCAATCGTAGGTAGCGGCGTGGCATTCCCGTTCGCATGCTCAAGCCCATTGTACCGTTGTCCAAGATAGGCGAACTTCAACGCGATGAACCGTGTATTATACCTCGACGGATCGATTTCCCTGCGCGGTTTCGGGGGCTTTGGCGGCTTCACCTGCTTCTTCTTCTCCGCTCCCGCCGCAGGAGACGAAGGCTCCTTCTGGTTCACTTTCCCATCACTCGATGCACTCCTGGCTGCGTCTTTGGCCGCGTCCTCGGGCTGCTTCGCAGGAGGTGTAGCATACTCCGCGGTGCGGGAGTGTAACTGGCGTTCTAGTTCAGTGATTCGGGCGACAAGTCTCGACGTAGTCCATGTCGAGTAGTCGGCTTCGTTGGTAGGGACTTGTTGGTCCTCGGCCATGTTCCCGGACATGGTATTTGTAGGTTGGGAATCGACTTGGGCGTGCGAGCGGGACAGGGATTGGAATGTGCGCCTCGTTGTTGAGGGTGTACGCTGTGCTGATGTGCGACTCAAGAAAGAACAAAGGTTTCCTTGGAACCTTCGCATCCCTATGAGCACGTTGTGTGTGTGTCCCACGCTGCTGGGTTGCCGCGGAGGGGAGATTTTTGCGGCAAAATTTTAGAACTTCTGATAAGTACTATGGGTGGTGATTGCGTAATGAGAGCGTATGGTATTGTTACATGGGTAGTCGTGGCAAGCTTCATGGGGTATCTTTTGTATTGCATGGTAAGATGGCAGTTAACATGGATTTCATACTCGGAGTATCCGTCATTTGCATAGTAAACAGTCAGTTTTCCTGGTTTTATCGGAGTCGTCTTCTTTCTAAAGGAGATCTGGGGGGGTCTTGGTTGGAAACGCTGGAGCTAGAGCAACATGGCTGCGGTCTGGTTCCGCTTTATATCCGCAGATTATCATGAACGTTGCGTACTCAATCAAACCCTTGCTTTTGTACCATTAAGCATACTATGTGACACTCTAGATGTGTCTGAGTTCGACGCCAATATATATATCCTCGTCTTATACAAAGCTCAGGCTGTGCCAGAAAATCGTGTCCAATGGCAGAAAACAACCTCCCGCAGGATGAACAGACAGTGACTATTCTGCTCCTCGGAGACCCGGGATGTGGTAAAACAACATTTCTATCGTAAGTGCAGTGCCTTCTATGACAATAGTCCCATCTTCAAATCACTGTCATTTACTAACGACGGATTAGGAGCTTGAAGTCCAACCTTCGTAGACACCATGGACAGACGCCTAGTCAGGAAAATATTGAGGAATCCCTTCTACGGGACAGTGACCAGCCATTCATCTACGAAATCCGCTTCTCAAAGAAGTCATTCAGACTTGAAGTATATGACACCGCAAGTCCCAACCAACATTGGTCTACTTTGCAGCCCGATGTTATACTTCTGGCATTCGATATCTCAAATAGAGATACCTTGAACAATCTTCGCAATGTAGGACATACCCCATGTCTTGCATGTTCTGGTGGCTCTCAATACTGATTTTTATGTTATAGTGGCGAAATGATATCACCAGGTACTTCCAGAACGGTTATGGTGAACGCATACCGATTATGTTGATTGGCTTGAAGAGAGATCTTAGAGTGGAATGTGAGGGAGTTATATATCCTCAAGAGGTGAGTAGATCCTCCCAATCATCGGGATCGATTGTTCAAGTCTATCTGTGCTGTATGCAGGATCGGAGCTAACTGATATCATATATATAGTCGTATCGGATTGCGCAGGAACTCCGATGTGATCAGTATGCGGAGTGCTCTGCTGTCACTGGGGAACTCTTACGAGAGACGTTTGAAGATATTGCGCGGCTTGCTGGAATGACGACTACGGCGGCTGGAGGCCAAACTGCTGGCGCTTGTGTTATTCTTTAGTATACTTGATACCCTTATTGATTTTGTGGATCCATCATGTTTAGATATGTGATATATTTACTTAAATTTGTTGGCTTAGAATAACGGTACTTGATGCCTAACCGTTCCTATCCTCCTGAGTGATACGTGACGAGATTGGCACCACAGGTATCAGCATGGGCTTCTACGCATTCTTTCTGACCTACGTCTACTGTTGACTACTAGAGACCACACTTATACATGGAGAACAATGGTAGCTAGCATCACTTTTCGATTACGGCTATGATAAACATACAGGGAGAAACCAAGGTAACGATTAAGTCCACCTTGTGAAATTGACAGCACAGGGCTTTCCCCCAGAAGCTCACTGAGGCAAGAGAACAACTGGATATCTTTCCCTCATAAGCGCCAGTCAATCATTGACAATGCAATTCCTCCCCGATGCACCATAAGCGGAACGTGAAAACGGACTGCAGAAGGAGACTTCGCTGTAGCATACCACGAAAGAAGAAGTAGGAAGATGATGTTTTGAAGTAGTGAAGCTCCCGTTGATTCTTTTCCTCTTTTTTCTTCTTTGTCTTTTTTGGAAATACCTGAACTGAGACTAGGATAGACACGACAAGGGATTTTTTGTTCTTTCATTGCAAGGAACCGCCGGAAAGACGTTCCTTGATGATTAAGGGGTCCTCGTCACCCTCAACCAATCGCCATTGTTTCGTCAATCCTCGTTGCGAAGTCCAGATGTTTACCACTTAGCCTCGGTGGGCTGGGCCTCAGCCCAGCTCTCACCAGCAGGAGCGGCAGAGCTGGCAGCCCAGTCGCCACCCTCAGCCTCCCAGCTGGCAGCACCAGCAGCAGCGCTAGCAGCAGCGAAAGCAGTGCCAGGAACACCGGCACCGGCACCGGCAACATCCCAGTTGTCACCAGCGAAGCCGGACTCGATGGCACCAGCACCGACCTCCTCAGCGCTGGCAACCTTCTCCTCGACGACCTCCTTGTTCTCCTCAGCCTCGGGGTCACGGTAGAAGTACAGGTCAACAACGACGTCCCAGTCAACCTCACGGGAAGCGAGGGTACCACGGAGGCGGAGGACCTCACGGGCAAGGAGCCACCAGACGAGACCGATGGCGTGGCGACCCTTGTTGTTGGTGGGGATGGCAACGTCGACGAAGTCGGTGGGGGAGTCAGTGTCGCAAAGGGCAATGACGGGGATGTTGACGTAGCTGGCCTCCTTGATGGCCTGGGCGTCGGTGCGAGGGTCGGTGACGATGATCAGGCGGGGCTCCTTGAAAGAGCGGGTGATGTAGTTGGTGAAGTTACCGGGGGTGAAACGACCAGCGATGGCGGTAGCACCGGTGTGGGAGGCGAACTTCAGGACAGCACGCTGGCCGTAGGGACGAGCGGAGATGACACAGATGTCGGCCGGGTTGTCGATGGCGGCGATGATACGGGCAGCGAGGAGGATCTTCTCCCTGTAAGTTCGCGCGGCGTTAGGCAACGATTCTGGATAGCATGCGCGCATTAGATTGCCTGACAAACATACCAGGTCTTGCCAATGTTGATGACATTGACACCGTCGGGGCGAGTCTTCCAGAGGTAAGGCTCCATGTGAGACTGGAGGTTCTTGGACCCGAGGTGGCACTGAGCTGCGAGGAGCATCTCAATGTCCTGGGAGGTGGGGTTGAAGATCGGGGGGAGCTGAGAGGGGGCCATGGTGGGCGATTGATATTGCAAAGATCGATTTGAGTATATCAATCGTCTGGCACTTGTCGTGGTGGTGGTGACGGGGAGACGAACGCGAAGCTGAACTTTTGGCACCGCGCTTGAGATGGTCGATGAATTTCGCTTGCCCTTTGTGAATTTTAGGGCTAGGGTTACCTTGGAAGAGCCTCCGATCCGCCCGGGATATCACGTGCAACTCCAGGTCCCGATGCGGACTAGCGCAATTCGGGGCCTCGAGATTTTGGAGACTTCCAACCTGAGTCCGCGGCCTTTGATGCGAAGGCGCCCGGAAGTGCTATTTGTTAATCGTTGCGGTCACTCCCTCCCTAGCTCGTGAGAATGCCTCCCCGCATTCTACTTCAGCCCTCCCTGAGGGCCCTCACTGGTAAGTACTGTCTTGCTGCCTCCCCCTTCTGATCACGCCGAGTAACTGACCGGGTTGTCGCTTTTTCAGGCCCTTCCTCCGTGCAGCTTCCCTTTGCCGCATTGTCGCTCAACCCGGCCAAAACCTCCGTGAGAGCTGGGTCTACAGAGTCCCGAGAGCGCAGACGCCATGACCCTTTCCTAATGGCGCAGTCTCGTCAACGCAAGGCCGCCAACATCTCCCGCCAGAAAGCCCTGGCCCAAGAGCGCGAAGGGTCTGTCGGCGACCCCGTCCAAAGTGAACCGACGCCCTTCATCCAGGAACTTAGAAAGACGCAAGCGACTTTGCAGGACACAGACCTCAATTACTTCGTCACACCGGATGGTCTCAATGAGGCGTTGGAATACTCGAAGAACCTGACATCACCGATTCGGAACCCGGATCGCGACACTGCTGATCCTCAGCTCGAGAAAGAAGCCGCCGAAAAGCACCTTCAAGAACATCGGAATGCACAGGAAGCCATCCGTCGTATTGTCAGTGTCGCCAACGGAAACACAAAGGACCACATGCGTCTTCATATTCAGAAATGCATTGAGACCTTTGGTCGGCATAAGACCGACAGCGAATTGCCTCCCAAGCCTTCTGGTGTATCGCATGACTCTGCGACTGTTCATCTTGAGAAAACTCCCCGGGTTGGCCCGGATACTGGCTCTCCGGAAGTGCAGGTTGCTATTCTCACGGCAAAGATCATGAACTTGTCTAGGCATCTCCAGACGACGAAAAAGGACCGACACAACAAGCGTAACCTGCGTCTACTTGTGCACAAGAGACAGAAGTTGCTTCGCTACTTGCGGAGAAAGGAGAGGGGTGGCCCCAGGTGGCAGAATCTGATGGAGAAGCTGGGTCTCTCGGAAGCTGCCTGGAAGGGTGAGATCTCCATGTAAATTAGCTCTTTGGCGCTTGTATTCTACATATCTTCTTTTCTTTGTATTTCCCCTGCTTAAGCTTAATCTCAGCGTGTAACCTTATGTATCGATCAATGGGCCCTTCCTATTTCATAGTGTCTATGACAAAGAACCTGTGGGTATTTCATGCCCATTGTTCATACTTCACCACTTCGGTGTTGTGATGCGCTGTAAAACTGTCTGTTGTATGTCTTTTGTTGTCCTCCTTGCGCTAAACCCTGAAGTGCCTCACCGGCCCTTTCCAATCATTAATTATCGATCTTATAGTTCCCATTCAGACGATACAAGTAGTTGTAGGAGTAGCAGGGTGTTACTACAGTAGTACTCTTGAAGTTGGCCAAGGGCGGCAACAGCAGTCATTGGGCGAAATCCCCACCGCCTGGTGTTCTGCCGAGACGTCACCCCCCGAGTCGCAAAATTCCCGCGCAAAAGTTCCCCCAAACTTCATCTTTCTATACCACGACCTTGCTCGCCGAGGTCAGTGAATATCGTCGACTGCCTCCGGGCGCTGATTTGACGCGTCATAACCAACATTACCCAGCAACACGAGGTAACATTCACTGTAAGCCAGTGTTATGTTTTTCAACAAGTCAGTACTGTTTTTATCAACCTGCCTCTTCCCCCCTCTCACTCTCTTCCCCTTCATAATTCCCATCCCTCCGTATCTTCGTCGATATCGCACTTGCGCTACCGATTTACATTGCTTCGATCTCTCATTTGCACGATTCTTTATCCCACCGGATTATCTTCTCTCGCAGGTGCTAACTTGCCTTACAAGTTAGATTTAACTCTCCTCCATAACGTCCCTTTGCTCCGCGTTCTTCAAGATCTCAAATCGCGACTAAGCGAGACGATCTTTCTTCTCATACCTTCCGATCAAAATACCGCGTCGCATCAAGATTACGGCAACCTATAGGGTAGCTGAATCACCTTTTATCAACCTGTCCTCACACCTTTTTGTAAAGGTTTCTTACATTACGTTCCTGTCTTACCTCTTCTTATTACCCGCACCCTTCTAGTCACTCAGTTTGTTGGTGGCTTTGTCTCAGGTTACTGGATTTCACCAGCCTGAATTGAACACCTTTTTGCTTTCACCTTCATCACAGTCAAGATGCGTACTCGTTCACAGCAAGCTTCGCCCGGTGGCTTCGTGTCACTCGAGGAAAATGCCCCACGTCGAACCAGGTCTGCGAGGAATGCTGCGCACCAGGAACCTGCAACGTCAGAGCAACCCCCGACCCGTGCAAAGTCTCAGCGCGCACCTAAGAAGACGAATACCTCTACCACCAAGAAGCCCACAAACAAGACCCAGACACGGAAAACCACTACAACGAAGCGCACGACGCGCCAGTCGACACGTAAAACCGACAAGCCCGTTTCAGACGAGGATACGCAGCCCACCCATACAGAGGAAGATCTCGCCACAGATACTACGGCTGCAGAGATGACTACCCCTGTGGAGGACCCGAAAGTTGTCGACCCAACACCCTCAGTATCTGAAAACGAAAACCCTGATCGTGAGTACATTCCCTGTGTTTCTCACCCTCCTATGGTCCCCCAATCCCCCAAGAAGACCCAGGAGATCGATTGTTTTGATGGCCCGGATCCCCGGGGTATCAGGGCTGCCTCGTGTCTCGAATCCTTCATCGACGAGCTAAGTAGTGTCGGCTCGCCTCTCTCTGAGAGGTCGAAGACGCCATCTTGGACGTCGGAGGATGAGACCGAGGCAGCCCTGGCACCGCGTCCCGCGCAGGAGTCGGGCGCCACCAACATTGAGACATCGGCAATCACAGAGAGAGTCTCACTCCCGACTCCTGCCGCGGAAGAGCGCACCTTTGAGCCGCCTGCGGAACCAACCGTGGCGGAGCCAAGGGGAGTCACCGTCGTGACATCCCCTGAGCAGTTCAACACTGCCTCATTGGCTTCCGCTGCGGGCTCCGGAGGAGTGGTGGTCGTCGAGGACGAGCGGGTGGGCGCACTTATTGCGTCCTTTGCCAGATTGTCTTTGGATGATCTCGCGCCTCGCTCGTCCAATGAAGCGGCTGCCACTTTGATGGAGTCGACTACCGCGTCGTTCGGAGAGCCTGTTGAGCCCGCCCGCGTCACTCGCCGAAGCCTTCGCGCTTCTCGGCAAGAGTGGATTCGGGACTGGGCTCAACAGGTCCCTTCCACGGGCTTCTTTCATCCCATCACAGGGCAGCTCGTGGAAGGGCCGTCGGCGTCGGTTGAGTTGGCGGGGGATCTCGCGTCCAACCGTGGGCCCCCGACCCGTCGGCTTGGGGTCCGGGACTACATCCTGCGAAGGCGACGCCGTGAGGTTCAAGTGATGTCGCCGCTGCAGGAAGAATCGCAGAGTAGTCCCGGCCCCGGCTTAGGGGTTGTGGCTCCCCGGGGAATCCGGGCAAAAAAACCACAAAAGAACAAGGGGCTAACAAACCCGCCAGTGACCCGGAAGCGTGCCCGGGCAGATTCAAGCGACGAAGAGACCCAAGGCCCGCAGACGCCTGCCGCAAACAAGCGGCGTAACCTTGGCCCCCCCGGAAGCACGCCGTATCGACCCGCAACCCGGCCGCGCTCACTAACTGCGAACATTACTCCGTATTCTGAGAGACTACGGAGACGGCAAGCTGAAAAAGATGGCCGTATTCACTCCACCTCGCTTCGCGTATCTCAATTGCTGGCCCAACAGGAAGCTGACCGGCGCCGCCAGGCAGCAGAGTCTTCTGCGCCCCCATGCTCTGAGCTGCCGCGTACCACCTTTGATTTCTCGCTTGATAACGCTCACGAAACCAGTCATGATCAAGAGCAGGCGCAAAGCTTACAGGAACAGTCTTCTACGCCCGAGCCGCCGGCCACTCCGGAGCGCCAGAGTGGTTGGAACCTCCGTGGTCTGCTCAACTCCGTACCTCGCACCTTCACAAGAATCCTACCCTCTTTCAGGAGGACCCCCGAACCTACTCAAGTGCAAGGTATGTTCTCTTTTGATCTGCATTAAGCCACATAATTGATGAGGATTTAGCGCCTCTCCAACCATCTTCCGAGCGTATTGATCGGACGCAACCCTCTCAGGCATCCTCTAGTGTTTCTCAGAGCCAAGCACAGAGTAGCCGCAGATCCAGCGAGGAGCCACCTCAAAAGCGCCGTCGCAAGTCTTGGTCTCTCTTTGCACAACCCTTTGATAGATCCCTCTACCTTGGGGACATCCCTAAGAAGGACTCAGCAGCTCCGTCTTCTGCTCCTTTACTGTCTCGCCCCGCTCCCAAGCCATCAACAGAAGAAACAACACCACAAGAGTCAGCCACGCCAGACGTGCTGAAAGATGTAGGCGTGGAAGGCCAAGATTCTCGGGGGCGCGAGGCAGAAGAACAGAAGCAAAAGAAGCGGAAGCGCTCCCCGTCGCCTGACGTGATTCCCAACCCTCCAGGGTGCAGTTATGGGCTGGACTTAGATTACTTCTGCTATAGCTCTGAAAGCGAGGATGAGCAAGAAATTCCGCTGCCACGAACTGAGCCAAACAAATCTGGGCGTTTAGCTAAGACAGCTGTCCGCGGCGCCTTGCGCTCAGAGCGGCATTCGTCGAAGAAAGTCCGCTTCGATGCGAGTCCAGAAGATACACCATCCAAACTCCGACTGCGTGCTCGTGCAACCGACCCATACCGTGGAAGGCACTTCATTGGAATGGGTAACGATTCTGAGAATGCTACCCCAGAGTCTCCCACCCCCGCTCCTCATGCCGCTGATGAGTCTTCAAGCCGCCGTCCTGGATTCGTCCCAAACGTCCAGGGAACTTTCCAGTTAGATTACGACGCCTTCTCAGACGATTCCGAATCCAGCGGGGCCTCTGCTTCAGCAAATGTCTCTGCCTCCGCACCTACCCCTGCACCTAGCTCACCTACCGCCACTCGGGCTAGTATCTCCGAAAGGTATGACATATTTGTTCCTTGTTTCTCAAGACAAAGATTGGCTAACCAGCAATTCTCTTCAGTGTGCCACCTACAGAGTCCCGTCAGACTCCACGTCAAGCGGCTCCAGCCCCGTCAACTCCTGCGAAGATTGACGAAGAGGCTCTCGCCAGAGCTCGCTCACAGGCCGAGAAATACAAGCCTAAAACCCCTAGTGGCCTTCGTACTGCAAGCAGATACTCGAGTCCTATGACTGCTACCCCCGACGCAATCCCTGCAACTGCCATCGCACCCGCAGTCACATCAACACCACTCACGTCCGAAACGGCACTCGCACCTGCGCCTGAGCCCGAGCAGCAGACTATTGAAGATTTTGGAGACGATGAATTTGCCCGTGAGGCTCAGTGGCTCTATGAGAATTGCCCATCTGGAGACCTCAACGACCTTGTGTGGCCTCAGCCTGTAACATATGAAGAGCAAGGTTTCAGTCCCGAGGTGATCGATCTTGTCAATGAGATTTGGGATCCCTCAACTGTCGACTATGCTTATACCAACATCTGGAAGCCTGGCCTTGACGCGTTCAGGCGCGAATTAGAATCTGGCGCATCCGAAGCTGCACAAGCGTGAATCACATTTCGCAGACAATGGTTGAAGCAATAATTGCTCTTAGCCTCTCAAGATGGAATACGCTTTGTCTTCTGAACAAGCTGTCCAATTTCAGCTCTGATAAATGATCATTGCCGGCAGCAAACTGTCTCAAAACTAGGTGTCATGGGATGAGCGTATTCCTGGCCAACTGCATTTTGAGTAGTTGCAGTCTTTTTCTTCCAAAAGTAGTGTCATTTACTAACCTTTTTTAACTCGAATGTCTTGTCATGGGCATCGTTCAATGAGCGGTTTGAAAGTTCAGTGTTCGGGGGAGTTTTTGTTCCGCCACGTTTATCTAGTGGTGTCACAATGCATGGGCATTTGTGTATTTGAAAGTTGCATTGCTTTTTGTATCATTAGCATCTTAGCGGTTGAAAGCAACGAGGTCGCATTTACATTCTTAGTTACACCGTCCAGTTATTTTCAATGTACCAGTTGAATTAAATCCCCATGGACTTCGTCGTAGCAGAATCAATTGAACTGCATAGAGATAATATGTATAACAATACCAGCTACTTGTCATCAACTTTAAGCAAGCAGGCCATACCCCATCGTTCAGCATTCGGCGAAGTCTGCTGCCCTTTCCAGCAGCAGCAGTAATTATTTCAGAAAGAGATAGGTTATGAGAAAAAGCGATGTTCTAATAACTCTTTGCATTTGAAAGAATCTTGAGATACGGACGTGGTATCAGAGACAATATGCCAAAATATAATGTATATACTACATGCCAATCCAATCGGACATATCCATCCATCAATCAAACCCCTCGAACTCATCATCATCCCCACCGTTAGCTTTGGATTCCTTATTCTTAGCCGCACGCCTAAGCAGACGTTCTTCTTCATTCTTCACCCGAATCTGCTCAAGCATCTTCTCCGTCTCGAGCACCTTTTGACGCTCTTCCTCCGTCATCTTCTCCCATTTGTCCTTCTGCTGACGCGCCTGCTTGGCCTCCCGACGCTTCAGCTTCTTATTCCGGTTGTCGAGATTCCTGCTCCACGCGACGCTCTCGCTGGAGCGTTTCTTGCCTGCAGCTTGGTCGTCCGCGACACCGTTCTCGGCATTCTCCTGTACTTGTTCCTTTCGGCGCTTCTCGCGCTGCTTGTCCTTGTATGCGTAGTTTTCCCAGTCTAATTTCACGCCAAGTGTCCGGTCGCCCTGGAAGTTTCTCAGCTCGGGCATCTTGGGAAGCTTCAGCAGACCCCATGCATTGCCTAGTCCTTCCCAGTCTAGGTCTGCGACGCGGAATATACTGCTGGCTTGGTGCTTGCTGTAGCTTCGGAACCAACTGACGAAGGCCTTTTGGCCGCGGTCGTGCAGTGCGCGGTCTGCGAGGACGGCTTTACGAGCTGTTTCGGTGGCTGCGGCGGCATCGGCATCGGTTATGGTGAGGGTGTGAGGGTACGGTGCGACGGGGGTTTTGCGGACTTCGAGGAAGTTGACGTAGTCTTCCTCGCGGCCGGGGTGGAGGAGGACCACACTTAGACCCTTGCGGCCTGCACGTCCGGCACGGCCGCATCTGTGGATGAAAGTCTTGGGGTCCGAAGGGGGGTCGATCTGTATTACGACGTCGACTGAGGGGATATCTAGTCCACGAGAAGCAACGTCGGTGGTGAGGAGAATGGCGGGCGTGTGGGAGTTGACGAAGCGGTTGAAGTTCTTTTCGCGGACGTTTGCTTGGTGTTTACCGTGCAGGGGGATCAGCTGAAAGTCATCGCCGATGATTGAAGGAAGGATTGCGGAGAGGTAGTCGACACCCGAGCATGTTGAGACGAACATGATGGTCTTTTGAGGGGCGGGCTCGAGCGAGTAGAGAATGTGTTTGATGGCAGGGAATTTGTGAGTTGGGGGAGCTGTGAGGTACGTCATTTGCAGACTGGTATGGGTGTCAGTTTGGAAACGCTTTAAAAATGTAGACATAAGGGTACGAACCTAGCAGGTGTGCGTTTATCCTGAACACCTGACGTGCCCTTTACCTTGACCATGACTTTGACGGGGTTGCGCAGACCAACCCGAACAATCTGATCGACAGCTTCACTGACACTGGCACTGAACAAGCCCGTGCGCCGTTGCTTGGGTAGACGGCGCAAGATGTTCTGTAGTGTATCCTTGAATCCCAGATCCAGAAGTCTGTCCGCTTCGTCCATGACAAGCATTTCGAAAGACGATTGAGGGCAGTGGACATGGGGCGAAGAGAGCAACTCCAACAGTCGTCCCGGTGTAGACACCAACAGGTTGGGAGACCGCTTCAAGAAGGTACTCAAATCCTCAGCTGGGGTGGTCGAACCGCCGAGAAGGAGCTGCGGGACAACTTTGAGGGTTGAGGAGGGGAATTTCTGACGAGGCGCATCATCGTCTTCATCGGAGGGTTTGAGACCGGCAGCGGAGGGAGGATGGAAGGCGAGCAATGATGTCAGGACGTTGTAGATCTGCGATGCGAGTTCTCTTGAGCGCAACTGTCAGCACTGCACCGCGATGTCTTCAGAGAAAGACCAACCTGGTTGGAGATATAATGATGGCTCCGACATGGTGTTTCTTGAGTGGTTCTTCCAGGCGCAAAAGCTTCTCGACAACTGGAATCAAGAAAGACAAGGTCTTTCCACTTCCTGTGACTGCTTCAACCACAACATCCTTATGCGCCATGAACAAGGGAATCGCAGAAGCCTGGACGGGGGTCATGCGGGTGAAGCCCATAGAAGCAACGGCATCCAGTACCCATTCCGACAGGGCGGGCGTTACTCCATCCCATGCTCTGGCAGAGGTGCCCGGGGGTGGTTTGGGGGCCATTGTAAATGTAGCTGTGTGCGTGGTTCTTCCGAGTCACAGCCTGGTCCCAGATCAATGCCAAATTGGGTAGAAGATGTTGCGCAGATCCGCCGTGGAATCTCGATCTTTTTTTTGCTGATAATTTTTCCTTATCAGAAACGCGGCGATTAGATACCGGAGGCGGTGAGCTCATTCTGCAGGTGCACACGTGATGGACCGCGGATTCGGCGGAAGGAAATCCAGTCAGCTGAAAGTTCAGCTGAGCGTCAACAAGCATCAACTGTCAATCTGCACGCATCGGTCGCCGGTGCACCTAAAGATAGGAGCGGCGATTACGGCTCAATTTTCTTGACTCTATAACTTGCGCTTTTTTGGTGGTTATGCCGATCCTCTGCTAAGCGTGGCGCGTCATCCGAGGCGGTGTTTCTGCCTGGTGCTACCATCATCATAGAGCCTTACACTCATAATCTACCTTATATTGTCAGGAACATCCTCTGTCGCAATAATTGCCCAAGATTTCGTCGTCAACAGTGTTCAGTCTGCCCATACTCGGCGCCTGCTCCTCCAACCCCACCCTTATCTCTCCGCGACCGCTATCCGGGCTGATCCACGGCCCAATCCTCCCACCTTTCTCCATATCTGCAGCCGATATGCCTTCTGAACCCGGTTCCATACCGGAGACTCCTCGAGTCATTCCTCCTTCTCCTGCTTCATCTGAGCGTCGATCAAGCTCGGGCGATTACTTCGGACCTACAACACGCTCCGCAGCACGACGGCAGCGACTTGGGGAGGTAACGGAAGAAACACCTGATACCTCAAACTCGGATTCGAAACGCTCACGAACGCGGTCTCGCAGCCCAAAATCTCCTGAGTCTACAAGGCGCCGTACCCGAAAATCCAATCCGAAGTTGCCCGCTGGAAAGCCCAAGAAGCAGACGAATGGTCATGCGGAGTCCAACGGATATCTATCACCTATCGCGAAACCCGGCGGCAGCTGGCACGACATCTCTCGATCACCTTCTCCTCTTGGTCTCATACCTCTCCATAGCCGTTATCGCTCCTTTATACACCGTCATGAGATCCCGCGCAAACTTCTCCATGTATCGATCGGCTTCCTAACCCTCAACTTGTACAGTCGCGGCATTCAAACCCTCCAGATTACGCCATGGCTCTTCGGAGCTCTCGTACCGATAGCCACGGTAGATATCGTCCGTCACCATTCCACCAAGATCAACAACATATATATTCGGTGTGTGGGGGCTTTGATGCGCGAGACAGAGGTTTCCGGCTATAACGGTGTGATCTGGTATCTTGTGGGCACATATGCAGTGCTGCGCTTCCTCCCCAAAGACGTCGGAGTCATGAGCGTACTGCTCCTCAGTTGGTGTGATACTGCAGCCTCCACATTCGGTCGTCTCTACGGCCGTTACACATTCCAGCTGCGCAAGGGCAAGAGTTTCGCCGGGACACTGGGAGCCTGGTTTGTGGGTGTCCTGACCGCAGCCGCATTCTGGGGATACTTCGTACCTTACATTGGAACCTTCCCCAATGACCCCGAGGGATCGTTCATGTTCACCGGTCAGCTCAACCTTCTTCCTAGCTCGATCAAGAACCTCATCGGCTGGACTGCGGACACCCCCAGCGCTGTCATTTCGGGCCCGTTGGCCCTCGGCGTTATGAGCGTCGTCTCCGGCTTAGTCGCCGCTGGAAGCGAGTTCGTGGACATCTTCGGCTGGGATGATAACCTTACTATCCCGATCCTGAGCGGTATCGGATTGTGGGGTTTCCTGAAGGTCTTTGGTTGAGCGGACTACCGCAGCTAATGCCGTTATATCTCCCCTTTTTTGTTCATTACCACAGCACTGGCATGGCTTGGATAGTCGCTGAAGCGCGCGACAAGCCGCGAGCCGCAGTATCGACTCACCATTCATTTCAACCCTCTTTTCCTTTTCCTCTGTTCAATCACCTACCTATCCTGTCTATTTCTTATACATACACCCGATTACCCCATGACCAACTACATCACCACTCTTCTTATCTTTGAGCTCTTACTCGATTACCCCCCTGTTTTGCACTACTCTGAAGGGGAAAGTCTTTGGAAATAATTACTTTGGCCCGCAGAAGGACTTTTGTTTAATGATTACTTAGATAGATATCCTGGATCGGCGTGGCTTGGGCGCTTGCAAATCTACACAAACACACGGGCTACTATCCACTTTTTTCATCCTCTATAGATGTTGTAATGACGTGCAGTGACTACATTTCTGATGTCCAGACTTTGATGTATATCATATCTTGTATGCCAGTGTACAAAGAAGTTGATTGACTCAAATTTGGGTCCCGAAAGCACTGCGCCTGTAATGCATGTCCAAGAGATTAGGGTAAGGCAAAACTTGGATCAAGTATTGGAAAAGACCAATGTACAATTCTCTCATTGTTGCTCAGGTCAAGTCCAAGATGCTCACACGGGCGATCCGCTTTTTCTTGCCGCGACTGGTTCGAGTGTCGGTCGTACTTGCAGCTTCTGCAGATCCAGTTTTTGAGCTAGTGTCTGTCGTCCAGAACCCGTCGTGTACAACAACAGATTCAATGTGTGAGACTGTCGATGGACAGTCGTCTGGCTTTTCAGAAGATTTGCCTTTCCGAGGCTTGAGCTCCGTGGGCTCGCTCGCTGAGGACGATGTTTGTGCTCGACTCGAGGGATTCTCACGATCCCGGCGCTTGCTTGTATCTACAGCATTATCTTCTTCTGGTACCAAGACAGGCTCGCCGTTCTCCACAGAAGGCGAAGGGCGGGCTATGCGCTCAGCGGCCCCAGCAGGGCCAGACCTGGTGTTATACACCTTCTGGCGCGAGCTTCTTCGAGGCATGGGCCCAGTATGATCTAGGCATATGGGTTCTGCGGCGTCCTTGCGCGATTGTGCGTCATCCAATGCTATGGAAGATATCGCTTGTTGTAGTTCATCAACCTCGCAAGCAGACTTCAGTTTGTCTCCTTTGCGCCGGGGCTTCGATGCATTTTGGCGGCCTGCATGGTTAGGAGATATCGAACGAAGTGCAGACTTCTTGTGGTCTGTCGCATCCCCTTTCCGCATACAGCGTTTTGAGCTTGACTGGGCATTCTCTTTGGTCGGCGAAAGAGCTGGAGAACTCTCTGCGGAAGCCAACTTCTTTGTCTTTCGACCGGTGGCATCTGTCAAAGCAGGCTGTCTTCCAGCTCTGCCGCGTACTCGGGTGGTTCTGGGTGACTGCTGTTTGATAGTTGTGGAGGATGGTGCATGACTCAATGAAGAGAATTGGTCGATTAGATCATCGAGGCTCGGCGAATCGTCACTTGAGTCAGTCAATAGCTGCTGCTGTATGGATATGTCAGACGCTGATGGTTTCCTTGAAGGATTAGGAGAATCTTGAGACTGACGGGAACTCGACAGGCTGGGTACAGCAGTTGCTTTGGCCGAGACTGCTGCCTCTAAGAGCTGCGCACTTTTGTGGCGGGATATTTCGGTTCGCTCCTTCGTGAGGGTACCATATTTCAAGATGCTACCTCGCTTCATGTTCGGGTCTATGGGTCCTTTTTTCCTAGGCCCTGTCTTTCGCGTCGCTGTTTTCTTTGGTGCCGACTTCTCAGCTTGCTCTCGTTCCCAGTTCTTCACGACTTCTGGGAGACCTATCGTGGCTAGGGTTTCGAAGACCCACACCTTTTCAGAGGCATAAGGATCATAGCGCTTTACGACACGTTTCTTTACCGGGGATTGAGGTACCGATACCACATTATCCTCCAGCTCCTCTTCCTCGTCCCCTGAGACCGTCGACTCTTGAGAAGGAAGTGGAGGATTTGGCTCATCCGCAAGAATGTCCAAGCCAACAATGTCGACAGGAATCATATCCAGCTGAAATTCCGTCAAGCCGTCGGTACTATAGCTAGATCTGCTTTTATATATCTTTTGCAGCATCGGCGTGTTGCTGTTCGACAACGTAGGGCAGTTCGCGGGAAATGCTGATGCTTGTCTTCCAAGGCGTAGTCGGTAGGACAGAAGCGGCTCAGAAAGTAATCTGGTCACTTTTCTAGCCCCAGAGCGGTAATTCCACTCAAAGGCGTCGGCAGCAAATCTCCTCAGTTCGACAACGTCTATGTCCTTGTCCCAAGCATTTGAGAGGTTGTGTTGAAGGGCTCTGATTTCGCCTGTCGAAGAAACCACAGGATTCGCATAATATGACAGAATCGTCCGATCAGGAAAAGTGTCGGGAATTCGGACAACCTTGTGCTTGGTCTGGAAGTAACCACTTTCGTTTTCTTCCAACTCATACTGGAGTCGTTCTCTCCAATCACTTAATCTGGCATCGAGCTCGGCGCCATCTGACTCAAGGATTTCCAGAAGATCTGCGCCAAAGCCAGCTTTGGCAATCTCGCCAGCGAGCTTGCTACCGCATTTAGGGACTCCCAATGGCAAGTAATCACCCCCACTCAACATGGCAAACAAGATCATGCCTGCACGATCAAGCTTCACACTCGAAGGATCACCAGCGGTGTTCATGCGGTAGCAGGTAACATGTGTTGCAGCCCCGGTGCTGCTGCCACTTTCCTTGGAAAAGCCCATGACGGTAAATGTTGAGCCAAACATAAGAGCGTCAACGTCATTAGTCATGACTGCATCAACAACTCCTGCTCTTTGCAGTCTTGCACACTCTGCTTCTGCCTCTCCTGGCGCCTCGTGACGCGGAAATTTGAACAGATCGACTAAGATCTTGGAGAGCCGAATAATTGGTGCACTTCCGTAACTGCGACTTGACACGGCTTTGCCTCTCTTGAAAGGCGGCTTGTTCTTGCCATCATATACAAAAAGAGGATGGATTGGAAGCGCCAAAATCTTCAATAGTCTGTAAAACAACGTTCGTAGCTCGGGGTTCCGACCACCCCGGCCAGCTTGCACTTGGAACAGCCATATCGAGATGTCCACGGCAATACGAATAGGCCTAGCTGTGCGCTCCAAATGGGTTATGGCCAATCTTGACAAGGAAATACGTTCACCAGCGCCGATGGCATGGATCAGCCTTTGTGGTCAGTGGATTAGCCGTTGAACTACTAACTTGAATGAGTGCTGTTTGCGCACTGGAAAGGGATAATATATTTCTCTCCCAAGTAAAGTTCCACAAACAACACCTACAAAACTGGCTGACTTACCCCGGAATCCCCATTCGGACAGCCTCCCTTGTTCCCAACTGCCAAAACCCAAAGTTCCAATAGAAAACAAAAATGCTCTGCAGCTCAAGTTCTCTCTGATGGCGAATACTAATGCAGCGATGAGAGTTGTTTGTTGACGGCGGCAACTGGGCGACGCGGCCCGATGTAGATCCGCCCGCCCAGAGCCTCCGCAGATTGTCGCGGCTTCCTTTTCGCGCTCGCCAATCGCTAATTGCCAATTGCCCCCAATTCGGGAGTCTTTTGCTTAAGTGGAAAAGTTGCTGGCAGAAGGTATGATCTAAGCCTTCTCATATCAAGCGCATCGGTTGAGAGGAAGTATGATCTGCGCGGGGCCCCTGAAGCAAGTTGACTTCTATTCCCGATCCTTCCCCGCGATTTCCATAGAGCAGCCACCTTTGCGACTGTCTCAGCAACTCATTCGGACGACGACATGACAAGTACATCCTCCACCTCCGCTTTCGACGATAGGCGACCCATATCCATGAGCTTCCGTCACAGCCAATCTGGGAGACCTGATTCACCCCATACGCCCCAACATCACCTCCGTTCCAACAATTCTTCCTTTGCAAGCACCTCCTCCGCAAGCACATCGTTTCGCGGAGAAGAAGATGCTATCATCTTCGAATTCGGGGCAAGATGGCTTCGGGCAGGGTTTGAGGGGGAAAGCACTCCAATGTGTGTGGTTGGATGCGGTCCAGAGGAGTCGAGAAGGGTTGGCGATTACAGAGGGTGGTTGAGAAGCAACGAGACGGACTCATCACGCTCGCAACCAGTCAAAGCTGACAAATGGGCTGGTGCATATGAACTCTGGAAGATGGATGTACGCGATATGGATATGGCACTCATTGATGACAAGATTGAGCGCATGTTTCGCGAGACCTACAATAAATACCTGTTGACAGATGCGGGAACATCACGACTGGTTCTGGTTCTTCCGTCTATCATGCCACACCCTCTCCTATCATCGCTTTTGTCAACCCTGTTTAGCCGATGGCGATTTCCAAGCATCACTCTTTTAACCAGTGCTCCTATGGCCGTGGTCGCAGCTGGGCTGCGTTCAGGCTTAGTAGTGGATATTGGATGGGCGGAAACCATTGTTAGCGGTATCTACGAATACAGAGAGATGGCAGTCAAGCGCAGCACGAGGGCTATGAAGTCCCTACTGCAGGAAACTGGACGGTTCCTGACACGACTCTCCGATGACAGCGGGGCCGCGCAATCAGCGGACGAGATCTCCGTTCATTATGAGCTCTGCGAAGAGATTGCTAGTCGATTTTTGTGGTGTAAGCCCAAGGCGGCTTCCCAAGGCTCCACGGCGACACCACAGCAACAGCCAGCCGAGGCTCGAGAGGAGGATTCTGGAGCGGCTGACCAACACACTACTTCACACTCAGATGCAACGGTGTCGCTTCCCTCTCCGTCAGGTTCAGGATCAACCTATATCGACCTTCCTTTCTCTAAGCTCGCGGAACCGGTGGAAAAGGTTCTCTTTGCGGAGGGCTTAGCCGATTGCGAGTTGGACGACGAGGAAAAACCGTTGCCGTTGTTGGTGTATCATGCCCTGCTTAGCCTGCCTCCCGATGTCCGCGGCACGTGCATGTCGCGTATTATTTTCATTGGTGGAGGCTCCAATATCCCTGGTGTCCGACAGCGCATCCTCCAGGACGTGGCGTTCCTGGTGGAAAAGTATGGCTGGTCACCTGTCCGCGGCAAGGTTATCGAGCAGCAACGCCAAAAGCTTGAGAGCCTAAGACTCTCTCAACCAACCAAGCCGACTGTCACAAAGCAGGAGGGTGAAAACGAGACCCCCGATGCTGCTGCTGCGCGATCAACTCCAGATGCACAAGCAGAAGAAGAGATCGACCCCATCGAGCAAAAGATTCGTCGTAATAACAAAGACAAGGATACTCACCCGCCGGTCCAAGGTGTCCTGCGGGAGGTAGAATCCCTTGGACCCTGGGCAGGAGCCAGCCTTCTCACGAGTCTCAAGATCCGGGGCTTAGTCGAGATTGAGCGGGAAAAATATCTCCAACATGGCCTCGCAGGAGCTAGTCGGGATCTGGAGCATGGGCATGCTCCTGATAGGCGCTCGGGGTTACGCACGGGAGGCGACCGGTCTAGTTGGACTTTGGCTGGCTGGGGTTGAATCTAGTCTCATTTCCCCCGCATGGCCACGCTAATTCATGCGGCCTGGTCAGACAAGCATTAAACATTGGGGATTCGCAAAAATTTCTCCATCGTCGTCTATTCCCCCTCCTCCCCCTACGGAGTAGTGCTGACCGCACCCCCCTGAACTCACTCTGATTTTGTTCTCACTGAGATTGTCGAAGCAGTTAGCAGTAGATACGATACCCGTTAGAGTCTTACAGCATATTTATTAGCAATGTCTTTTCTTCCCATTATTATTCCTTGAGCAATTTTTAAGCACTCAGTAAACTTTCTTTGTACGTGCCATTGCTAGTCCAGATAAAGACAGATGGCGCATCAGATTATGTACACACGATCGTGGATTTCTAGAGCACGTAATCAAGTTCCCCTCAACCTTTTCCTCGATCTTCCCCCACTTACACAGTACCAAACTGGTAAGTAGCCCAGTTAACAGCGGGCCCTGTCTCAGGAGAATAGATCTGGTCCGACAATTGTCCCCACTGAGGGTTGTTAATACCGTCAATCCAGCCCTCAGTCTCAATGACAATGCAACCATGCTGGTTGACGTATTCAGCGCCATCGACACCCTCGGCCTTGTTGCGCTGGACTTGCGATTGCTTGACGGGGATGGTGCCGTTCTGGCCGTTGCAAGAGTAGATCTGGAGAGCTTGCTGGTTGGTAGCGACGTCGAGGCTGATTCCGGTGGTGCTGGAGTTCATGTGGACGATCGGGACGATGGAGTTACGAGCTGCGTATTGAGGAGGGCGATCTACGATGAAGCAGTTGTCATAGCCGGTGCAGTCATCGCCGCAGAGTCCGTCGGCTTTCGCGATGTCTTGGCCGACGAGTTTGCCGGAGACGAAGTCCGGGGCGCTGTCGTAGACGTCGACGTCGAGGATGGTGCCGTTGGGGATTAGGATGCCGTCTGTGCCGATGAGGCGCTTGGAGAGTGGCAGCTGGAGCCAGGTGTCTTCGAGGACGGTCTCATCCTTGAAGGCGTTCAGGTTCCAGTAGATGTGGTTGGCCAGCATGATTGGGGTTGTCTCGGTCAGGGCAAGAGAGACGAGTTTGGTGGTCAATTGAGGGAGACCTTGGGGGTTTTCGGGGGTGACTTTGGTCTGCACGCTGAATGTGGCATGGGTGATGACGTCTCCGGGGAAGTCTTCGAAGGCACGGTCAACCAGGGTGAATGTAATGGAGGAATTGCTGTACGCGGTCACGGTCCAGTTGCGCTGGTCGTAGCCTACGGTACCTCCGTGGAGCGTGTCTTCACCGTCATTCTCGTTCTCAGGAATATGGTACACATCTGAACCGATCGAGAACGTGCCTTTCTTAATGCGGTTGGCGTATCGACCGACGACGGCACCGAAGAAGGTGTGGTTTGTCTCGGAGTCCTTAAGATACTGCTTGGGGTCGTCGTAGCCTACGACGACATCCTGGAAGTTGCCGTCGCGGTCAGGGACGAGGAGAGAAGTCAAGCGTGCTCCGTAGGGGATGAGCTTGGCTGTGATGTTCTCTGCGCTGATGGTGTAGAGTTGGAAAGGGTCCCCTGTGGACTTGGCAGCAGCAACTTGGGTCAGTGCTGGCAGGCCGTACAGGACGGCAGACAGGTAGCTTCTAACGTGCATTCTGACGCCTAGGAGAATGGTAACGAGGAGGAAGAAGCAGCAATATATGACCAAGATACGAGGGGTGATCCGGGCAGGGCAGAGCAGAGAGCGGCAGCAGCCAAGAAGCTGGAGAGGTCCCTGGCCGGATCGGGTGGAAGGTCGCATAGTATTTATTTACAATTAAATTGGACTTTTCTTTTTACCTCATGATGGCGCGCCTGACCAGCGGGCGGGGGAAACCAATGCGCAGGGACCGAGAAACTGGGGTAGGAATGCAGCTAATTCCTGGATTGATGTTTAGCTCATTCACAAAATACCCGAACAAAGGCGTCATCTTACCAAGGTGTGAACTAAGGTAAGTGTGCCAGGGGTCCGGAGCCAAAAAGCATGGGTGACTTTGCCTCGTACTCCCTATAGTGTAGTAGCTGTCACAATTGCTTCTGGGGCTGGGCCAATGGAGTAGGGCGGGAGAAATTGGTCCGGGTCTGACCACAGTCTGAGCGCAAATTGAAAAGATCGGATAAAGTGAGTGAATTGGGCCGAAGAAGCTAGGATCAACAGGTTTCTGGCCGAACGAGGGCGAGCGTGGTGGTGAGATGTGATCCCCTTAGTCTGGAGGCTAAAGTAACAATCTGGGAGTAGCGCAAAATGAAGCCACGGAAGACATTCCAAGCCCCAGGAATGGAGCTAGTCTTCTTCGGGAAAGTCCCGGCGGGGGAAAAGCTAGAGGTTGCGGGGAAGGCAACCGGGCTGTCGATCATCGATTTCTCTCTCTTTGCCTTCGCTCACTCTTACGAGGTGACATCCTGCTATAACTGAAGGTGTCATTCGGACCTGGTTCAGTACATTATGGACAAAGCTAGAATAAACGTTCCACTGACAGCAACATCACCAGCATTCAGGCGAGGAGAAACAAGGTATGGACAAGAATGATTACTCTATAGAGTTTATCATTAAGGATGGTAGTTATGGGTCCAGATTGCTGCTTGGGTACTTCTGCCGCCCCGTAGTCCCTCGGCAAGGAACAACGATCCCGCCGGATAACCTAAGCATCTTCCCTGCCGGTCGCTGGGGCTGCCTGATCGGGAGACTTGTTTATGTTATGCGACGATTTTATCAGATTTTCTACAGATTGAGAAACTGTCTTTGGTGGCCGAAACCGTGTCTGGGTAATCTGCTTCCAGACGCGACGACTAATCTTACCTTCAAGGACCGAATATGAAAGTGTCCGACTAGCAAAGCCCATTGAAGTGTTTGAATCCGGTGTCGTCCTTATGAGACGCGACGGGGGGTCACAAATCACCCCTCACATGCGTCGCATCGTTGTTTCCCTATCGATATGTCCTCCCGCACCTCCAGTTCTTCTCCGGACATTCTTGGGCCACCTGGCGACGCTGATTATTTGATCTCCTCCCCATTTGTCCCCTTCTCCGGTCGCCAAAGCTTCATGTCGCCCGCCAACTTCCGCCTCCTGCAAAGTCCGCGGACGGCGAAGGGCAAAAGGCGGTCGCGTGTGAGTTTGAGCCCTTCGAAAAACGCTCACTCCATAAAGTTCAATGACGTTGTGCTACCTGCCTCCCCGACGACGAAACTGAACGGCCAGCGCGGTGGAATGTCTCCCGATAAGGGTCCGGCCGACGGGAATGTCAGTCCGTGGAGGATCCGGGTAACGCTCGAAGCGACACAAGATGAAGAAACGAACCAAGGCAGCCCTTCGCGAAAACGGTTGAAGCCATCAACGACAACGATGAAAGTACCCCTCAAAGACGATACAGAACAGACTCCACGCAGACGCAGAGGTCGCCCAAGGAAGTCGGACATTTGGCTGCAGGATGCGACTCCACGCGGCGGTAGTCCAGGACATACCCCGGGTCCAGGAAATACACCAGGCCCTGGACATACCCCGGGCCCAGGGCATACTCCGGGTCCTGGGGGGACGGGTCAGAAGAGAAAGCGAGGCCGGCCGAGAAAAAGCGCACCGGCGCTCGATGTGGTAGAACCAAGCGAACAGCAGGTGGAGAACCAAGAGATTGAACAAGAGGCGCCGATAGAGCCCGAGCAGAGATGGAGTCCGTTGAATCTGGCAGCAGACCCGGGATCCGACGATGACATTGGGGGGGATCAAGGACTCGAATTCAATGACGATTTTGGTTATGGCGACCGATTGGAACTACCTGATTCCGCTGTCCGCGATGAGACTGGTCCCCGGGTGACATTTGAGCAAACTTTTGACACTCCAAATGTTGACCATGTCGACCAAGGATTTACGGAGAACGACGAGTATAACCTACATTCAACACCTTCCAAAATGCCATCCCCAACCCGCGATACCTCGATTATCTCGCCAGCGAACACATTGCATGCCGGCCGCACCCCGAGACCATCACGCCTTTACCCCACACCAACCTCATCATCTGCAGCAGAAGAAGATAAGACAGAGCAGGCTCAGAAAACTAGTGCTACCTATGATAAGGATCACCTTGAGAGCGGGGCACGTTCCAGCGCAGATCCGACCGAGGAACACAGGGAATTTGACTCTATAATGGAAAGTGAAGGGTTCAGCATGGTCTCGCTGGATACATTGCCATCTGCTAAACAACATGAGATCAAGAGCGCGAGCCACTCCCACGCCGCCAAGAGTTCTCTAAAGCCTTTCTTAGAACGGGAATCAAATGGCGTCTTGAAGCGAAGAGCCTCGGCGGTCCAGAATCAACAAGAGGACAATCTTGTTCGGAAGCCCCGGTCGGACTCTAAGCAGCGGAAACAGTCACCAGCCCAGCTGTTCCGCCAGTCAAGCGAGGCCAATGCCCACTTAGACCGTCCATCATCCCAAGACAGGCTCGAACCTTCCAGAGTCATGCCCGGATCGACGGCGATATCATCTGAGTCGACTTTTACTGGACAAAAGCGGGGGCCGTTGACTAGGTTCGTCAGGATAGTTCGTGCAGGCTTAGCTCTCGAAGGGCCTCTTAGAAACTCAGAAGAGAAGCAATCTTCGTACCAGTCAAACTCAGGAAGGCTTGGCTTCTCGGGTGATCCAGATTCTATGCTGGATACGTCTAGGAAAAGGCTGGAACATGTTTTTGGTGACTTGACCCCACGAGTACAACAAGAGCTGCAGGCAGGCTTGGCATTTGGGCAGGAACTCGCGAAGAGGCGGATCGAGAGAGAAATGGAACAACGCAGACAAATGGAGTTGGAGACTGCAAGAAACACTGTTCGGGAGACCAGGGAATGGAGTGGCTCCAGTTCACCACAGCAAACACCGCCTAAGGCTACCGACTATGGCACACCGGGCACGTTTATGAAACGGCGGATGGAAGAATGGCAACGGGAAAGGGAAGCTATCAGTCGAGAGATCCAGATGGCAAACTCTAGCCAGGTTATCGTCATTGACAGCGACGATAATGATCAGTCGAATATGCAAGATGGCATGTATGAAGACGGCGATGAGCTAGAGTACGCGGCGGAACCCGTTCAAGACGATCAAGATGACGACGCCCACGTAGAGGCCGAGCGCCTAGATGGGGAAGACGAGGATGATGGCTACGAAGATATTTGGCAGCAAGAAGCTCGCAGTCAAGGCAACCAATCAGATCACTCTTCACTACTTGAGGATGACCAGGATGGTGAGCACCTTAGGCAGGATGGGTCTAGCCCGTGGAAGAGTGGCTGGACTCCTGCTCGGAATCAGAATGGCAAGATCTTATCGCCGGCTCATTGGACAAACGAGCGGGAGACTGTGCCATTCTTGGGCCGGTCGAGGGTCAAACAGTTACAGGAGCAAGAAGTTGATTTGACGGCTCTGTACCGTGCCCAGGACACACCAAAGCGTCGCCACTACTACTATGGGAAAAGCAGTCCGCCGAGCAGTGCAATACGAGGCTCTGTAGGCCGTTCGCCAGCTTCTGTGGTACAAGAGGAGCACTATGAGCATGATTTCAACCAGGATCAACAGTCAGAGGGCTACGTGGAGTCCAGCCCTCGCCGGGACTCGGAGGATGAAACATTCCAGATCGATCCCACAACCAGATTGGAGATGGCTAGACAACGCCAAGACCCTGGGATGGAATCCAACAAGATTGGGGGGATGTCAGATGCCGTTACATCCGAGAGACAAACTGCTCCAGAGGTGGGAGACATCACGCCGGAACGTCCACGGCATGCAAGCCCTGGCAGTCAAGCATCATCCTGGTTCCAGAAAATCACTAATTTCACGCCTGGTTGGCTCAGAGCACCGAAGTTTGAACAGCAAGGGCGGGGTTTGGAAAACCCTTCGGGCGACGAAGATGAGGAACCGCCCGCCGTTGAGTCAGCGCATGATGGATATGATAATGAGGATTACGGCGACGATGAAGTCAACTGGGGAGACTTAGGGGAAACCCCACGACCTACTCGATTTGAAGAGCCAGAAGATGGGAAACAGAGTTTCGCTAGTTCCCATTCTTTCCAAGCGGACGACGATGCGCACGCTTCACTGGACGAGAGGGGTGACAGAGAAGAAGTAGCGGAGAGGCGGGCTTCACGAGAGCAATCGCCCTCTTCCTTTTCCTTGTACTTTTCCGATGATCACTATCGCTTGCTGCATCGCCTCTATCGCTCGGCAAAACTGTATCCTGAACGCTTCCCTTACCACCCGGCGCCTGGTCGCTCCGATATGATTGGCGACTGGATCTGGACCTCGGATGGAGTCTACGGAGTGCCAGTCACAGAGCTTCAGTTTGGCATAGTTGATAGATTCGCGCAGCAGCTATCCCAAGCCGATTCAAAGGCCGGCGGAACGGGTCAGATTCCCTGGACGGAAGCTGACGTTCACAGAAGATTGATCAGTATCATTATCGGGGAACAGATCAGACAAGACCAGAGGGAGAGGAGGCTCCACGAGGATCAACTGAGGGAAGAGTATCCGCGAAGCAGGGACACAGCATACGGGACGTGGCGCATATGACTTCTCAAACCTGCACGTCGCTTGACTTCTGCCGCCTGAACTCGGCACACTACATCTATTCTTTGAGTACAGAACTTTGTTGGCACACAAAGTTAGCACACGTTGTAACGACTTATATTCTTGCTTTTCTTGTTGAGAGGATACGTTGTTTCGGGTCTTCACGGGTGGCGAACCAGCGGAATTGATCTTGAGGGTCATTGGGTGGCAGGCTCATTTTACGTTTTGGCCTTATGTTTCTTGTACAGCATCTATTTTGTCTACGTACTATTCCCCCTCTGTTTCATTTGTCTTGGACTCTCCACACCCGATTGGATCTCCATGAGTCAGCTGCCAACCAAATTTTTTATTTCTTACTCGTTCATATGTTGGAATGGAAACGCAACAACACCATTGGTGTATGCAGCACATATGGTTCCCTACTTTGGCAAAAGAGCGCACCTGTCAGCCAGGTTCGGAACAGACTTGTTTGGCCTGGAATCTGATTCGCAGAATTGACTTTCTAGTGCCCCTGTATAGACCAATGAATGCAGCACAGTTGACCGATCTTCATGGAACGTGTCGTGCTGCGGGCATCGGTGTTTGCTCTGTGACGTCCGCAACGTCCCGTCAACTTGGTGAGTTTCTCAACCTTTCGACCCTATTCCTTTATGGGTCGTGGTCAAGTAACGCCTCCTACTGCCACGTTTACTTTCTCCACGGGGTGGCTACATAAGAGTTTCACGGAAATAGTAGCAGTCACAGAAAACGGGGGTTGACCTGCCACCTGCCAACTACTACTTACTTCATGGTCTGACGAACTCGAGGTACATCATCGTCCCTCATTGGTCCCAACATTGTAGTTCTGACTGCACAGTGCAGACAATCCTGGAGCGCCAGCCAAGCGGAAGAAGGCGACATACGAGCCTAGCCCCATTTTAGAAGCCTGATGTCGGGTTGTGTCTCCTATGGCGCCTAAAACCGGATTTCCTGGCCGCCTCGGGTAAGGAAAGTATGCAGGGCGAGAAACGAGGGTATCGTTCGTAGTAGTAAACCGTTCCCCGAAGTGATAGATGCATCGGGTGCTGTTGGTAGTCAGTAACAGTAGTAATAGTAGTAGTGACCGGGTCGATATGATGTATATAAAAAGGGGGATTTCCAAATGGCCCGTAGTATACACAATCTATTGTGTCTGTGTGTCTGTGTGTGTGCCTGAGTTCAGTTACAACTGTTCGAACAGTTCTTGTCAGCTTAGCCAAAGGTGAACTGCAACGGTCAAGTCCACCACCATAGGTACTACTGTCCAGTCCCTTTGAATTGATAAGCAAAGAACAGATCAGCAGGAAGATCAGGCAGACAGAATTTACATTTTGTATATGTACGGAAAAGAAAAAGAAAAAATGGGGGTCAGCAATCCAGTCAAGTATGTCTTGCGCCTGTCCCTGTTCACCAACAAGCGAACCGAGCAGCAGCAACAACAACAACAACGACAACATCGACAACATCACTCCCCCTCCTCCATCTCCCCCATCTCCCCCATCTCCCCCTCCTCTACCTGGAAAGGGAAAGAAATTGACTTTGACCCGCCCATCGAGGTTCGCTGGGGCGCAGTACAGTACCCAGATGACTATGCAGCATTGACCGATGGTCATGCCCACATGGCGGTGAGCGCAATCGACTCGCATCTGGGCAGCAGCAACAGCAGCAACAGCAGCAGCAGCAGCAACAGCAGTAGCCGCAGCAGGAGCAGCGGTAGCAGTAGTCGGACGGGGTTGGTGCGCATCGCCAGCTGGGCTAGTCTGGCTGGAGATCGATGTCGGTGGACGATGGAACAGGAACGGAAATTAGCGATTGCGAGAAGCGAACTGGCTCGATGTCAGAAAGCTTGGAGTTCGGAGCAGGAATTGTGGATTGCTCAAGTATGTTTCATCCCCCTTTTCTCTTTTAGCTGTCTTTCAAATAAATCTCTCTTTGGAATTCCCATTCTTTCTGTGCGTGTGTGTGTGTGCTTCGCTCTGCTTGTTCACGGTTGTGAGACAAACACATCTATACCCCTGTTCTGTCTGACTTTCACCGAATGAATGAACTCACACCCCCATCTCACACATTGACGGGACATGACATACAGCAGACCCTGCTGTACCTGCATATGACTAACCTTTTCACGTATCTACGTAAAACCAGATCGAAAAGTTGCACGAGGAGAAAGAAGCCCACGAACAGTTCATCCACCACCGAGCGAAACAACAGGACGAAGAGCAGCAGCATTTTCGCAAATCCTGGATTCGACGGAAGTCTTACGAAGAGCAGCAACAACAACAGCAGCAGCAGAAACAGGTTGCTCCAACTACGCAGAGGACTAATAGTCGATTGCGGCGGATACGGCGCATGGGACCATAGTTATGTTAGGGTCGTCGGAAGTATAGTGCCTCGCTAGGCTCAAAAGTAAGTAGATAGTCTATGGAGCTTTCGACGTCATGATTGGCACCGACGTGAAACGATAACCATTTCTGACAGGTGATTTTCTGTTGATCGATCCTTTTTCTCGCTGGTCAGGAATTAGGTGTTTAACGTCATTTTTACGACTTCGTCTGTGTGTCTGAATGTGTCTCTTTCTAATTGCGATCAGCTCTGCAAGGCAACCCATTTTGGAAAAAGAACGAGGAAGGCAGGAAGAGATAATGAAGAATAACACAGAAGGTTGGAAAGGAAAAAGGGGGGAAGAGACGAGAATTTTGTCCATGATGACCTCCTGCATGAATGGCTTGTACTAGTTCTGAGGCTTGGGCTTGTGGGTTTTATTTTCGTCTCTCTCTCTCTCCCCCCCCTTATACCATCCACTTTCTCTTTTCTTCGCTGTCGATCCAGCTGGCTGCGCATCTTGATCTTCCCGTTGGCTCCGGAAAAGGATTTTTCTGTTGAGCAGGGAATCGAACAAGGAAGAAGAAAAAGAAAACAATGAATGCAATACTTCGCACAAGCATGGCTATTATTTTCCCGGACTTAGGGGCGATCCTGCTGCATGGAATGATCATCTGGCTGCCACATCGATCATTCTTTAGAGTAGAGCATGGTATTGAAGGCGGGTGGTATGCCTTCTATGCTTTATCGAGAGCGAGGTCTCTGGGTATAGAGAGGTCCTCCATGGATACTTTCTCCTGTTCATAGTATGGTCTATAGATACTACATCAGGCAGGAGTAGTATTTACTGGAGGCTCTGGTTAATTAGATATAGTCTGCTTACTACCACTGAAGAAGGCTCGCAAAGATAAGCCCGCAAACTCCGCGGCAAAATACTACTATAACCGCGCCACGCCATATCAAAATCAATGGCTTAGTTCATGTCACCCTGCAACAAACCTAACCATGTCAAATGAAGACACTAACTTAGTAGAGCCGAAGCTACCCCGGCGGACCGGCGAGCACCGCGCGAGCCCCCCGAGATAAGCAGGAAGGAGTGCGGCGAAGATCGAAAATTTGGGGCTTGTCTACATGAGACGTGCGGACCGGCGAACTACTGTACGTACCTTTTTCTTCCTCTAACCCTCATGATAGTCTCCATTTTGCGAACACAAGTACAAAGTAGGCTACTGTAAGCCTTATCATAAGGTCGAGAGCGAGGTTAGGTTCAAGTATGGATACAGCGCGCGGGCCACTTTTGCCCCAGCCACCTGTTCAGGCTGTGTATGTGTTGTTGTTGTTGTTGTTGTTGTTGTTGTTGTTGGCTGTTTGTGGTTCTGCACTATTTGCATAGAAGACAAAAACCACCATTGAAAAGCATTCATCTGATGGATCATATTTCAAGCCCTCCTTTTCCATTCCCATGGGATGAATAACTGGACAATGGCAATGCAAAGTAAGCAATGGGCTTATCTCGGGAGGCCGTGACTAATGGCGGGATTTTCATGAGTAAACTTTGGCTGTCCAACTGTCAACTGATAAGCTTGCATCCCGAACCCTCCAGGGGATGACGCATAGTCTGCCCGATCCGGGATCCCTGCCTCGGACTTTTTCGCATAGTATCTACGTATCTTCTTTTTTCCCTATCTTTGGGGAGATTTCTTTTTTTTTTTTATTTACTTATTTTTTATTATTTTTTTTATTTTCTTCCGTGTCCCCTCATAGTGTCTCCGGATGTCGTGTATCGTACCCTCTTTAGCTTTGTTCTTGCCTGCAGTGGCTGTTGTTAGTCGGGATAGATAGGTACTTAGTTGTCTTGCCTCTTTCTCGATCAACGCCACGTCACATTGCTTTTTTACCAAGAAGGATGCGCCTGACGATCAGCTCGATGGATGCAAGACAGATTCTTCTAGTAGAAGAATGATGGCTCACAATGGGCTTGTTACTTATCAATTCGATAGGTGTCGGGTGGCCATGGTGAGGCGATGGTAGACTACTACTATAGTACTAGTTACTGTAAGACAGTATACAATGATGATTCCCAAAAGAGCCAAAAAAAAGAAGTAGTCCGACAATGACTCGAGACCCCGTGATCCGGGAATTCGAGTCACGCTTTGGTCGGCGCTGTTTATCGCGTGGGTTTTATTCCTTTTCTGCATTGAAATTTCCTGCATTGGAAGGAGAGGATCGAGTCCACGCATGCCTTGTATTCCATTCATTCCCCTTCTTGTTTCTTTTCCTCTCGGGTCATCACTCTATCATTATTCTTCTGCCCAGCTAAGTATCGACTAACGAGTTTAGCTTCCCTCCTTCCGAACTCTAAGGACTATACTAGATTCCGCTCTCCTCACTTTGGAACTCCCCCCCACTCCTTAACGGCTTTGAGAATCTCTTTCGCCAGGTTCCTCACTGTCGGAGGCCGGCCTACGGGGCCGTTGCCACTGTCTTGGAGAAACCCCGGCCATTCATTCATCCCCTCAAGCATTCTCCTTTCGGGGCACTGGGATCCTCTACTAGGCTGGTACTTCGTACCCATGGTCGAGCTTGGTTCCTCGGGTGCACTTTCTTTTTCGTATGCTCGTTCCTTTTGCTTGGATGGCCGCTAGGAGCATGTGGTCCCATGTTCGAATTTGATTGTTATCGCTGTGGAACTGGCACCATGACCAGAGGAAAAGTACCTCTTCCCTGCCTCCCTCCCCCTCCTTTAGGTTTCTGATTTTCTTTTCCCCGTTCTACAATCCCGGAATATACTACTATCGAATGGATCCTTCCAATAATACCGTGAATATCCCTTGCTGGGCGCTTGATAAGCCTCGTGTCCACCAGTGAGGTCCGCCACACTCCGCGCGACACTTGTATCCTCCTCCCCCCCGATATTGAGGTATCCCCTTTAGGTTTGATGTTTATTGATCTAATGACAATTTTCTTGATTACCTGGAGTATTCTATTTCCTTTCAATCGATGTGCAATATTGGTTTCAGGGCTTACGCTTTCCTTCCATTTATACCCACCATCTGTCTGTGGCCCGGACATTCTTTGTGACAGCCGCTTGCTGAAGCCCCGTAAAGAGACATGTCTGTCCTACTCGAGTCTGGCCAGGTGTAGGTACCCTGTGACTTTCGAATCCTTCCTTTCGCCGATATATTAGATGTCTGGTCCCGCCTGCGGGGAAGCGCCTGATCTTGGCCCAGATCGCCATGAGTTCGAAATGTCGACGGCCATCACCTCACTCTGGTGGCCCGAGGATCGCGTGAAGGCCACCCTTTGTCCCGAATACGTCTTTAACCACCTACCTTCGAACATCTTGCACCGTCTCGTCAACCCCTTGCCTTGGGGAGAGGGTCTGACCAGCGAGTCTTACTTAGACTGGATCCTCGCCAAGGCCGGTAGAATCTTCCTGATCCTCGTGGATATCGGCATACCGGAGCGCATATTTGCCCTGGTCGATGAATCATTAGATGACACGGATTTACCTTTGTCGGCACCGAGTACCACTCGCCTTCCTCTCGCACCTGAAGGGGACAACGCAACCGTTGCCCACAAATTCTTTCTCGCTCAATGGCGGTTCACGGTACGCGGTATCAATGAAGGCGACCATATCAAGTATACTCAGAACGAGGGCGTCCCCGTGGAGCTTCTTCGTACCGGAACGTCTCTAGTGAGAGAGGGCGTGGAGAAGGTGGTTCTAGCTGGCTCCAAATGTCGTGTGCTGTTGCGAACGCAAGTCTCTATTGGCGGCGCACCGCATTTCTTCGAGGAGAACGAGGTGTTGGAAGAAATCCGCTCTCTGAGAAGGCTAGCCCACGATCACGTCTACTCAATCTACGCCTCCTACTTTGTGGATACCACCGTTTGCATTCTCTTCTCGGGCGTTTACGAGCGAACCCTCATGTCATTCCTTACCGACGTGCCTCAACCTTTCAAGCGCCTCGCCAAGAACAAGCGTCGAGAGATATTAGTCAATTGGCCACATTGTCTGGCGAATGGATTGTCATGGTTGCATGCACATAGCCAGGCCCATAGCCTAATTTCTCCGTCGAACATCCTGGTTGACGCCGACTTTCGGATTTTCCTGGGCCAGTTCGAGGCTCTCGACACTCTTCTTTCCCCACTCAAGCCGGACGACGTTGAAACCTACCAGTATGGTGCGCCCGAGCGATGGGTACGCTCAGTCAGTATTCAGGACACAAGCGCACCAAGCCCAAACATTGCGCTTCCATCAGGGGGGCGTTCGGCTCGCAAACAGTCGTCCCGTCCCGCAATGCTGAGCTTATCGAGATTCCGGGGCTCTCAACCGTCGGATCAGGATACAGAAATACACGCGGAGTCTGTGACGTCGCAGGGAACTGCCATACGTATCGGCCTACGAGGCTCACCTTCTCGGATATCTTTCACCAACTCATCTTCCTCTGGATCAAGCGTTGGGAGCGCCCGCAAGCGCGTGGTATCCTCCATAAAACGACCCATGTTCTACACCCCGTCCATCACTTCGTCCAACTCCAATTCTTCTAGATCATCAACCACTCCTTCTACCACATATGGCCAGTTTGGCTACCCAATCATCGGTTCCAACGCCGCCATCGTTCATACGTGGCAAACACGTCAGTCAGATCCAGAAGCCTCGGACATATTCTCACTGGGAGCAGTATTTCTCGACATCTTCACTCATTTATGCAAGCGCAAGCTCTCTGCTTTTTCACACCACCGAGGGGCCAAGAACCGGACCGCTGGCCGCGGTGGCGGCGTCGCAGACTGCTCATTCCACCTCGACCGAAACGCCGGCCAAGTGAGCTCCTGGATCGCCCTACTGGACAACGATGCGAAGAAACACAAAGATCCCATCTTTCAGGCTGTTCGACCGATGCTCACCGTCGTGCGAAGCATGCTAAACAGAGAACCCATGAGCCGTCCGTCTGCTTATCAGGTGGAGCAGCTCCTGGCCCACTCCCTCCAGAAACTGGACGGAAGCTGTAGCCTCCACTGTACTTCCGACCTGCAAGTCCACGCCCCCAGGACGAAACATCCACTCCGTTTAGGCGCACAAGCAGCCTCGTCATCAGACAGACTCGTCGTTCCGCGAGCAAAGCCACTAGGGGCCAGATCCCCGTCTCCAAGTAGTCCAATGACTGCCGAATTCTCATCAACTAGCTCTGGAGGACCCGTGAGCCTCCGTCCCTCTCCTTCAGCCTCTGCCTCGAGTTTCAGCTTGCCTGATCAGCAATACACGGACAACTATATATATAGCAGCGACACAGATCAAGAGTATGAGAAATACAGTACCTCTTCGTCGCCCGTCCCTTGGCGTGATCCAGATCATGGTCTAAGCCCGGCAGCACACAACGATCCGACATGGAATTACAGCATCGCTCTGGGCAAGCATTAGCCTTTATCATATACTATATACCCGTTCCAAAGCGATAACCACTAGGCACTTGGTTTCTCTCTCTTTGTATCATTGACATACTGCCCTCTCGATCAACGACCAGTCATTTCATCGCCACATTACTGGTATACTACTACACTTTCCCTTCCACTCTTCTATTCTCATGCACTCCGCACATACTACTTGTACACAACGCCATGCCTTGTACATTCTAAGGCTTTTCGGGTTCTTCCTCTCTGATACTACTATATACCTTTACACTTCATTTCTTTCTCAGGAGACTCGGCTTTTTTTATTTTTATTTTTATCTTTTTCTTTCTCATATACTAATATGCCAGTCCTCCTAACGATTGATGACGAATGACCACTTGTGATTGCTTTGGGTGATATCCTTTTCTTGATACTTTCTACCTTTCTGTTTCACTTGTATTCAGCTTAGTCATTTAATCAAATTCTATTTTTGATGCGTACATCTCTTCTAGTATATCTCCGTAATGGATATAAATACGCGTCAAAGGTGAGAGGACATCACAAAGACAATTAAGTTCATTTCATAGTTCCGCCATGACTATCCAGTAGTAAAGTAACCCACCATTCACGCCAATCCCTATCCCACAAAATCAAATCCCAATTCATCATCAGATCCGTCATGAATGGAAACCCACATACCAAAAGCCGAATATAGATAAAGTGATAAGAAGTAGATGTAGAAAGTAAACGATAAGACCCCAAATGGTGGATAAAATACCCGACCACACGCATACTAGTACTTGGTACATCTCACATGCATCTAACCAATCACCTACAACCACCACGCCACGCCCCCAATAACCACACAAAACAGAGCAGACACATCAAGCCGGAACAACAGAAAGCCACTACCCTTTCCAGCATGCATGGACGAAGCCCCGCTCGATGGGCTAAAAGCGGCTACTCCGCTTGGGTTTGTACCTGAAGAGGGAGAAGACTGCTTGTTTGATACCGATTTGGAAGAATCTGCTCCGGACTCGGATGCAGTACCTGTGGTAGTTGCGGTGGCGGAAGCGGGCGAGGTAGCACCATTATCATTATCAGAGTTGTCATCATCAGCATGGACGAAGGCCTGACCTATAGTTGGGAGCGGGGCGGATGGATCCACGGCCCATCCACCATCTGTCGAGGCAGGGCATTCCGGAGGGGAGATAGCCGCGGTGGATTTGACATAGTCGGATAGAGCGACGCCGGTAGGGTCGAGCGTAGCCCACTGGTTCTTGAGGTTATCAAAGTCAGGTTGGATCGGGGTGGGTTCACCCTGGCGAGTGAAGCCGTCCTGGACGATGATATCCTTGGTAGCGGTTGGGGGGGTGTCGGCGCCGGGAGGGCCATACTCGATCAGGCCGTAGTCGTTGGTTTCCTCGATCCATTCGTAGATCATAGCGCCAGACCAGGTGCCCGACATGTGGTCACCGAAGATGGCGGCCTGGTCGGAGAAGGTGCGGGGACGAGCTACGTTGCATCCTGTTTCGGAGAAGAAGATGGGGATGGGGTAGCCTTCTGCTTCGTCTTGGAGGGTTTGGTAGCCGGACAGCTCGTATGAGGAGTCACCGCACCATTCGTAGGCGTTGAGGGAGAAGAAGTCGAGTCGTTCGGCGGGGTCAGAGCGACAGGCTAGGTAGTTCTGCAGCATGGGGCGCAGTTCGGCGATGTCTGCGGCCGAATAGCCGACTGGGATGGAACGGTAGTGCTGCGCATTGCGATAGGATTTGATGTCGCGGGCTGCGGCTAGCACGTAGGGGGCGGCGGCGGAGCCGTCCTTGGTGGTGAGGACTTCGTTACCGACGAAGACTCCGGCGGTGTTGTCGTATTTCTGAAAGGCGTCCAGCACGGCTTTAAAGCTGTCGAATTGGGATTGGTCCCAGTGGGGGTCGTCCTGTGAATTGGGGATGGAGTGGTTAGTTATGGGGTAAGGGTTTTGTTGGCGGCCTGATACGATGATGGTTCGGGTGATAGGTCATGAATAGGGTATAGATGGTGGTGGTGGTAAGTGCATACCTGGGAGATCGCGGTGTCGAACGTGTCGAGATCGACGAACAGGTAAATGCCTGCATCTGCGAAAGCTTTCATGCATCCGTCGTGGTTGGCTTTAGGGTCCACATGGTACACACGGATTGCATTGGTGCCCAACTCGGCCATGCGGGCGGCATCTCGCGTGCATTGAGCGGTGTCAATCAGGGGATCTTCGGGAATGAGTTGATAGGCGATGCCTAGACCATGGTGTGCGGGTCAGTGCGTGAGGAACTATCGTGGGTCGAATGGAGACACACGCACCTTTGATGTAGTATTGGGTGCCATCTTCGTAGAAGAATTTTGAACCAACCGCCGAGATGGTTTGTATGGCACTGGCGGTGGGGGCATAGAAGAACGTGTTGAGCAGCAACGATAGAGCAGTTGCAGATGATGACGAGTGTGTTTTGACCATTGTCTTTTCTCGCAGTCCCTGCACGCGGCTTGGCTCTCTGCAAAGTAATCTGCGATAATAGATCGGGTGGGTACTCTGCAGTCTCCCTTCCGGGGATTCTGACCGCTATCCTTATCCAAAGAGTGATAAAACAGAGCGAATAGACCAGTCCAGTGCGTCGGTATCAATCGAGTAAGACAGAGTGCAGAAGTGAGTAGAACACGCCAGCAAAACTGCCTGCAGCTGTCTGGACAGTGAATGTTGTAAAGCTGTAAAGCAGGGAGATAAGACGACCCAGGGAATGAGAATGCAGGACACTTGCATGGACGAGAAAACACCTGTTCTAATATAACAGATGCACGAATAACTGTTGAAGTCATTCATCCCCCCGGGTATCTACCTTCCCATCGTCCTGGCGCCCTGCCATACCAGAGGTACCGTGTCTGCCCTGGAGGAGACATACTCGGGAGTGTTGTTGCAAGGAGCGTGACGTCAAAAAGAATCCTGCAGCTGTGTTAAACTCATTGTGGCTCTGGGAGTGGATGAGAGAAGGAGAGGCAGTTCCAATCTCCGGGGAAGATGGAATGCAGCACGATCGAAGGGGGAACAGCTTAATGGATGCCAGGGTGCATGGGATCGACAACATGGATTGGGATTGTTTATGCAGGCATTGCAACAAGGTTGTCGCGAACTATGTGAGTACCGCGTCGGAGATATCTGGGACACCACATTCAATAATGTTTGGGTTAAGCATTTTATCTGAATGGAACTTTGAAATTTGGTAACTACAAAGTGTCTATCTATGGGACATTTTACTTCCAGTCAGATATTCCAATCAAATGTTCATGAGTGGTCTGGTTCCTGACCCGAATTGGCAATCCCCAATCCCTCACGTGATTATAGGGGTTTCGCACAACAAAACATTTCCCGATTAGTCATGAATCGTTTCCTTGAAGGAAAAGGAGGGAGCGAGACAGAGGGAAATGAGGTAATAAATCCAGATTATTGCTACACAGTAATTAGATAGACTAATACTAATTTGGCTCCGGGAAATTAAAATCAGAATAAGACTGGAACTGAAATTGAAATTGCTTGTGTTTCTCGCCTGAAACCTGTAGGGCAGGGAGGGCCCGAGTGGATACTACTTAGCACTTATGGTGTGGTAGGAATTGTGTGTCGCAATTAAATCATCCGGTTTGATCGCCTGGGCTGAACAGACGATTAATCTCTCAAACGATAGTGGCTAATAAATCTGAGGAGGGGGCAAAGTGAAGTTGGGTAAGAAGCTACTATTAATATGTATGCTATGATTTTTTTGTCAAGATATGCTGGGAACATGGCACTGGGTGGACACGATCCAGCGATGTCAGGAGGAACCTGACCAGTTGCAAGCCATCGCCCGGGATTGCCCGCCCCCTTATTGCTGGAAGTGTTCTGCTTTGGGCTCTCCGGTCTCGCCCAAAGCACGAGGAGCGATGGGTCTTGGCAACGATCGAGACCCTGGCTGGGCCCACCGCCTAAATAATTAGGATCATCTGGAGATGGGGTCTGTTCTCTGCTAGTTACCGTTACTCTTCGGCCGCTTGACGTAGGATGCTGTTGAGATAATTGAAAAATAAATATGAACTAAATGAGGGAAAAATTCTGAAAAAGCAACAAAAATCAAAGTAGGCAACGTAGACAGCCTCTTCGTTGTGATACAATTATTATATCCCCCCATCCTTCTTGGGGGTTGGAAAGTAAAAAAAAAAGGAGATGCAAGCAGAGAGTTACAAGCAATCGACTAGTGAAAGACGGATCGTCACCGGCTTGCGTGGATGACGGGGCCTCGTCTGACTGGGGCTTCCTTTTCCCGCATGCGTGCCATTTCCCTTTCCAAGGAATCTCCGCCAACGCTTTCATTTCATTTCCTCCTTTTCCTTTTTCATTTCCTGCTTTTCCCTTTTCCACCCCCCTCCCCTCTTTTTTCTTTTTCTTGCCCGTTTCTGACGTGCTGGGGGGTTTAAACTCATACTAAAGTAGATATATCTACAATTCCCATTGTCCCTCCTCCCCTCCCCCCCTTCTTTTTCTTCTTCACCTTATCTACCTACTATCCACCCTCTTACCACACCTAATCCCTCACCAACACACACTCCATTCTCGTCTATTCTGGTCTGGATCATGCTATCCGTGGTTCTCCCGTCTTTCAAATTCGCCCTCTTTGGAAAGCTTCTCCGCCCACTTGTGCCTCGTTTGATTGGCTCGGACTAGTCGTTTCGTGTTTCGCCCAAATTCAACCCTGTTGTGCCTCCCCGGTGCAACGTCATCCTTATTCGCATATTAGTCGTCGGATTGCTATTTTTGTCCCCATCGCTATATATTACCGTCTCCATAATATATTCCCACCTCTTTCATCGTTACGGTCTATCCGTTGCGCAATTAAGCGGTTGACCGCAACATGTCCACCACCAGCACATATTCCCCATTTCGCATCTCTCCCCGGGATCGCGCCAATTTGGATCGCAATGAGGCTTTTAGGCTTGTGAGGGAGCATCTGAGGCGCCAGGAACTGGGCATGAAGGCTCCTAGGTACGTGTCTTCAACCATCAAGAAAAAAAAAAAAAAAATCCGCGGTCAAATATCGTAGCTAATATATCGGCTATAGCTTTTGTGCCGAGCATCGCCATGATACCCCCAGTCAAGAACAGGAAACCTTCCGCCTTCATCGCGATATCATCCACACCATCCTCCTCCCTCTGTTCCTGCTCCACCATCAAGCCTCGCGTATCGCAACCAATGTGCTGCCACGCTACAAAGGCGCGGAATGCGAACGGGCGTTCCGTGGTGAGGCGCGTGGTGCTTATGCATGGCTGCATTCTATTCTGAGCGAAGAGCATGATTGGTATTTGACCGAGCGCTGCCCCGCCTGTATCGTTCTGCACGTTATGAATTCGGAGCCGACCATTCGATTTGTCGCCGTGGCGTGTCTCCTGTCAGACCACTTGCAGGGTCTGGACCTCCCGAGCGCCAAGAGACGGCTGCCTAACTTCGACTTTTGGTACGAATCGCTGGAGAATGCTGTCCGTGAGGATACGTTTTGGGGCGAGGGCTTCTGGCCGGACATCGAATATCGCGCCTGCGCCTTGACCGATGGTGTGAAGCAGCTGGTGCTGCAGTGCTTGGAGCTGCAGGCTGCTCTGGACCGACACGACCTGCAGCCCGAGGAGTCGTACCGACCGACTCAGCGCTCTCGGAATGACTCGTCACGGCCGTCCGTGACGGTCAGGCAGTCCAGCTGCACGCAGCTCCCTGTCATCGACGAAGAAGACCAGAAGCTCTTTGCCAAGGCCGGCGCCAATCGCGGCATGCATCCCTGCCGCAGTGAGCGGCCGCAGAGATTTCATGCTCGCCGCCATGGTGACCCTCGCAGAAGATCGGTGACATCTTGAGTGATCGCAGGGGTGCTTGTGTCAAGCGACCAAGCTGGAAGAACAATCTAAACAGACTACCTGTCGTGGGTCTAGTCGCCAACGGTCTGGAATCATCCTGCATCGGGGATGGCCGAATCCGTCGCCGAAATTAGGAATCGGCCCACTGACGTGAGTTGCAAACTTATTGCAACCACCTCTCAGTGAAACTATCTACAGTCCCGAAGCAAGTAGGTGCGCACGAAGCCTAGACGTGCCACCGAAGTTTCAATGCCCCCGTACTTCCTCATGCAGAAACTCACGGACATCCCCCCGTGGATGTAATGTCGAGGACTGCTTCCGCGGAAATGCCTACCGTTGTGCATGCGTGTGTGGCTTGAGCAGGATTTGTCCAGATCGTGCAATCCTGTAAGCCATTCGCAGCAAGGGGGCAAAAGACGTGGTTCGGGGGCTGAGGTTATTGAGAGGACAGCCACGGTTAGAGTGTGGAGGCAAAATAGCCTCACGAGGTGGAATCCGCAAGGATGAAGTAGTTCTATTCTACTGTATATACTTTTGATGGACGAGAAGAGCAATACATGCACAAACAGCACATTGAACCTATGTCGGTCATGCAAAGTAGAACTGTAACAGAATCGGACACAGACCCGCCCACACATCAGTTACTATCCAACGTAAGCCTCTGACAATGACACAAACACAAAACAAAAAACAAAACACGCAATCCAAGTCGATCAAACACACAATCACGACGTTCTGTAACCAACTATCTACCTCCCAAGTGCTATGTACCTAACACATCTAGCTGGCTAGCTGTAAGATTGTCCATCTGGCTAGCTGACAAGACAAGAAGAAGGCAAGGGAAGTTAAGTCAAAGTGGGGAACTTTCATACTGCATGCATGCATGTTGTCTTTTCAGTTCCATTCAGCAAGCCATGAAAACAAACAAACAAACTAAATCAATTATCTAAATGTCTCTCTCTCTTTGCCCCTCTTTTATGTACTATTCCCCACTGCATCGACAACAGAAAACAAAAGCCAAAGAAAGTCAGACAACGAATGGAAATAATAAAAAATAAACTGAAAATAAAGATAATACAATCCTGATTTTTTTTTTCTCCCAGACCTTTGTATATCTGAGACATGAAGAAGTGGATTCAATTGCGGTAAGTGGTGGTAGTAGTGGTAGTGGTGGTGAACTAACTTACGTACGTACGAATGTGCCGTGTTTTCCCCACATTCTACTACCCGCTAAATATCTGGACTAACGTGTTAGGTTAGATTTGGTTGGCTAAGTAGATTAGATTAGTTGGTTAGTTGGTTAGTAGTTGGTTGGTTTACTCCGCGATGGCGATGGCGAGGGAGGAGTAGAAGTGGAGGAGAAGGAGGAGGAGAGGGGTGGTGGCGGCAAATTCGTATTCATTCTTTCTATCTTGGACTCTTTGAGTATCTGGTAGTGTCTATCTATCTGGGACATGGGATGGGATAGGCTAGATTCCACTCGGTAGTTTGACGAAATAGGTATTTGGTGAGGGTTTAGGTGTGTGTGTGGGGGTAATATAAGGATGGGTGTATGGCAATTATCTTATCGCAATCTAGATTCGACATGGACATTGGGACTTGGTGGGTTATGGGTTATGTGGCACGGGATAGAAAGTAGGTCTATCTCTCTAACTGTCTATACTATGTCTATCCTATTACTTTACTTCAATCATTCTATCCTCTGGTAGAGGAGATTGAAGGATGATGGTGATGATGAATCTAGTCTTTAATCATTCGATCCTCTGGTCCGAGTAGACTGGAAAGGATGAGTCTGGCTGGTCTCATGATGGAAGATCAATTAATCTAGACTATGTGGAGAGTAACGGGGAGGAAGGGAAGTGTCTGGAACCGTGGGTTGAGGATGGATGGTGTATCTAGTTATGACGGGTTGATTTGAGGAGAGTCATTAATATAGAGGACTATTAGACTAGTGGTAATGGAAAGAGAGAGAAAGTAAGGTTGGATACGGGATAGTTGTGTATGGCTGGATTTAATTATCGGAGGGGGAGAGAGATTTGGGTTATACGGGATGGGGGTTGAAGATTCCATGGATGGGTGTGTTTGAGAGATTCTTTTCCTTTTTCTCTCTCTTTATCTTTTTATTCTTTCTCCGTGGGAATCATTTGATTGTCTTTTTAATTTACTATGTATTGTTTTCTCTTGTACACTGGTACTTGGTTAAGTGTAGAGTGGAGCCTCTATCATCAGGCATGAATTCATTCCTTGATGGATGGAGACAGGCCACGCCACCACACGAGAGTATCTGGTAGAAACATCAGGTTGTGTAGGTAACCAACGGGGTCTAGACTGGGTCCGAGTCGGATGGGATACAACCCGGTGGGGATCACCATTATCCACAATTCATTTTTGCATTTTCCGTGCTTGCGATCACATCACGAGATACATTTGCTGGCACAACCGTATACCACCTACGTTCTAGTTGTTGTGTAGTACAGAGGATGTTCTGGATCGTGGGTGTGTGAGAGTGAGCCGTGTATACTTGATCAGGAAGGGATAGTAATTAAATAGACGGCATGTAGATCCATACATCGCATCACATCCGGCCAGTCTCGAGAAACAGGATATCGAGGGATCTAGTAGTAGTCTAGGTTCTGTTGGTAGATCAGAGAATCAGGTTTGAGTCGTCGCTTCACTTTCAAAAGGAGATGGCTATTGTGGATGGATGAATGTGTATGCAGATGCCTTGTTCAGAGTGATGTGAGTGATGAAGATCGTTCTCTTTCTGTAAGATTTTTGGTTTGGTTGGATATGCTATATCCCTGATATGGATGGTGATAGCATACGCATGCTCCTTATGCTGAAATTGTGTGGATAGATAGCTAGGGTCCAGAACTGGGTGACAGCAGTGGACAGTGACAGTGACAGTGACACCTGTCAGGCAGGATCGCTTCAAGGGTCTAATTTCACGTACCGTGGAATTGTATCCCAGTCGGTAATTAAGAAGTTATATCGCTTCCGACAACGATGGAAATTAGCAGAAAAGGCTGGAGGAGAACTAATCTAATAAACAGGGCTTAATCGGTGATAGTGTTGGGCTGTGTGCGAGGCCAAAAGGAGGTGAGGATGATTCAGCCACTTACGACATGCAATTCTCGTCGGCTATGGATGCGTACAGACGGGATCGTTCCAATGGACTGGATTGGACTGGACTGGGCTTGAAAGTGGGGGGAGTGAGAACAGGAGGGAGGGGAAAAGTAGTAGCAGGAGCAAGGCGTGGATAGACGCATTTCTTTTTCCATCGCTCTGCCCGTTGTATGTATGTACCTCCTGTGTGCGACTGGGGACGACATCTGAGGTCAGACGCCGTGAGGCTGAGATAAGGAGGCATTTTTAATTTTGTTTACCGGAAAATAGAAAAGAAAAAAAAGGAGACAGAGATAACTAAAAGCAGTATACCTATGGACGGAGTTACCCGATTAGGTAAACACATGGAGATTGTTTTCAGTATGTTCAGCAGCGCCAAAAGTACAAACAACAAGCACACTAAACTCCCTCTTCAGCCTCAGCTCTGCGCAGCCACGGGAGCCATGCCGGATCTACGATAAACCTGAAAGTCATAGTCCTAGCGAACTAATCAACTTAACTCTCAGACTAACTTGCTCCCGCACCTACAGATCCCTAAACCAATTTTCTCTTTTGCCTGACCCGACCTACAGTAACCTAGTCAAGCCCAAGCTACGGCCTAAGTTAAGTAAACCTTCGGTTAGAGAGGAAAGTCAGTTTAGTTTCCCTTAGGTAGTTAGTCTAGTCTGTAGACTGGAGAGGGAGACAAGACAGACCAGGGCCTTCCAGTGGCCCCCTCCCTCCCCCATCCATCAACCCTGCCTGATCCCAGAAGAATTGAACCTTATCCCGCCAATGGTCATCTCTAGGCCCATAATGGCCCAGTTGCGCACACACACAACAATAATTGACCTGAGTTTTTTATTATTCTATTTTCCCTTTTGATTCGTTTCGGACCACATAAGGCGGATCTTTTCGGCAGCACGGAACAAGGGTCTAGGCGTCAATCCGCCCGGAAGCGGCAGTGGGTTTCGATCGCGCCATGCAAGCAAGCCTTCTGCTGCCCGGGGAGGCCAATGAGGGTGGCCTCTGCGCCACGCCGAAGCAGGGTGAGGGCGAGACTGTCGACGTCAAGAGTCACTGAAATTTGGGGGATGAGCAGTTTTGAATTGCCGGTTGACTTTGGGACAGACACTTGAGAGAGGCAGAGGGATTTGGCTTAGAGTTCCAGAACCATTTTTCCTTTTGCTTGGCCTTGTTGGTTTTTATTCTAATGATTTTTATTATTATTTTATTTCTCATTTTCTTATTATTTTCTATCTGGGTTTTCCATAACAGGTGATTTATCTCCTTCCTGGCTGGCTCAACTCATAGGCTCCCTCAACCATCTCGCCCTTTTCCGGTCCGCGTCTACTCTGAGTCATGCTTCTACACCGTAACTATTTATTGTGCGTGGGAAATTTCTAGATTCAGCAGTGCAGGATCCATGAGTGGGTAAGGTACTGCGTACTAGTTGGTATAGGTCAGGTACAAATTATGGGGAAAGGGCAATAATAAAGACGATAATGAAGAACTACTACTGAAGGCTGAAGCGTGGCCGGGATCGAAGATGCTAGTACCATCACTAGACTAGTTATACGCTACCCACCTGATTGAACACTGGTTTATTAGTTTGCTCACCATTGTGGTCTTAATCAGGGACTATGTTCCGGATTATCTGGGGTTTTCTTGATGTTGTTGTTTGTTACTTCTGTGCAGTGTGCACCCGGCTTCGCTTCGGGATTCCCGAAAGCTTCAACTTTCTGAAGAATCACCACTACAATGTATGGTAGGTCAAATGTATAGACAGGAAATTGGTTGTTAATAAGCATCGGATCAGACGGTAAAGAGCGAGATCGATAAAGTGATGCTGATCCCAGGTAATACGAGATCTAGAGCAGAAGACAAGTTGTTGGTTACTGGTAACGGCCATTGTTACCAAGTATAGTGCGAGGGAAGAATAGAAAAGCAAACCTCCTGATCAGTTCGCCCTGGTTGAAATAACCATGCTGCCTTTTATTTTATTTTATTTTCTTTCCTTTTCTTTGCTCGTACACAATGTGGGCAGTTTGTAGTACCTGCCTGACGCCTGGCACGACGGCCAGATCCACCCAGACAGACAAGTCGTCATGGATCAAGCTGGTCATCCATGCTTTTCTTCCCAGGGTCCAGTCCATTACATCGCTTGCCTTGTCTTCATTACACACTTTGGCTGGTGGTTTTGTTGGTACTGCTGCTGCTGCTACAGACAAGACTCCCCTCCGACCGGGAAAGGCCAGACGGGCGGTGGGGCGCTGCTACCACTTTTTTGGGGAGAGATGGGGGGCAAAACTAAAAAGGTGGGCACTGGACACTGGTGGACTCTGCTGGAAGGCCCGTGTAATGCCCGTTACGGTATCGCTGGGCCTGTCCCGGTTTAGCTCCGATCAGCCACTATGGAGGCCTAGACGAGTCGGAGGCGTCTGGGCCTCTGGATGAGTCGGTTGGTCGGCTCCGTCCGCGACCTTGAGACTTGAGCAGGAAACCTTCCTGCTTCGAGTGGGAATAACGTGGACGGTTATTATATGGGATGAATAGCAAAAAGAATATTTTTTAGGATACAAATTAGCAGCTACAAGAAAGGAAATCGCTAATAAGGGTAAATAAAACAATGCAGGTGGAATGCCGGCGGGAGCAGATGATAGATTAAAAGTGTCCCGTTTTATACACCTGCATTGCTCACCCGCTGACTGGCCCGACCGGGCGTCCTCGTGTCATGAATTCCCCAATCAGGCCAAGGCCGGCAGGTCTAGAACGCCGGTGGAAAGTCGCAGCCCGAGGGTCTTGGCTGTCAGTCTCTGCGTCTGGCCCTTGGGTCAATTTCCCAGGCGTCATGATCCTTTTTCTGTCTGTTCTGTTCTGTTCTGCTTGAAACTGAACCGCTATTTTCCATCCGCGCCTAAACTTTCTCGACAGGGCCCGGATGGCTCTTTCTTTCGACTCTCTCGCTGACTCTCTTACACTCTCTGGTCCTTTCTTTCCCCCCCTCCCTTCAATCTCGCTCTCTTCTCTGTATCATCATCATCGTTTACCATTTACCTTCTGTCTCTCCATCTTCTCATCTTTAACCTTCCACTTCTTCCCTTCTTCCCACCTTCCTGTCATCTCTCGTCCTCTTACTACTTCCCCCCCTCCTCTTCCTCCTCCACTCCTCTTTTAGTGTCTCCCCGGCCTCTCTCTCTCATTCCCGACCGTCTGTTTTGCTTTCCCTTCTAACCCAACAACTACTACTCGTTTCCCCCCTCTCCCTGTCACGAACTCTGCCACGCCATCCAGCTTTTCATGGTGCTGTTTGTTCGTGATTTCCACCAAGCTACCCAACCTTCCACCACCATTACTCAATATCAACTCTCCTTCTCCCCGGCCCCAACATCGTTCCCTCGGGTTGTGTCTGAGACCTGAAAGTCCTTCGGCTGCACTCTAAAGTTAGCGTACTCGTGGATATTGAGTTGGCTGGATCCGCCTCTTTTCGACGTCGCCTCCCTTCCCCGGCTCGCCAGTAGCCCAGCAATAGACTGGATGAATCCCCCACAGTGCCATGGACCATATCGACCTACATCTGTGGTGCGAGACAGCCCGGTCATGCGTTCGCCATTCTCAGCGTCTTCCTTCTCATCCACCTCTTCCTCAGAAGCGTCGGGGGAACCCAGCACGCCAATGAGAGCCAGCTCGCCAGCTGATTCACAGGATCCGCTCCAATTAAGCCCCGTCTCGCCTCTCAAGTCACACCCGCAACTATCTTTATCACCATCCTCTGCCTTCCACCACAACCATCACAACATCGGCTCCAGTCGATTAAAGCGACGTGCCTCTCAAGGATCCCTCCTAACAAAGCCTTCTCCCGTCTCTCGATTCCTCTCTCGCAGCAACGCTTCTCTGCACCTGCCATCCTTGGAAGACTTCGGCCTTTTCTCCAAATCCCCGACTCGGGCGGAATCCCAGTCCAATCCTTCCGACACTCGTCTTCGCGTCTCCACCTCCTCCACCGCATCGGGCTCGCTGGCGGCTCGTGCGTCCCAGTCAACCGCCGGGGTGTGGGAGACATCCGCCGCCAAAAGTGATTATCTCTCCGCCCTTCCCCCGACTCCCCCGGATGACAACGACCACATAGCGTGGAATCCTTCATCCGGAATGTTGCTGTTCGAGTCGCATATGAACCGGGAGCCCGGGCCAATGGCCATGGACGAAGGTCCCAGCATCGGTAATTCGCCCGGCCGAACGTCGGACGGCCTTGGCAGCCCGTCCGATCAACTTTCAAATGGATCACCGTCAAGCTCTGGTGGTAGCCCCGGATCTTCTGGTGACATGGATTGTGATCACAATTCATGGCTGGAGAATAGTATTGAAGCATCGAGTGAGTTCCCTCCGATCACGTGTCCTTTCCGTATGGAAATCTCTGTAAGAGCTTCTGGAAGCTAATCCTTCATGTGATAGTATCATCTCTTCCCTTTTCCAACGGTCGCGGGGAAGCCGTGAAGATCGTCTCGCAAATGCTTCCTTACCCACGACCGGCTGACAAGTCCGCCCCGGTCTCCGCACACGATAGCGTATACTGCGCCCTGGTTCACGCGATACAAGATCGCCTTCGCCATGGACAGTCTCCATACATCAACATCACTCATGCTGTTCCTGAACAGTTCAGCCTTTCCAACTTACCCTCCTCTCCTCCACCGACGCCTCGCTCGCTCTTCTCCGGCGAGGATTATTTCAACCCACCGGCTGTCTTCTCCAGTGCAGCCGTGGTTTCCGCCTATCACGATTTCCGGGGTCCGATCCAACCCAAGACGACGTACTCTCCGATGCCGATCGTGCCGCCACACACCGTCCACGTTTCGGTCTTGGAGCGGTATCTCCCTCCGTCGTCCCCACAGGAATACAAAGACATGTTCTCCCGGTATCGTCCGTCATTCTTGGTCGACCGACTGAGTGAGCTATCACCTGACGGCGGGTCATTACTATTCGTCTACCCCACGAGAAGGGGTGCATCCACCTTTAAGTCGCAATATCTCGGACCCATCCTAGATCCCTTACTCCGTCAGCTTGTGGTTGTGAATGAGTTGTCCACCGACATCGGTCGCTATCTGGGGAAGCTGTCGTCCGTCTCACACATGGAAGACTTTGACACGATGCGGCAAAACCTCTCCCAGCTCTGTTGCGATCTGAGCTCCCCATCGTCTCAATTCAGTATTGTCGATGCCCGCAAGGGCAGTGCCCATCTGGACCGTGATCTGTGGACCGAGTGGTACATTCACCAGGAGAAGTCTCGTATGAAGGAGGTTCTCAGCGTATACTGGCAGAACGGCCGCCGGCTACCTGCGACCAAGGCAGTGTCGAATATGTCGACAAATTACATCCTGGAGGATAAAGAGGTGACTTCGGCCATGCTCTTAGGGGAGATCCTGGATGGTATCCGAAGACGGCCATATGGCGAGGATTCGGAGCCTCGGGATGGTGTTGAGTTGGGAGTTTTCGTGATCCGCCGGACTCACTAAGCACGGGTTCTGCAGCTGTGGAGCCAGTTGCGGGCGGGAATACCTCTCCGCCTCCGTATATGGATGCTCCATCTTCTTGATTATGCTTCATCTTTTCCTCTTCTCTTTTCTTTGCTTTTAATATTTTCTTGAAGGATATATAGCCGTGTGATTCAAAATGGGGAACTGGCGGGTCCGGCGGCGTCTGCGGAGTTGGGCTTTGGGTTCTCGATTGCACGTTTGGGAATGTCTAGGGAGCATTGACTGTGTGCATTTGCTATTATCGGATGAAAATACCCAGGATATCTATTTCATGGCAGCGTGATGACCACTAGCATGTGTTTACTACTACTTTTTTACTCTTTTTAACTAGATGATGGAAATACATGATCCGCCCTACAGAAGGCAACCCAAAGGCAGCGATAGATGATGTCAGCGTAGTGAGTTGTACACCGTATACGACAATGGTAATTCCTATGCAAGACTCTCCCATAGATAATGGAGTGCACACTGCAATTGTCGTCTTGTGTTAATTCATGTGTTAGCAAGCATACAAAAACTCAAGTCTGTGTAGTTAGTAACTCTGTATGGCTTCACTGCAGGCCGGGAAAACACCGACAGGCCGGGCGGTCAAAAATGTCCCCGAGGCTAATCCGCTTCGGGCCAACGGCCGGCCTCCCGCCTTCTGCTCTCCTCCGTCACTCTCCAGTCCAGTTCTTCTGCCTCCTCTTTCTTCGCCTCGAATTTGCCTGGTCGCTTGTCATCTCCGTGCTTATGCAGACTGCCTTTCGAGCCTTTCGGTCTCGCCCTGCCTTGTTCCGGCAGCAGTTTCCTGCCAAGCCCAGCTTTGCTTCTCCCACTGAGCCTTCTTCTCATCGCCCTTCTCAACTCTTCGCAGTGTTTGCCCTCCACTCCTCTCTCTCTTTCTCGCTCTAGCACCTCCACCATTCTTGCTCATGGCCTACTCTCCTGGCCCAACATCCCCGGTTCACGGGAACGGGGCGCCCATGATGGCAAATAACTTACAATCTCGAGGGCGCTCCACTAGTCCTCCGACCAGCGTGCCGCTGTCGAAACGGGACAAACGACGCAGCGCGCTCCAGGAGCGCCTCCATGACCTCACGGCCTCGTTCAGCCAAAACAGAGATACCCAGTTCCGCCAGCAATTGCATGCTCTTCAATGCGACATGACTCTCATTAACAATGCTGATCCTTACGAGCCCGGCCCTCTCCCCGATTCGGCGGAGGATATCGCCCGCCTTATCGAGAATACCGTCGGTGGGGGCAAGTTCGCCAAGGAGATGGCAAGTCTGGCCGGCATGTGGTACTCGCGGTTCGTGCAGGAGGTCAATCAGGTCAAGGCGGAGAAGGATGCGGATTTGGCTATGTTGGTGGTGAGTTCATCTTAGCACTGCTTTTGTTTTTTCTGTCGAGCTCGCGGGCTAATGTTTATTCTCTTCTCCAGCATCGTCACAATCATAATCTCGAACGGTTCAAGCAGGAGTATGCGTTTCGGGTCCACTTCGCGGAGGAAGAATACAATAACTTGTCGCTTACCCTTCGGGAGCGTCTTGTTCAAACGATTTCGGGCAAGAGGGCTCGCTTGATGCGAGAAAAAGAGCAGTTGGACCTGGCAGATACCAACGCCCTTCTCCTGCACCCCAATCAGTTCAGCATTACCAACCCTGCCAGTCCGGGCGGGATCCACGGAAACCGCAAGACTCGTCACACCCGCCACCGTGTTGATTTGGACGAGCTCGGCAATGGGATCATGTCAGAGCATTTCAATAAGCGCAAGAGAAAGGCGGCTGATGAGGATGTGGGCTCGCCTGTGCGCGAGACCAACCCCGCCGAGCGCGCCAAGGCCCAGGCGGCCCAGCAGCAGCAAGCGCCGTCTTACTCCATCAATTCTCTCTTTACGGAGAGGGAGCTTGGTGCTCATGCCAATGCTGCACACATTGCGACAGTCCACTTCTTCTCGACGTCAAAACGTGCGGACCAGCCGTCTGGAGCGGCTACAAACGGTAACAACACCGATGCCGACGATGGTTCGGGGGTGGACGGGACGGGTGCCGAGGACAACGGCACTCCTGCGGCCGATATGGCTCGCACAGCCAGTCAGAACTTCCACGCCACGCGGTCCACGCGGGGACATGGAAATCACGCTTTGAACGCGCTGGCGGAGCTGTCGGACAAGCCCGCTGTACGTCCTAGCCTCCCGTACAATATCCTAGCCAACTATCACGCGCGTTCAAGCAACAGCGGCGCGCCTCCCTTGCCTCCTTTGATGAACGAGGAAGTCGATGACGACTGGGCGCGCATCGACCGGTTGCATAACAAGCCTGCGGGATTCGTGGATCGCACACTCGTCCAGCTCTTGGTTGAGACAATCCCCTCAGACGTGGACGGGGTGCCGCAGGACCCTAACCGGTTCAACATGCTGCATCCCGACTTTCCCACCGAAATGGGCATGCATTTGTATCCATTAAGGAAGGACAATGGCGATGTAACAAGCAACGAGCGTTCAACGAAGAAAACCAAAACGGGCTAGCCATGTAGCCTCTATTTGCGAAACCAACAATACCACAGGCGTTTAAGGCTAGCCAAGACATTGGCTAACCGGGGTAGGTGCAAACAGGATGGGTAGCGGGAGTACTTAACAAATACCACTTTGACGGGCGTTGGGATTGATTGACATTGGCTGCCTGCTTGTATGGTGGCATTTGTTTGGACGGAGCAAGAATCTCCTGTCATACTTTTTTTTTCTTCTTCTGTTCCTTATTTCCTTTTCTCATCAGTGATTTTCTCACCTTGAATATCTCTGACCCGGATTGTTTACTAGAGTCAGCCAGTAGTAGTATACTTTTCTGAGTCTTGTGATTCTGCTCTACGTCTATATTGCTTTGCTTCGGACTGGTATTGTCCTGGGACGGCGTTGACTGGTGATAGAATTTGCCCTGCTTGCTTCATTGGATATGACACGAATGAGGTAAGCAGTGAGTAAGTAGTCAGTAGGTATGATAGTCAGTAGTGAAGGAATAAAGTGAACTGTACATGCTCGCTGGACGTGTTTATTATTATCCCTCTTAACTGTGCCCCGCCGGGCCTTACCCTTGAATAACTGTAGATGTTGTTTGGTGGTTACTTGGTGAACTATCTAACTAACTGGTCAGCACGGATTATTTGTCAGCCATTGCTTAGTTCACAGACTCAGTTCTGGCTATACAAGCAATAAAATTGCACACTTGTCCATCAGACCATATTTGGTACCTATACTCTCTGTTGATCTAGTTTATTTTACTATCATGTACCAGCAAAGCTAGTGCCATATATGCTAGTAGTGGGGTGGATTGATATGAAGTACTTAAGTACATACATAACATACAGTGAGTACTATTCTTTCTACAACACAAACCTACCCGCACAGCTACTATAGTTTGTACTTGCATAACAGGATATAGTTGTGTGAGGGCAACCAGTCCTTAGTGACGGATGTTTGGTTTACAATGTTACTGAGCACAGGAATGATGCTGATGATATTTGGGACAAGGAAACATGATTATCACTGCCCTAGAATGATGATTGTAAAAAGGATTGACGAGTTTGGATATGATATCGAAGTCGACTAGAACATAACAACAAAGAACCAAATACAAAGGCAAGTACTAGTCATCATCAATATATCAAGCAAGGCCCTTAGTAACAATTTCTAACGCCCTAAACTCCTCCGACGCTAACACAGATAAGGCGGAAGGCCTTTGGACCGGATCAACCACCAGCATTAATCGAAGAAGATCCCTTAATTGCCGAGGCATTTCCACCTTACGGATTTCCTCACACAACGGTGAGATTGCTTGCAACTCTGACACTTCCTTACTGAAACTCTTAGCAGCATCTACTGCAGCTTTCAGCGAATGACCCTCAACATCGTCAGAGTGTGGGATCTCCCAATGAGGGAAGAGTCGCTTTATCTTCGCCATGCACCAAGCGTCATTAATGAAGGGATGTGGACTATCCCACACGCCCAGTACTCCCGGGCTTATCCAGCAAAGCAGCATCGCGGCAACTGCCCAGACCTGGGATGGCTCCGCGCATGCGTGCCCTAGGAAGACTTCCGGAGCGCGCATCGCATATGGTTGTGCATTGAAAAGACTGCCAGATGGCACCACTAAGAGTTCTATCTATTAGTCATTACAATAAGGGATTAGAGTTGGTTGGTCTTGCGGGTAATCACCAAGTCCTAAATCTCCCACTTTAGCTGTTATATAGCCGGTCTCAATGCCAGAGAGCAGAATGTTTGCGGGCTTGAAGTCTGGGACGGGTTATGGGATTAGTAACTGTTAATTTTCTCAGGATAGGAACTTCTATACCTGTGTTCACACACCCGTAGCCTTCCAGTACGATACAACTGGTCAAAGCTGCTCTCATGAAAGTCACGATGAGGGAGTATATACGCATGCTAGGCTGGTATTTCACCTCTGCAAGAGTGGTGTCCAGCCATTCCAAGGCGATAGTGCTACTGTCAATCTCATCGTACATCTTTCGGAAGCACGCTGAAGAGGCGACACCAGGATGACGATAGGCTTGTCGCTCACGCTTCATGTTCTCTAGTGCGGTTATGGCGCCGGGTGGGGATGCTTTGATCAGAGCCCTGATATAGTACAGTTAGTGCCGGGCCAGGTTATGATCCATGATGCAGCACAGCAGACCTTTTGGGAGCTTGAGGAACGCCCCGTGCATGCTCACGCGGAATAACCTCAGCTTTGAAGACAGTTGAGGTATGCGTGCTATCTCCCACTACGGGTTTGAGTAATCGGTAGTTCCAAGAGGCGCCTTGGAGAGTAGTTCCTGGTGCGAGAGATGATATGGTCCTTGAGAGATGCTTCCGTGGAGCAAGCATACCTGGATAGTTGTGCAATAGAATGAATCAGGAAGGATTCATTTACGAAGACTCTGTAGAGTAATGGATGAATGTATGATAAAATCGAAGATGGAACCGATCGTGACGGACACGGGACTTGGAATGTGGCTGGTGCGGACTGTGTGGCTAGAATATATCATGGCTTTATATTCTTCGGGGAGGATTGGTAATGCGTGATATGTCTGTGGACAAGGGTTTTCTACAACTGGTAGTGATTTGGAGATAAGAGTGGTCATCTGATTTGGCTATCAGATGTAGTCCATCTACTAACTGCAAACCTACGATAATACATGTGTTCAAGTACCGGGCCCAGCAATTAAATAACATAATGAAGCAAGCAACCTGGTTGTTTACAAGCAAAGCAAAGATCCTTTAAATACACCGGGACGATGACATATCATCGCAATTTACAACTCCGATCTATTCACTCCCGTCAACTGATTATGATTAGTAAATGCCCAAAAGAGCAGCGACGGCAATAGTCCACCACCATCCTGAAGAGTTATTCTCCTTAGACGCCTTGTTGGACAGCACGGGTGTGTGGCTAGGAGACTGAGATGTTGTTGGCCGGCCGGAGAAGGTAGCGAGAGTCGAGGAAGCCCAGGGGTTGGGAAGACGGCTTGAACTTGCCGAGACGCCAGTTGGACCGCCTGGCACAAGGCCCACGGTTGTCTGGGCGCTTCCTGAGGCGGTCGTGAATACGACCTTAGGCACGGTCACAGTCCAGGTAGAGTAGGTGACGACGGTGGACGCGACAGGTGCAGCAGTGGCTGGCTTGGTGGTCGGTGCAACACCGTCGGTAATTGAGTGGACTACTGTACCGGTGACTGGAGCGGCACCGGTGGCGCCAGCGCCGAGGGTGATCGAAGTTGGAATGACCGTCACGATGCCTGGGTTTTGCGGTACATAGGCGGCGCAGATACCGGTGAAATAGGACAGAGCAGCCTGGACTTCGGCCCGGGAAGCTCCCCAGGCTTGTATGCAGGAAATGACCTTCTTGGTGAAATCGTCCGATGGGCAGTAGCAGCTGATATCGCTGTTGGAGCTGCACTTGGGAAGCAGGTTCATCCAGGTGTTGATGCACTTGGGCACCACATTGGGGCACGGTGCGGATGGGGCGGGCGTCGAGACACCGCTGGCACCGGTGCTGGTGGCTGGGGACTTGCCCGTGGGTACAACTGTGTTTGGAATTGTAGACGTTGCTGTCATGGTAATGGTGGAGACAGTGCTAGTAACTGAAGTGATGGCCTTGCCACCTGAGGTCACGACTGAAGTCACAGGACACGTGGTCACGGTCTCCCAGGTCACAATAGTTGTAGTGCTCTCAGGCGCAGTAGTGACAGGGCCAACAGATGTCGGGCCGGCGGTACACTTGGGACAGTATGTGGACACCGAGGTCAATGTCACTGTTGAGATCGTACTAGTGACTGAAGTCACTGGCTTTCCGCTCGAGGTCACTACAGTGGTCACTGGACATGTAGTAAGGGTCTCATATGTAACCACGGTTGTCGTGCTCTCGGGGATGGAGACAGGTCCGGAGGAGATGGGAGCAACGCCAGTTGGACCGTGAGCCGAGCTGGAGACAGCAGAGGTTGGTGTGATAGTGGACACTGAGGTCATGGTCATAGTTGAGACAGTACTAGTAACCGAGGTGATAGGAACACCACTTGAGGTAACAACATTGGTCACAGGGCAAGTGGTTACAGTCTCATAAGTGACAACAGTAGTAGTCCGCTCAGGAGCCGAAACAGGGGCAGACGAGATAGGGGCAACAGAAGTTGGAGCAATGCACTTGGTGCAGATGGTCGACGTCGAGGTCAGCGTAACAGTAGAGACGGTTGTGCCAACTGACGTGGTGAGTGAACCGCCTGCAGAGCCAGTGGATGTCACTGGGCAAGTGGTCACTGTCACATATGTAACAACGGTGGTCTTGTCAACAGCAGGAGCTGAAGAGCCATGCCCTGATGCAGCAGGAGCAGTAGACACAGCCGGGCTAGTAGGGACCGGGCTCGAATGGGATGAAGTGGACTCAACAGGGGAGCTGCCGGATGGAACACTGATCGACGTCGTAACCATTGGATTGCTGGTATGGTGTCCTGCCAACGTACTCACCGACGTACTCGCTGCCGGAGAAGCTCCAGAAGTTTCAGTAACCGGGCATACAGTAGTCGAGACCGCAATCGTAGATGTGACCACAGTGACCGAGTTTGCAGGACAATTCGTTACAGTGGGTGCGCAGCTTGTGATTGTCACCTCCTTCGTCGAGTAAACAGTGGACGTGGTCATCCTGACTGGTGTCGGGGCAGAAGTTGAAGCAGCTGCGGGCGACGAGGGTGGCATCAGAATCAGGGGAGTCGAGGAGCTACTTGATTTGGTCGGGGAAGGCAGCACAGTGATACTAGAGGTATCGGTGTCCTGGCTCGGCGAGCAATCGAATTCGACCTCGTAAATACCCAAATCACAGGTCTCGATTTCAATATCCTCCTCAAGCCTGAAGCTCACTGAGACAGAACCACCACACTGATCATTGGTGACATCAGTCCCGCTTGGAGAGCATGAGACAACATCATTGCAGGATGATCCATCAGGCATGTTATAGACAATGTGGACGTCGGCTTCCTTGGATGTGGCGAGACGAAACCTGCTGACAGAGAATCCCTTCTGGTCTTTACCGGAAGACATCTTGAGACCCGAAGATCTTTCCTTGGAAAGTTTTCCAACGATGCATTTTCCCTAGAACCATTAGTTACTGACCAACTCAAGAGAGCTGCAATGCTTACACTGGAGGAAGCGCCAAAGCTCTCTTTCAAGGAGAAGCCTGAGAACTCAAACCCAGCATAGGCTGAGAAGGAGCCGACAGCCAGCCCAGACCAGTCAAATCCAGTTTGCTGATCCTGGGAACAATCATTGTCGGCCTTTCCAGGACTGGGATAGCATTCATCGGTTCCCCACCACTATGTATATTAGCCTTGCATGCAGTCATGTACAAGAGGAAGAGCACACTCACCAAGCCCTTGGGATGAGCAAGAGCTGCAAGCGGCCAAAGGGCGACCGAGATTAGGTAAAGAGGAACTACGGCCCTCATATTGAATAGGGCTTAGTAGTAGTCGAAGGAGTGTGAAGAATGTCGAATGAGATGCCGATTGTCGACTTGTTTCAAAGTCACCCAGTTGCGGAAGAGGAGACTTATAAAGAAGACGACAAGAAACAAGAACAAGCCAACGAGTGATAGTAGATGAACGAGCGTCTAGTGTCAAGCCACTTGGGCAAACAAACAATAACACAACAACAACAACAAGAAACAGCTTCAGGGGAATATCAGAGCAGCCAAAGCATTCTGTTACCAGGGAGGGCGATGGACCCTTAAAAGTACCAACACCGGGATGGCAAAAGGCTGTGTGCCTAACACAGCCATTAACGGCGATTGCCGTTCACCAGAATAGACTGAAAGTGCAAGTAAGACAACCCATTGAGCATTCACGCTCCAACCAGCCAGATGTCAATGGCTGCACAGTCGGTGTTACAACCACCAATCCAATCCAGAGGCGCCGGGTGTGCCGCTAGTGCAGGAACAGGGTGAAAGACCCTGACAGAAGCGCGAATTCATCGCCAATCAGGGGCCACGAAGGCTGGTATTTGGCTCAGCCCAAGAGATGTATCGGCCCATAAGGGGCGATGATGAAGAACCCTTTATTTTGTGGGTGAAAGAGGGGGCTATGGGGCGTTGGTGGCTGTTCGTTGCCTGGCAGTCTGACGGCATACAAGTCTCTACCTAAATCCATGGCAACAAGACATTCATCGACTTACTATTCCTGCATCCATCTGGCGACGAATGCGCCAGCAATAATCAGACATGAAAATCATGAATGAATGCGCCCAACAAGCAGTAGACAGGACTCATTCAACCAGGACGAAAAGGGTAGAAGGGAAGAAGAGAGGGGAAAAAGGCCAAGCAAGAAGGGATCGATCATGTGTCTTTGTCACTGACAGACACACTGCCCCACCTCCAAATGAGACCCTAAACGGCGCCAATGTCTCTTCTCCACGTCAAATGCCCAGCCAGGGTCCAATTTGATCCTTTCATATCACATCAGACACAGAAGAAGTTTATTCTGCACGATCCTCTCAAAGCGGCATCTCCGATCTTCAACACCTAAAGCTCGCTTGTATGCAGAGAGTGAGAGGGTTAACCCGGCGTCTCGCGCTGAAACCTGACCAGTCAGTGACCCAACAACACCTTTTCCCCTCTCACATTCATCACCCCTTTACCAACTGCCGAAATTATCCATTCGGTTCCCATTCTAATAATAATCTTACGACACTGGAAGAGCCCAGTTCACCCCAATGCGAATCAGAAAGAGAACAAACTTCAACCGATCTACAGCGTACTAGAGAGAAGTGAGGGCAGCACGCATTCCCATTCACCAGGTAACCGCCGAGGCTTCAATCCAAGAGTTCCCCGACTACAATCACCGCCACGCCACAGCAAGATAGCTGATGGAAGAAAATCAAGGAATTGACAGCCATGTAGACTCTAATCGACGTAGACCAACTAGGTGACCTAGGGAACCCCAGCGCCAGAATACCACCTTGGAATCCAACCCTTCAGAGCCTGGGCCACCGCCTCCACATTCCACTAAAATACCATGCAAGTCTGCGTTTGGGTTTGGGTTTGTGATGTGAGCATTGTGATAGAGCATGCATGCATATATGCTGTACGATCTGATTTATGCGCTCGCATAGGATTGATTGGGTCGGACTTCAGCAGGCTTGTCTCCACAGGAGGTGGTTGTGCAACCTGCTAAACGCTCGTGTACAAAGCGATGACGAGAGAATTACTACTTTACTCCTGGCGTGTCGCACAATGGCTCTGTCTGACCATCGTGTTAGGGGTCTTGGATGGTGTCGTTTACTCCTGACCCTTGTTATGGCTTGCATAGGGTGGTATTGCTTCATTTCCTTTGGGTTGAGCACTGACACAAATATTACTTGCAAGAGGGAAGGGCAATGCCATCGTCAATGGCTTAATGGCCTGATGGCTGCCTAGAGGCTATAGTTACTCGATGCTACCTGGAAGTTTTAAGAAGACTACGTTACTAGTCGGTTGCTTAAAATATTTTCATATTTGCATTTCCGTGTGCTTAAGACGCCGTAGCACTGCATACATGTCATCAAACGGAGGAAATCAAGGTAGAACAAAGAAAAGCAACAGGTCTTCGTAACACAAGGTATATCCTTTGATCAACTCCAGAAATCAAATGTCATCAAACTCGAACTTTTGGCCATGAGATATCCTCCGTCTTGCCGACCACAAGAGTAAGAAGAGAAAGAAGACCTAATTCTGTGGGAGAGAAGCCATGCAGAACACCCGCCGATGGTGGAGAACGGGGCTGGATCAACCAACCCACATTCCCGATGTAACAAACACATCACCGTCTATGCTAGAAACACAGACTCTAAATCCATGTACAAATGTTCAATATGTCCTCGGAATTGGTGGAAATCCAGGCACGCTATGTTCGCCTCAAATCAGAGATATCAGGGTATCGCGCAGTGTCAAATTGTAGTTTAGAAAGGAAGCTGGGTGTGGCGGTGGGCGTCCATCAGCTTTCGTCGGACCGCTTCTCCGCCGTTGTACCCACTAGCTTTGCGCTTGCGCGTGGGGGTGCGTTGGTCTGCATGGCGTGCATGTCTGAAGACGCTAGCAGGGCGAGAAGGCGAATTGGCCGGCATAAACTCCCGATGCTGTGGGAGACGCAACAGTGCTTGGTAGCGGTTGTGATTCCGGCGGAACGCGGTAACGATGCCACGGTCCAGGTGGTTCAGGAATCGTTCCGCACTGCTGGCCTGCTGGGAGTCGGCACCGCGATTAGGGGTCGGTGTGCCTGTGCCGAGTTGTAGGGGCCGAGCAGTCATTGGCGACATCAGCGCTTCTTCGTCGAACGCCTTATCCATCTCGTCATCAGATGACCCATCACCGAAGTCAATGAAGTCTTCGACATTCAAAGCCGATTCCGGATCATCCTCATCGTCGTCCTCGAAGGAGCTATCGATAGCAAAATCACGGGATGGATAGAACGCCTCAGGGGGGCCCATTACCTGACCACCTGGAGCAATATCATTACCGAGGGCAGTCATCATAAGATTAGCACTTGATGCAAGCATGGGGCTCAGATCTGCATGGTTGGGCGATGCGAGGGCATCCGTATCGCTTTCGTCAATAAGATGCATGGTAGTAGCCCGTGGACTGTTATGAGCAGTATTGCAGGCGCTATTCGTGGCAGATTCAAGCCAATCATGGCGAGAGGAGGCATAAGCGGGAATAATCACGAGGTGCTTGCCAGTGCAGTCGACAAGTGCAACAGGCTTATGAGGGTCGGCGACAAATGTCCCCATAATCGGTCCTCGCCGACGAGAAGTGGTTTCGCTCTTCTCATCACCTGTGGGCGCCAACGAGGCCGAAGAATCACGACGCAGGATAGATCTAGGATGCGTGATGGTGGCAGGAGGGGGAAGATCTTCATCTGTAGTCTCGCCATCATCGGCTTCAAACGTGTCAGCAAGTGGAATGTGCGGGGTTGACCAGCTTCATGCATACTTTCATAGCCGCTTGACTCCGAACCCTCGGAGATGGCATCGGATTCCACGTGATAAATGTTGGAATGCCCGTAGTCTGACTCGGCATACATCTCCTCAGACTGACGCCGGCGGCGGGATAAATTTTCATTATCATTGTCGATCATGCGACGCAACTGGGGATCGAGACTATCCTGCTGGAGGAAATCACTGGGGATCTCATCCTCGGTATGGGAGTCACTATCAGACGAGGAGTCCGAGTCTTCCTGGAAGTGCACCCGGCGCGGCACCGGGGTCTCAATAGCAGTCTCGCTAGCCATGTCGGTCTCCCCGAAGGCTTCCATGGCAGTATAAAGCTGTTCTTCATCAAAGAAGGACGCACCCGACAGGATCATATGATCGTCGAAAACATTGGGACCGGCCCAAACATCAGCGCCGGGAGCTAGGATACCGCCAACGGGGTTTTCATTTTCAGACTCCACAATCAACAACTCTTCCAGTTTCTCTACATCCTGTTCCTCATCATCTGAGCCATCGCTGATGTAGTCCACAGCGGCATAGACATCATCAGAGCTTTCGTCAGAATCATTGTTATCATCGCTACTCCGTTGACCATCGTAGCCATCATCGTCGGAGAATTTCATCTTCTTTGTCTTCTTCTGTTTCACACCCGTCTTATGGGCCCTGTCACGGCGACCATAAGACGGGGCACGAACAGCTGGCTGTTCTTCCTCGTCATCTGCATCATCATCCTCGGAGTCATTTGCATCGTCGCTGAGTTCGCCAATGGATGAGACGGATGACACACTCGATACGGAGGCCGCTCTTCGCTTCCGATCAGCGTTCAGAGAACCAAGGGAGACAGCTTTATTGGACGTTCTCGGGGAACGACCCGCGGAGTTGTGATGGGTAGCCTTTGCGACACCCTGGGGGGACCGCTTCGGAGAGTTTGTTGTTGGCGCCATTATATCGTCAACAATAGGTATTGTTATATTGCTTCCTTGGGAGAGGTCTCTCAGTTGAATTGGGACCGATAAAGGTTAAGAAGCACTTGTTGGTTCGACAAAGTTTGCTACCCGTACAACCCGCCGCAATGAATCGATTGCGTCAGCGACTTGAGAAGACAGGTTCAGGGACCGATATCGTAAGGTAGGAGTTTTTCGGAACGTTATTTCGTAATGGCGTAGAGGAAGAAAAGGATATCGTGATCGATGTTATAAACAGAGTGAGAGAGATCGGGATGAGGGGTGGTATATCGGTAGGGGTGGTGATCGGATAGAGGGGAGGGGAGGGCAAAAAAAAGGGACGATAGCAAAGACTTTTCGTAGACCGCAAAAGCACCTCACCGTCCAGAAGGGGACGTCAAAAGTGCTTCTCCTGTAAATGTACTGAGGGGCAATTCCGACGCTTGCCTGTTGTTGCGTCGAAAGAGGAACAGATAATCGTCAAGTCAATTGGAGATTACTCGGAGCTGCTGGACTGGGGAGCATGGAAAAGGCAGCCGTGCCCCCCAGCGAGGAATCTACAGCTCAGCGAAAGCCATCCTGGCACGGAACCCTTGACGATATCTGGATAGTATAGAAGGAGAAGAAGAGGGTCTTTTGAAGGTTGGATAGAAGGTGTGGTGAGAAGATTCTGCGACGAGAGTGGCAGAAGGAAGATGAGGGGTGGAATAGAGGGTAGGAAGGAGGAGGGAAAAGACAGCAGGGGAGAAGATCATCTATCCGTACGCCGTCGTACCGTGACGAGCAGGTTACAGGACGGAACGGCCTTGGATTGCCTGGGGCGGGCCAAATTTTCCAGTCAGGGTGGAGCCCGCCTCGGCCGGTCGCAGTCTGCGGGGTCATGATTGGTCAGGAACCACAAAAACAGTCACGCCCATTGGTGGGCAAGTGTTCACCGCATCTTTTTTTCTTTTTTCCTTTTTTATTCTTTTTTTGCCTGCAATCCACCCCAGCTGGTCTCTGCAGTGGAAGCCAATCATTCGCGGGGGACTTGTAACAGCCTCGAATAGAAGGCGACAATGATATGACCGGTTTAGTACCACTTAGTCACGGCCTGTCCAAAGGAGGCAATAGAAGAAGTAATTTCCGCCTGGCAGACTCTTACCTCCTTTCACTTAGTACCACTACTTTGTCACTATCCAGTATTATTTCCATTTCAAATGGTAACTATCTATAGCATACTGTCTCGGAATGGACTACGGCATGCACTCCGGCACGTCCCGGTTGTCGAACGAAGACGATCCTGAAGCACTTGGGTAGTCTTTCTTCGTTGGGTACCTGAAACTGCAGATGGCGTCGACGGGTCTTGCCATAGAAAGGGATACTATTATGGGGACGGAGACGGCAAATTAGAAAATGAACAGCGCCTTGTGGCCAGGAAGGAATCCCACTACTAAGTTTCTGCTTGCCATCTATGACTTGGCCCGCTGTTCCGCCTGCCTAGTACTAAATCACCGGACAAATCATGAACAACGCTGGCGACGGAGTCACCCGAGGATTGAAGCATCGGTGACTCACTACTCCTCCGAGTTGGAGGCATCTATTCGCCTCCAGACGAGCGTTATGTTCGGAAACTCGAGATGAATCGAACACCTACCCAGGGTTGAAACATAACCATATGGCGAACCTATGCAGCATCCCTACGTATCACCCCCTCTGTTCCACCACTAGCATACATTTTTACAGACTTGTACAGTATGTAAGTAAAGGCAATCTGTTAGATCACAGGCATGCAGGCAAGAACGCAGATCGCACCCGAGCCTCTGATAAAGAATGAGGGGCCTTCTTTTTCCGAAAGTCGTGGCATGCAAAGCGGGCCATACTGTAAGAAAGGGGAGAATAAGCAAATCTCACAAGCCAAATTCCTGCCGCTAAAGGAAGGGAGGACAACTTTCTGAACCGTGCCCTCTGCACGGTGACATCTTCTCACATCATCTTGATAATGGCCGTCACTGTGTCGACTAGATCAGCTGGTCCATGATTCATCGAATGCACTGTACTCATAGGTATGATTCATCGAGCGTGCATCTAGACGCAGGAAACACGAGTTGGCTGCCGGATGGCCTGCACTCCTCTCTCAGGAGGTCGGGAGTAAGGGAGGATGACATGGATGGACCCGGATGGCTGGCCTTGATGGGCCACCTTACCGGATGAGGTCAATCCCACCACTCGGATTGGCCAAGCCCGGCACTGGCGGCTATGCCTTACCCGATATGGACTAGTCCGCTCATGGGGAGGAAAAGGTGCTGCCTCGCTGTTTTGTTCATTCTCGGGGTCTTCCCTTGCTGCTCACAGTAGACTGCAATGGGCACGTTGATCGATTCCTTACGTTGGTGACTCTCTACCACACTAACTGGTCTGTCTTAGAGTATACATCACTAAGCATAAATGATCTCTCTAAGTCATTCCTACCGTCTATCCTGTCAAATTACTAAGCCAGCTGTCAGTCATACTTACAGTCAGTACGAAGTATAGCCGCTGAACATAACACGGTTAACTCAATTCCTCAATTTCAAGTTCTAGTCTACTTTTACAATCATCCTCAACAGGACCCTTATCTGAAGCATCAATTGTTCCCAGGAAACCGCAGACACAGAATCCTGATCCTTCAGCATGGTTATCCAGGCGCACGGATATGCGACAGAGCCTCGGTATCCGCGGCTCAGCCTAGACCTCCAGCCTTGGGCGAATGCATCAAGTTGCAGCAGACCAGATATCCACCAGAAGATCAAGGCATGATAAGTTCAATGAACAGCACAACTTAGGGGTCTCGAGCGTCAATTAGACCAACAACGCAGCGGCTAAATCTCCGAGATTGCCGTACCACCTTTACCAATTTGCAGAGATCCGCTGTTGACAGTATTCATGATGCCCATCCTGTATACATACTACCTCTTTTCACAGACACAACCCATCCAGACTGACTCCGTAGGAAGGTAATCGGGAACATATAATGGCACACGTGATGGTACTAATCGCCGAGCGGATCGACTAAAATAGATCAAAGTGGAAAGACAAAAAAAGCCACCGCATCAATAATCCCAGGAGGTCCGTGACATTTTCGGCATCATCCCGAACGGACTGGGCTGGGCACTACTACCATACTGCGTACAACTATCTACTCTGTCCAAGCACAGTAGGTAAGAAATATCGGCTAGCCGTGAATTTGGCGCTACTATTGCTGGCTCGTTTGCACTAAATATTCCTCCGTATATTCCGTATATCAAAAGTGCGGAATTCGGCTGCCTTCCAAAGAACAGATTCCCAGAAATTGCACCACATCTTCAACCGATACCCCTCCACAAAACATTCACAATTACAATGACAAAAGATCAACCCAAAAAAACACCCAGGTCCCCGAGCGCAGAGCAACCAACAATGATGATCTAGAATGAATGCAAAGCACCACACCACTTCTTCGAGACAGGTACATTAGTCTCATGTTCCATTACCTCGTTGGCTTGCGAAAGAGGGACAAGAACACTCAGGCATGAATTGTGAATGATCGATGGGTGGACTAGTAGCGATGCCTTTGGCATTCATACATGATGCATGCATGTTGTAATTGGCTCTAAACAAGCGGTAAAGGGACAGCTGGCTGCCGCCGCTGCAACTACTGGAAACTCAGCCGGTTGGATGTATCGAGAAACACCCTACTTACTACGGGGCTGGCCAGCCAGCCGGCCAGCAACTCGATTCAACTACAACTGCTAATAATAATTATTATTGTTGCTTACGGAGGTGTTTGGTACAACGAGAGCAGGTTTTTCTTTTTTTTCTGCCACATGTTGAAGTGCTGGCGGCTATTAATAATAAGTTGATTATATTGCTTTAATGTAGGTGGATGAACTGTGCAGCGGGAAATGGGCTGATAAGCAGTAAGTAGCAGCAGCAGGTGAGGGGGGAAAACCTACTGTAAGTAAAGTTTCTTTTTTTTCGTTATTACTTACTTACACATAGTAACATCATCACTCATTGCTCCATACTAGTCCAAATTTATGCGCATTGCGAACAGTGATACATAAACCCCCATTGTCCTTAACTAACTAATCAACGATCCACTACTAAGTACTAAGGGGCAAAAGAGGAGGGGGTTAGAGGGGGGGAACGTGGCCTTCCATTCCGTTCTTCCAAGATTCTAGTTGAACCCGACCTAGTCAGTTATCGTTATCAAGATGGGGGGGGAAATGGGCGATAGTGGATATTGAATGATGATGATGTTTGCAATTGCCCACTATTGTATGGTAACAGTAATACCATTGCATACAGCTAGTCCACGTCGAGCAGAATGTAAAGTGGGTCTTGATTACTCAAGAGATCGGCGCCCGTTGCAGACCCCATTGGTCAATGCGTGGCTACTTTTGGCTGTCTGATTGGCTGGGGTGGCTGCACCCCGCAGACTCGTCGATTTTCCCTCTGGCAAAGCAACAGCAAAGCTACTAGTCGTCGCCCAGCACAGCTGAGATAGTAGTGCTCAGATCATGTGCAGGGGACTTTAATATTATTGTAGGGAGATACTTGGTCGCTGGTGATTCGAGTGATTATTTCTACTCCCGGTCTGAGCTCCTGCGTGTCGCAGCATTATCCCGGAAAGGGCGGCTAGACGGCAGAACTTCCAGAAGGGGGCCCGGTTAGAAGAAAATGATGATGAAGTATCTGAGATGGATGTTGCCACCCAGTCTGCCCGCAACTTGCCCGGTCCGCTCTTCAACCATGGGTCCGCGTGATGTTTGAGATAGGCTAAGTGATGTTTTCATTCAGTTTCAGAGGACAAGTGGCCGAAAGACATGGAATTCATAACAGTAGATCATGGGATTAAAGACAACAAAAAGGTATCAAAATGACGATTAAAAGCAAAATGCGCCTCTCCAAAAGTGATAACGGTACCCTGTTCAGGTACCTGGGTAGGGTTCAATTTTCGGCCCTGCCGGTGTCGGTTTTGGGTCCGACTTAGGCCAGATTGATAGAATTGACTTGGATCGTTTTGGCCTGGTAGAAATATCGTCTTTAGGTTCATTCTCCTTGTCCTTTGCACCGTTTGTAGTCGTGGCGGCTTCTCGTGCTTGTTGCACCTCCTTTACGCCTTGGCGGATCTCCGCCGCGGAAGCTCCTCGGGGTGCCGTGGTCGTCAACGTCTCAGTATTGCGGATCTTCCCTTCAGGTGACTCGTCATTCAGTTTACCAATCTCCTCTTCTGTGACAAGACGCTCATTTTCGAGGCGAACCTCGCGGCCCCGTTTATGGCAATACCAGAGGACAAACAAAAGAACTAGTGAACATTAGTGATTCCGGATTCATCCTAGTCGTGTCAGGGCGCAACTTACTAAATAATGCCATTGACCAGAGTACATTCATACCCAACACTGCGGGGAATCTAGCCCGTAAGAATGCCATTATGGATCGTAACATCCCTACAAGCGCGGCTGGCTTCCCTACTAGTTCTTTCAGGCTGGGAACCTTAAGTCCCATCTTGTTGGCGGCGGCCGCCGCCTTGCCTACATTGTCCACATTGATACCACTTTTACTGGCCTTCTCGGTGGCAGCCGCGAGAACTTCGGGGGCGAGTGTCTCAGTCCATTTTTCAGGAAGCTTCTCGATCAGGCTCTGGAGGAACTTCGGGAGATTCGAGTAAGTGCTTTGCAGTTGCTTGTTGCCGTTCTTGAGGAGCATCTCGAGATCATGATACGCAGTCGGAACACCATTGACCAAGTCCTTGAAGATCAATGTGAATTTACGAAGGAGTTCCCGTGTTTCGTCACTTATCGAGAATACGCGGTTGTTTTCGGCCGCCAGGTTGAGGCGCTCGAGGATTTCCGTCATATCTTCTGCTTCTTGTTTCGCTTCATCGTCTTCTTTAGCTTGAGCGGGCTGTGCATCACTTGAGGCACTTGGTGCGGGAGCTGCTTCGCTCGCGCTTTCGCTACCCTAGTCATCAAACAACAGTCAGCTATTTGTGCAGATACTTTAGTGGCGGTGTCGTAGCTACCTTCTTGTCAACCGTGCTCTTCCGCCGGATCCAGCTCCAGGGCCTCTTCTTCTGTGTAGAGCTCTCAGCTTTGGAGCCTTGAGAAACACTCTGAGAGCGCTCTGTCTTCTCTCTAGTCTTCCGTTCTTCCTCCCCTAGCTCCTTTCCAAACTCCTCTGCCGGTGACACTGGTGATTGGGTAGCATCGAAAGTATCTGTGGGTACGGGAGAAACGGGCGATAGAGGGGTATCATTTTCGATGGTAGGCGATATCGGCCCTTGCTTTGCCGGATCAGAGGTAATCTCTCGTAGAAATGCTTCATCTTCGGTTGTTAAAACCGGCTCATGCGGTTGACGTTGGGACGGACGTCTCCAGTTCTTCCACTGGGTGAATTGCTGCATGGCTATCTCGCTCCACGCTTAGTCGATAATGGTATATAAAGCCTATATAACTCCTCTTATGTTTAGTGAAGGTTCGACAGGAAGTAAGCCAGCGGATAAAGGAGCCGTTCTTCACATTGCGATATGGCGGCCTGAACAAAGGATGGTGGACTTACCCCAGATATATAGCGGTTTCGAGACCCACCGGTTCCGGTGCACGATCAATATAAGTAAACTGTACACGCTGGGAGCTGTTCAACGTAGGATATTTGCTCTTTCTACAATTCATAGCCACCCTGAGCTCGAGAGTCGTTGAAATATAGCTCACCGAGCGAGTCAAGCGATGATATCACCGCACAAGACAGGTCACATGTGAAGGCACCCCGCTGGTGCCACAGTTTGCACCGCCACGATATGGCTGGATCGGGAAGAGATCGTCTGAACCGCCGATCATTGGTCGGTTCCTGTTGGTTAAGGCATCTACAATCGATCGGTTCCAATTGTCATTGTAACTCTTCCTTCAAATGTGCAGGTCTACATATATCATCATCATGATCAAGTGTGCTCATCCACACCTTTTTAATTGTTGAATTAGCTCATTGTCTATTAGCTCGTGAGAAAGTCAGAGCTATGTTGAATCCGCTGAATATATATCTAACACTCTCCGAATGACCAGCATAGCTACCACTAGGAAAGACATTAATCTAGATTTCATGGTACTGACAATTGAGGACGCAAAGCTTTACAAATCACCCTGTGTCAGTCATAGTTATGCAGTGCTCACTCTTGGAAATACCAAGCCATTATGACTCTTGAATGTCTGTCCACTCCTTCACCTTCTGAAAGTCCATCACCCTATACTCTCCTCCAAACCTGTTTTGCGTATCATCCCAATCCCGATTCACAGCTTGCTCAGGTCTCCAACGAACCGCAGCTGCAACCCTCGGGTCCATCTTGCCTTCGAGCCGGTCAGCAATAAAGCCACCGATTGAGGGAATATGGGCGAATCCGCGACCGGATGCCCCAACTGCAAGCAGTAAGGATGGATGATCAGGATGATAATCTATAAGGAAGTTTCGGTCGACCGTGTCGGCGCACCAGCATATCCGGGCGAATGAGAACGGTCTCTCCGCCAACTGGGGCATCGTAGCTCTCAAGAGACCGCGGATTCGCTCAGCCGACTCAACGGGGATCTGATGACGTGCAAAGGGAACGCTTCGCCGTTCGCCATCTGGGCCAACAATCCAGTTACAGTATCCTGGATGTTCGTCACAGATCTTGAGCTCGTGCTTTTCTTCATCTGGTTCAATGAAGAAGCCCTGATCGGCATTGAAGAGGACCGGTAGGTTGCGATATGCCTTGGCTTCCTCTGGTGACATGCGAATATGAGCCAGGGTCCAGGCAGTTGGCCGAAGTTGTTTCTTGAAATCAAGAAACTGGTCCGCATTTGCACCAGCAGCTAGAATCACCTTGGAAGCAAAGTGTTGCTTCCCATCTGCTGTTTCGGCCCCTACAATATCCCGGGTTTCAGTGTCGGACGAAAATAGTAAACGGACAACTTTTCCCTCGGGGTCGCCTCCAATGAAGGCGACTCCAAGCCTTTTGGCTTCGGTGATGGCTGATACGAGTGCATTCCGAGCATGCACCCACCCAGCGCCTGTCTTCTTCCAGTATCCTTTCCAACCTGGCAGGGGACCCGTCAAAATACCCGAGGGAAATGCCTTCCGGAAGTCCTCCGGGTCATGGAGCTCCACTACGTCGCCCCCGCGGTCGCGCCGTCCAATATGCTTGAGACCGCCCGGGGAGAAAGCTGAAGTGATGTTCCCAACATTGTGGAAATGTGGCTTGAACACCGGATCGTGCTGAAAGCCCATAGTAAGTGCGGCAAAAAAGGTCTTGTTGACGAAGTTGGGGTCGTCCTCGGCGGGAGGGTCCGCTTCGCTTCGGTTAGCTAGCTACATCCCAGGTACACGGGCATTCCACACTCACTGAAGGAGACTATCTTGTTCACGTCATTGCCCGCCGAAATGGCGGATGGCTGATGATATGCATCTAAGACAGTGACATTGGTATAACCCCGTCGGGCCAGATGAAGGGCGGTGGACGCTCCCCAAGTGCCTGCACCGATGATAAGGATGGGAGCTTGAAGCATGGGCACGTCTATCGGGGAAGCGGAGTTAATGCGAATGAGAATGGAGAGTGATGGATGCTCTGAAGAGTGATCGGCGCGCATTGTGTGGCCACGGGGGATTTCGGTTTGCTAATGCAATGATGCAGATGGGAGGGGAAGGCCAAGCTTATCAAGTTGCCATCGACGGCTAATCTCATATCGACCCTGGCCACAAGGCAATGGAAGGTCGAGGCGTAAGCAAATCACATTGGGAGTTGATAGCGACAGGGTACAATGGCGTGAGTCCAGCATGAGCGTCGCGATGTTTAGCAGCCGATTAGCGTCCGACTAAGCTCCATCCTCCAACTCTCCTGCTTCGCTTGGACCTGCCGCCCGTCTTGTCTGCCCTCTACTTTTGCCTCCACACTTTGATAATTATCCCGATAGCGATATCGCTACAAACCTGGGGTAACATTGGCTAATATCATCCGAAGCTTATCGAACCCCGGATCGTGATAGTCGCAAACCGTTGCAATGCCTCTAATGCATTCCCCTCTTCCTATAAAGGGAGAGGCAGCCGTCGGAATGAAGACCTTCCAATCCACAGAGCTTCAAGTCTTTCTCCGCCGCTGCTATAACCATGCCTATCTTCAAAGATAGGGACCTTGACGTTCCTGGCACTGAGCTGCTGATTGATATCCAACACGACCAGAACGTTCCCCATGACAGCTCCGACATCATCCTGTTGCCCCCTCCCACGGCCTGTGAGGGCGATCCTCTTAACTGGTCCGATTTCAAGAAATACTGGCACCTTCTCCTTGTCTCAGCATATGCCTGTATCTTTTCTTTTGCTGAGAACAACACCGGTGATGCTTACTCGACCATCGTGGACATGACTGGGTCCACCATGACCATCATGAACGGTGGCGGAGCACTGAACTATCTCATGCTGGGTCTGGTGAACATCTTCTGGATCCCAGCGGCTATGAAGATCGGTCGTCGCTTTTGTTTCCTCGCCACCTTACTCCTATGCATTGGCTCTTCCATCTGGATGGGTGCTTTTCATACTGCGGGTGAATGGTATGGATGCAACATCGTTAATGGTCTTGGTACATCCGCCTATGAAGCTGTCATCCAGCTCGCAGTATTCGACCTCTTCTTTGACCATCAGCGCGGTCGCATGCTGGGTTTCTACATCTTTGCCCAGCAGCTAGGCTCTATCATCGGCCTGGTCTCAGGAGGATACATTGCTGACGGACCGGGCTGGCGCTGGGCTCAGTGGGTGGTCTCCATTGGAGAAGGAATTTTGATCATCATCTTCTTCTTCACGTATGAGGAGACGTTGTTTCCCCGGTTCCTCTTCAACCCTTCGCAGAGCTTGCCTACATCCGAGGCCAAGCTAAAGAACCCTATTGATGCGACCGAAACCGCCTCTCTGGACAAGAAGGATCCCGCCACGGTCGATAATGCGAGTGTGAATGAGGGATCAGCCAGTGACACCATTCCAGCGCCGTCTGAATTCCCCAAACGGACGTTCAAAGAGAAATTGCGACTCTGGGTATATTACCCGCAGGATAAAACCACATATTGGTCTTACTTCAAGCGACCATTTTTCCTGCTGGCTTTCCCTAACATCATTATTGTACTATCCCTTGACCCAAATACAAATGCTTGCCACAGAAGCTAACATATCGTCCAGGCTGGTATCATCTTCGCCTTTGGCTGCACCTCTGGCATCGTTACCAACAAGACCATCTCCGAAATTCTCACTGGCGCGCCGTATAATTTCACTGACGGTCAGACCGGCCTTGCGTATCTATCTGCTCTGGTGGGAAGTATCATTGGCTACCTCACTAGTGTAATGGGTGATAAGATTGTCATTTACCTCGCTCGTCGCAATGACGGTGTCAAGGAGCCTGAAATGCGTCTCTGGGCTCTGACGCCTTGTTTCATCTATTCGGCAGTAGGATATGAGCTTTACGGCTGGGGAGCGCAGGAGGGTGCCCACTGGATGACAATCACGGTGGGAATTGGGGCGATGATTGCTCAGCAGGTTGCTGCAACATCAACAGTACGTTAATCGACCCTTTTACATATCAAAACTAACCATTTCTACAGGCAACTGCCTATGCTATGGAATGTTTCCCTGGAGTTGGGGGTGAGATTGTCGTGATTCTCGCGATCTGCAGCTCCATCATCAACTTCATCATCTCCGAGACTACACAACCGTTCTACGAAGCCACCGGGCCCGGCTGGCTCTTCCTCTTCTACGGAATCTGCGTGATCATCTCACTAGCAGCCGGAATGGCCGTCTACGTGTGGGGCAAGAAATGGCGGAGGAAATGTGCCCCGAAATACTACAAGTTCCTCCAGGAGCGAGGAGGAAATATCTAGCCGATACCCAGCTACAAACAACCCGAAACACAAAATAACACATCTTGCTTGCTTCTATCTATCACCAAATAAAACACACACAACTAGCTATACAGTACTACTTAGTAGTAATCCTCCTACAATCATTCTCCATCAACCCATCCCTTCCCCCTCCCCACTCCCCATCCTCTCCATCCTCTCCATCCACACCACCACTTCATCACATCGCACCCCCTTCCCAGGACAACAACAAACCACCGACTTCTTAAGCCCCCCTCAACTCCGCAATCCTCACACAAAGCTCCATCCACACCAACCGCTCCCTCATCGCAGGCGCCCACCCCGCCAGAACCATCTGTCTTGGTTGAAGCCGCACACACACACACACACACACACACCACACATGATCCCGTGCTTAATCAGACATCCTACCAAGGACGCTTAGCACAAACAGCTCCGCGAGATCATGCGTGAAGATCATCCTGTCGTATCGCACTGGTAGTGCTTCTAGATCTAGGTGGATTTGACTGCTTGTGTGGAAGTGGAGGAGACAGATGGTGATTGAGTCTATGGGGATAGGGGTGGATGTGTATGTGTATGTGTGAAGATGATCTGCGGGACTACAGTAGGAAAGAAGAGGGTGAAATAAAATAGTCAGTGAGTGGGAGAGGGAGGGAGAGGGAGGGAGAGGGAGAGGAGGTATTACTTTGTGAGAGGCCACGAGTTTACCTGTTTTGGTAATGTGGTGCAGGTCGCTTTGTGGATTGTCAGGAAGAAGGTATAAAATAAAGGTTTGGTGAGGATCGGTGGCTGTGATTATTTGGATGGTGTGTATGCAGTAGATGATGTTCTGGACAGTATCATGTTACTTGGTTGAGGGCCCATGATGGTGCCTGGCTTAGCCCCCCGGGGGTTTGTTGCATACAGATGAAATTAACCTGGCTCATTTCAGTTCCGGGGCTTGGGATTTATAGATAGTAGATTATTCTGAGTATAGTAGTGGTTATTACTTCCCTACAACTACCAGAAATCATATATTATGATTTACTGCAGTAATAGTCGAACAAGGGGGAAATATCCGAACCAGCAATTGTAGTAATATTACAGCCTATCAACGCATAATATGACCATGACATGACTGATTGGATACAGGAACTGCTGGACAAGATACATGACAAGAGAAATATAAGACTGAGAAGCCAGCACAGCATGCATGTACACAGAGAATAGTCACGCTCACGCCAGCAGCAACATAGGACAGTCTTAATGTAGTGACAGTGTAGAAATGCACAAAGTTGACGCCGATAACAATGTCACAGGTAGCACATAACAGGAGAGAAAATAAAAATTAGAAGACACGACATATGAAAGAAAGGTAAATGATAGCATAAACCGAGATAAAGCACCCCCTTCACACCTTCCTTTACATGACCAGCGCACTAATACCTCAGTTCAGAGACGTCACCAATTCTTCAGGTAGACTTTCTCTTCTTGTATGTCCGCTTCGGCTTCTCGGCCGGCTCAGGCTCAGCTTCACCCTCATCGTCAGCAACGGGGGCTTGCTTCTTCTTTGTTGCGGGTCTGCCCCTGGTGGGACGAGTAGTGGCGGGCTCCGCAGCGGCAGGAGCAGCAGCAGCTTTGCCACGTTTGCCCTTGGTGGCGGCTGGCTTCTTATTCGTTTCGACAAGAGGAGCATCAGACTCTTCATCCTCGACAGGTGCTTGCTTGGAGGCAGCACTGTTCTTACGGGGCTTCTTAGTCTTGGGCGTTTCTTTAGCTTCATCAGCGTCGGCTTCGGCTCCAGCTTTAGTACGCTTCTTGGTCTGGGGAGTAGCCTTCTTGGCCTTGGGCGTCTCTTTAGTAGCCTCTACTTCAGCGTCAGAATCGGCTTCCTTCTTAGGCTCAGCACGAGCACGCTTCTTGGTCTGGGGAGTGGCCTTCTTAGTCTTGGGCTTCTCCTTGGTGTCCTCTGCCTCAGCTTCAGAGCCGGACACCTCCTTGGGCTCAGCGCGAGCGCGCTTCTTACTCTGAGGCGTGGCCTTCTTGGGGGTGGATTCCTCCTGGGTTTCGTCCTGGGCAGGTTAGCATCGATAAAGCTGTATTCTTTGAACAGAAGGACATACATTATCCTTCTTAGTCACACGCTTCCGGAAGCCCGTCTTTCCAGGCCGATTGAGTTCGACATCCTGGAACACAAGTCAGACCTTCACAGATAAAAAAAGATTATACCAAGTGCAAAAATGATGAGATATAAGAACTGCAGTCACTGAACTTACCCCCTTCCAGTCCTCATCATCGACATGGCCCTGCTCTATCGCCCTGCGAACCTTCTCCTGCAGGTCCTCAGGGAGCTCGTCGTAGCCATCCAAGGCCGACCAGTCCCTCTCGCCCTCTTCACCAACCGTTTCGACCATATTAGCAATGATCTTGGGGGTGACGCAGCCCCTGTAAGAAGCATTAGCGAGGCGCTTCTTCCTTTCGTAGTTGGATTTACGAGACTTACCAGTGACGCCAGAAGTAGCTCTGAAAGCGTTCGGTATCAACCCACGAGCCATGGCGCAACTCACCCTTGAGGATTTTGATACCCTGGTCTTTACATTCTTTGTTTTTGCAACCAGCGCGGCCAGTTGAGGCTTGCTCTGTGTAGATGGTTAGATTTTGAGCGAGATGGGTGAACTCAGTAGAAAATGCTATTTAAAATCAAATAATATGCCTGAACCAAGCGAAATAGAAATTGTTCATGACTTGGCCGATGGTGACAGTTGGCAGTCACCGTTGGACAACAAACGCACCCCCATCCCATCCCAGTAAAGCAAGTTGACAACAAAGCCATGAGGAAAAGCAAACAATAAAGCCAAATATCAAGAGCGAGGCAGCGAGGAACTCATCTTTAATAGATGCAAGGAGAGCAGTGAACGAAAATAATAACTTACCGAGACGATAGGCACCCATATTTTAAAAGCACCACGGGGAGCAGAGAAGGCTGGTGATACTGCGTGCGGGAAAGTTAAGTTTGCGTGTTGAGAGGGAACCAAGATTTATGGGTGCGATCGCGCCCGGGGTCGAAGAGTGTATTTATAACCTAGGGATTTCACCGACGCAACGAAGAAGAGACAACACAGGAAAAGATGGAAATGAAGAGAAGGGGAAGATGGGAGATAAATGGGGATAAATAGAGAAAAGCGAGGGGAGAAAGAAGAGGGAGGGAGGACAGAGAAGAGCGCAAGAAGAGCGAAGGCCTGGCGCTGCTGCCAACGGAACACGCCAAAGACCAATGCCGCAGTGCTGCTTTTGCTTCCTCTGACTTCCTGTCTTCACTTCTGCTTATCTTCTACAGATTATTCATTGTCTGATCATTCCTCAATTTATTAGTCAATATTTATTCATGAATCTAATTTCCTATCAATCATCAAGTTTCTGTCTCTTTTGTTGGGCCGATGCCGTGACGGTCGTTTAAGCGCCTGATTTGTGGATAAATGCTAGCTATAGTTCAGTCCTACTAGCAGAGTTCCAGTCAAGGATACCGTTATACTGAACCCCAAATGCTGAGATACCTAACCTGCACTTTTGTTAATATCATCAAGTAGTGCAGATTTGTAACATAGATCCTAGATCTCAGTGATTTCAACCCAGCTACTATTCAAACGCTTTCCAACCATACACTCCCCAAAGATTCCGCAAACATGAACTAAAGCATCATAGACATGAGGGATAATAAAGACAAAGGCCTCTAATGAACCATCAACAACAGGATAGTAGCATTATGGCTGTCTGCAGCAAACTCTCCAACGTCGAGGCTATTGTTTGGCAGTCGCATCTACCTCCAAAGCCTCAAGCTCCGTGATATACTTTCGCAGCATGACCACAGCCCCCAGGCTAAGACGCGAGACAACCGCCGAGGCACTGCGCTCCCCTCCACTGCTGGTATGCCCCTCATGCTCTATCATCGCCAATGCCGTATCGATAGCGCGACGGAGCAGGAGTGGCCTGCTGCAGTCTTCTGAATTCAAGCGACTAGGCAAATAGTTCCAATCCACAATGTCCTCCATGCCACTTACTGGATGATCTAGGGCATACTTGATATATCTGCGTGTAGTCAAGAACGTCTTTTCCGTATACTTGTCTGACTCGACTCGCCTACCGCCCTCTGCAGCAAAAACTTCATACCCAGCCTCATCTGGTAATCGGTTAATCTATTATACTGGTGTTATACACATAGCCCCAAGATGTTAACTTACTGTAGAAGGGGCTTTGCACCAGGACCAATCCCATAATCGAGACCAGAATTTGTAGAACAGTGGACTTCGTGGCTGACCACATTTCCTCCTGGTTCTGAGTGGGCCATGTTCCTAGAATGCTGAGGCAGATCTTACCATCTTCGTAGAGGTTCGGATTTATCCTTCCTTGGCCGCTGATCCACGAGTGGAAGAATGCCTCAGGTGGCTTTCTAGGAAAGTCCCCTGGGAAATGGAAGTCTATCAGGATCGGCGCATATTGGTAAGGGGTCCCCTCCGGTCCAATGAACAAAACCCTGAGCAGGTCCATCCTCGACTCCCATGCTCGCACAAAGATCCCTGGAGGGAGTGATTCATCGAGTATGTCGCACTCCTTTTGGATACGCTTGATTCGTAAGGCCGAGCCCCCTGCCTCATCCTTCGAGATGAAATGATGATCGGAGGGAGGGGGGCCTTCCAATATGAGGAACCCTGGAGGTATTGTCATTTCCTCACTTTGTTCAACTACTCCATCCAAAGCATCTCTCATATCAGGGTCGGAGTCATTCTCTGTCTTCATGTCTGCATCTTCGAAATAGCCGTCATCTGCAGAACTAGAATTGACATATCGATATACAGCGCATTTGATCTCCGACATATCTTCAACATCACTACCTGAGATGGCTTCCTCCTCTTCCTCCTCGTCATTACCTGAAATCCATTCTTCTTCATCATCAAGTAGAATACCATCCTCACCATTGACATATCGGCGGAGGGCTTCTCGGAGCGTCGTCTCCGACATATCCTCATCATCATCACTCGAGAACCCTTCTTCATCATCAAACTGTAAAAGCCCCTCCTCATCACCAACCTCTGGACCTTCTTCTTTATATGCATAAGCTGAGTTCATTGACATGGTCGATAGATCACCTGGAGCTGGATCCCCAAGTGGAGTAGTGAAGCCTCCATCCATGACCATCATGATTTTTTCAAACGGAACGCGGACGTCGCGACAAGTACCAGCTAGCCGAACAGTAATCTTACCATTAACATCAATTGCAATGATCTGGCCGACGAAGTCTGCAGTGGATCTTTCACTGAGCTTACGCTGATAGTGGTGACTATGTCTCGGAGGAAGAGGAGAAGTGTCAACCGTAGTCGTGCTTTTGAACCATTCCCAATGAAACATGGCGAGACTCATATCCTTGAGATATGAGTGCATCTGCGAAAGTGACAATGACGATGTATAACTAAATGTGCAAGGGCCAGCGACGTTGTATGCACTCAGTGACCCTTCCGTCAGGACCGAGGTATGGATGGTGTCTGGGGCGAGAAGTACAATATCACCATGTGATCTTTCCAGACAAGGAAACACGTCGAGCTCATACAGAGATACTTGGCTGATTGTATCACCCAGCTCGCCCAGCTTAGAGTAGAGAGAAGCTAGGATCTGCCCGCCATGCAAGAGTATAAGATAAGGATCCTTATACCATCGGACAGTAACTATTCGCTCTCGAATGTTAACAGCTTGGACCACACCTACTGTTCTTGCTCGAATTTTTGATTCCCTGTGTCTCCTATGACTAGGCAGTTGCCGGATATATGCAGATGTGGATTCCAAGCCGGGCCAATGCATGGTCTCAATCCCATCCTTCAGGACGACGATGCTCCCGGGCCATATATTTTCATCAAGCCCGGGGTCCCAACGAAGGCATTTTATATCTTCGGTGGTGACACTCCCGTCCAACCATCTGACAGTCAGTGCTGTCTTTCTTGAGGTAATATGAAACATGTTCATGTCATAACCAAAAGTCTCTTCAGGAGGAATATGTTGGTAAGAGTATTTTTGAAAGGCGCTTTTCGGATCTCGAAAACGTATTAAATCACCGATCTGAAGCGAGGTCGCCGATTCCACTGTTCCTCCAGCCAAGAGATTCTCGAAGTCGCATAGCAAAGCATCGCGTTCCAAGACAGATGCTCGGAGAGTCTCTATTCCATTCGGGATCTCACATGTTCCGAGACCAAAAACATTCGTACAAAGCCATTCCACCTTATACTCCGTAGCTGGCGTGGACAGGACATGGCCGTGGCCAAAGGAACGGGGATCTTCCTTCGGAACTATACCTCCTTTTGTCCCGCGCATATTTTTGTATTTCGTACACACATACTGACCTGGAATCACATGATCATGCTCCATGTATCGCAAGTTAGTGTCCACAACTCTACATGGCTGGCCCTTGGGCATGCATATGAGCTCATTGTCATCGAAAGGGCAAGGGACTTCAATAGCTTTGGGATCAACAAGCGAGACAGGCACGTTGGAAACACGCAAAATAGCATCCCGGTCGACCTGCCGAATGATTCCCAATTTCTGATGGTAAATGATCAATTCATCGTTGATAAACGGCTCATGATGCATGAGCTCAGACAAAGGCACATCGTGTATTGGCAAAGGACGCGAAGAATCGGTCCCGGGTCTTCTGCGGCTGCGAGGCATGAGCCGTTCGTTGAACTCGATGGAGCCATATTCGCCCAACGACTCGTCATAGTTACGATACGCAATCGGCTCGAGTGTGCACGTAGCGGATGCACCGATGACCGTGCCACACATTGTGTCGTCCGAAATTCTCTTGACATAGCTACCGAAGTTGATGCACCGATCGAGAAGTTCGAGATCATCCTCGTGGATGAGAGAACTCCCTTGCGAAACCCATTTGAACTGAACAATGACATATCCTTTGCGTGGCTATAACAGAAGATGGGTTTAGTGGACATGATTTCTGGTTAATGGTACCCGAGGACCTACCACACCGGTCTGTAAGTACTCAGTCAGGATGTCTTGTGGCACTGATGTATATGAGACCATTAAATCATCTTCCGGTGGTCCTAACGGATACACCTTGGGCATGCCGTGTCAGTCTATTTGAGCCATTTTTATATTGAAGTTACCGGCCGTAGAAGACACGTACATCGAGATATGTCCTCTGTGCTTGTATATTAGCAAAGTAGACCCATATGCTGCAATACTATCAACGGGAGCCATACTACAACAATACCCGTTAAAGATGGATTTGATTTCAAACAGCAAACATCGTCGAGATCAAACTATTAATCATTAGTTACTCCGGGCTGATAATGAAGCCTTCGTAGCCCACTCAATGCTGACCTGGAAAGTACGTGAAGTCCCCGTGTTCGGAGCGTTGGGGACGCCACTCGTATTCATGCTGGCGAGGTAGAAGGTAGCAAGTGAGATATAATGGAGAAGTACGCAGCCCCAAGCGAGGTTTGAAGGCACATGCTCATACAAGTAAATATACGATAGATATCAACTAGAGCACGCAATACGAGCCAAAGGAAAGAAAAGAATGTCTGAGGGGAAGGTGGGAGATCCCGGAGGATGATAACAATACTGGGAAAAAGCACAGCCAGGGCCTGTCATGTGCCACAGCCTGATGCAGCGGCCGATACGATTATAAGTACTTCAACTTGATGAATTATAGATAATTCGAGAGACTAATAACCACTTGAATATGATCTTCAAGATCTCGGAGCAATATATTCTCCTTATGACCAAGATGGGCGGGCCGACAGGCTCCTCCTCACATGTCCAAGTTGTATACATCTGAGTTCCCGACTGGGAAAGTAATCGGCGTTCATGCTGATGGAACCAGCCCGCGATCCAATCCCGGCCAATCGATCGATAAGAGCAACCCCAACGGCGCGTCTCACCGCCCAGGTTTCACCCCGGCAAATGCTATTCTCAAGCTAGACTGCTACTGGCTCCTCATTCTGCACCTACTTATACAAAACTACAAACACTCTCACATCAGCCTCGTCTCTCGAACAAGTGGCCCACCAATTTCTTCTAGACAAGCGCAGCCAATTTACCCTCCCACTTCCTTAATCTACACAAACAACCGCATCCAAAATGTCCGAACCCGGCCCCGAATCAATCCCTACTAGCGCAGACCCGCGCAGCAAACGTCCCACCAAACGCCGCGCCGTGACAGCACTCGACGAACACGCCACGCAAATCGAGTCGCTTTTCCGCGACCCCACAAAAGAAATCAAGCTTCCGGACCCCTCCAAGCAACGAACCTCGACATCGCTACCGCCGCCGCCAGAGATTGTCGCCAACGTCCAGGGTTCCTCTGCTGGTGCGGGGTCGGGCGAGTTCCATGTCTACAAGGCGAGTCGGCGGAGGGAGTATGAGCGTCAGCGGCTGATGCAGAGCGAGGTCGACAAGGAGAAGGAAGATAAGGAGTGGGAGCAGAAGCGGGAGGAAGCGCGGAGGAAGGATGAAGAGAAGACGGAGAAGAATCGGAAGAAGAGGGAGAAGAGGAATGCGAAGAAGGGGAAGAAGGGTGGTAGTGGGGGTGGTGCGTCGAATGGGGGGGATAAGATGGCTGTTGACGAGACGGGGAAGAAGGTCGCGGGTGGTGCTGATGGGAATAAGAAGGACGGAACTGAGAATGGGGATGGGAATGGTCCTGAGGAGGTTGCTGAGGTGCCCGGAGTGATTATTCATGATGACTGAATGGAGAAGGGGGGTATACTATATACGGGCTACGAAGGAACCGGGGCCTACGGAAGCTGGAGATTGTACGATATGAAGATACCCATTGTAATTTTTGGTCTAGGATATTCATACAAGAAGTCCAAATGGTAATCGTGCAGCATTATGTACGCAGTTTTATTTCGGTTCGTCTTAATTGATTTAATCATCTCCACCACCGACACCGAGACCGGCACCGGCCTGCTGAGCAGACTTGCCACTGCAGATATCGTCGACACGGAGGAGCAAGCATGCGGACTAGAGAGAGAGTCAGCTTTAGTTGATATAGAGTAGGATGTACTTGTGCTTACCTCGACAGCGGTCTTGATGCTCTGAAGCTTAACCGCCTCGGGCTCCCAGACGCCATACTCCTTCATGTCCACCAAGGCACCGGAGTCACCGTCCAGACCCCATGTGGTCTGGCCCTCAACGTGCTTGGCCCTCATGCGGGTGAGGACACGGATAGGGCTGGCACCGGCGTTCTGTGCCAATGTTCTGGGAATAACCTCCATGGCATCGGCAACAGCCTTGTAGGGCCATTGCTGGACACCCTCAATGGACTTGGCCAACTGGCTCAATCTGACAGACACGGCCATTTCAATGGCACCACCACCGGGGGAAAGACGGGGGTGGAAGATGACGTTCCGGGCGACGGCCATGGCGTCCTGGAGGTTCCGCTCGATCTCGTTGATGATGTCCTTGGAGGGGCCGCGGAGAAGGATAGTGCAAGCCTTGGGGTTCTGGCACTTTCTGAGGAAGGTGAAGTACTCGTCGCCAATCTTCTCGATCTCGAAAAGTCCGCACTGAGTTCCAACGTCGGACTCCTGGAGGTCGTCGACACGGTTCACGATGGTCGCACCCGTGGCTCTGGCGATACGGTTGTTATCGGTCTTTCTCACACGGCGGAGGGCGGTGATGTTGGCCTTCACCAGGTAGTGCTGGGCAAGGTCTTGGATGTGTTAGCAAGTCGAATGCCTGCAAATAGAAGTTCAATCCATACCTGAAACACCCTTCTCCGTAATGACAACGTCAGGCTTGAGGGCGATGATAGCATCGCACATGGCCTTAACCTGCTCCTCCTCAATCTGCAGGATACGGTTCCAGTCGTCCTCCTTGGTAATCTCGATGTTCGTCTGCGATTCACCCTTCTTGTATTCCAACGGGCAGTCGAGCAGCAGAACGCGGGGGTTCTCTATCCTTCTCCGCATCTTGGGGTGGGTGATGTCCTTGTTGACCATGACACCGTCGATAACCTCACTGTCCTCAATCTGACCACCGGGAATCTTCTCAACACGAGCGTACCGCTTGATGTCGACCTCCCGCTTTCCACCACCAGCATCGAAAGACACGGTCCGGACAGCCTTCAGAGCGAGGCTGCACATGAGCTCCGACCACCGGGAAACGAACTTCGTGCCGATGGATGACTGAATGAGGGTGTACATAGCCTTATCATCATCAATATCCACGGGTATCGAAACTTCCTCCACAATGGCAAGGGCGTCGGCCAGAGCACGCTTGAAAGCCGAGATGATGACAACGGGGTGAATGTTACGTTCGAGCTGGGGGAGGGCCTGAGCGAGCATCTCACCAGCTAGTACAGGTTAGCGATCATATCTTTAGAATATCAAGTCCATCATGCGATAAGCACAAGTTCAGCCAGCACATACCCAGAATGATAACAGTCGTTGTTCCATCACCAACTTCCTCGTCCTGGGTCCGACTCAACTCGATCATGCTCTTCGCAGCGGGGTGCGACACCTCGATTTCTCTCAGGATAGCGTGTCCATCGTTCGTCAAAACAATACCGCCCATGGGGTCGAGAAGCATCTTCAGCATAGCCTTGGGTCCCAGACATGACCGAATAATATCCGCGACACTGTAATGCCAGGCCCCGTGTCAGAAGTGCCGGAAGCGGGGAAGAGTAGGAGGGGATCAATCACGTACGTCTTCGCAGCAGCGATATTAGACAGCTGGGCTTTACGACCAACCTGTCTCTCACCAGCATTGGTGTCTAAAGAACCATGTTAGCAATCAGAAGCCAAGTTCCGGGCAGTTCCCCTCGATTGGGACATACTCATCACCACCACCGGTGCTTGCATGATGGCGGTGGTTTGTTGACTTGCGTCGGAAAAGGAAGAGAGAAATTCAAACGGTCCCTAGGAAAAGATGGAGTAAACTCCGGAGCCGATCGACAAGCGGTCAAAGATAGGGGCCTTTTTGCTCGTGGAGGGAAACTGGAGTTGTTTTGTTGCCCGCCGTCCCCATCAAATTTCCAGCGCACCTTTCGAAGTGGGATTGCGGACAAGAAGAGCTCACCGCCACCATTCTGCTTTGGGTCTAGTGCTATCCTTTTCCCCCTGATCTATCTACGGAGAGCATCATCGCATGCCATGGAATCGAATAGTTCGTGCCCTTTCTTCCTTTGGGTCTTGAAGATTAATTCATATCATTCACAAAATAAAAAGCTCATCTTGCACAGATGCTTCATAACGCCCGCTATCCAGGTATACCCTATAATCCATATCGCCAAACTCCTAAGAAAACAAACCCAAACTTTTCCCCAAATGTTCAAGTGATTCAACGACACAAACCAGCGTTGAAGAACCCAGATCACTTCTTCAGGAGCTTGCTTAGCTTCTGAACACTCTTGCGTACCCGAAAACGCACATGAGCCCGCATATGCGTAATAAGAGACAAATTCCTCTTCCGAGGCTTCGAAGAGACCTTTCTGACCTCCTGCTTCTGGTCTCTGCTACCATGTGAACCAGAATCGGATAGGCGGAATCCAAACTCATTGACCCCCAGACCATGCAAACTGCATACACGTGTGCTGCCTGTCGAATAAGCGTTGAAACTATTCTCACCCGAAGTCGCATGATCAAAATGCCAGGTTCTCCGATCATAGTGCTGTCTGTTGCCAGTCCACTGTCGTGGAACCAGAGGCCAGGTAGTGTCGTCGGGTTCGCCGTCAAGCTGTACCGACTGGCGCCATTCGTGGACCTCATTCATCTCTTGTTCTGCTGAGAGTCGCGCCATCATGTTCTTGAACCAGGTTTGCGCATAGGGATTAGGGTGTACAGGTCTGGGGTCAAGCCCTGAACCCGGATCCCGGTCGTGCAGTAGTTTGCGTATTCGTTCCAGCTGTATTTGACGCATGTTGTGTTGGAGATGCAGTGGTAGTTGTGCTAGGGCGACTTCGTCAAGTTCGTAGAGTACTTCCTCTTCGTCGTCCATGGAGCGTCTGCGCTCTTGTGGTTCCCATACGTGATTGCTCGTCCAGGTGTCTGAACTGCTTCGCCAGAAATAGCTGGCATCTTGTGGACTTTGCTGCATTATGGTAGCCATAATGGGTTTGGTTGTTTGCTGACGTGGTGAGAGCTCGCACTGGGGATGGGGTTTTGGTCGGGGAAATGAGAGGCTGAGCAGTTGGTGAGATGGGGCCAAAAATATATGTACGTGATAGATGAATTCAGTGCGATAGATAGAGGCGACTGAGCTGATGAAACTTTGAGTCATTCAGCAAAATTGAGACGAATATGGCTCCTATTGACGTCAATTCAGTTTTTAGGAAGCGGATCATTCCCATGTCACCTTTACTGCTAAACGGGTCATTGCCTCCAGTAGCTTTTTAAAGAACAGCTGCAATTGGTCATCTGGTCTGGGGGGTACGATCATATTTGTTTGCCAGGACTAGTGATGGAATAAGGGAAACGCCGTATGCACCTTGAACGCGTTGTTGGTGCAGGGTCATTCACTGGCACGCTCCGTAAATAGGCCCGTGCCATCACATGGGTCAGAGCCTCTTTTTGAAGCCTTGCACTCGATAGGAGCATTGACTATTTCGGAGGGTTGATCTAGAGACTCATCACATGTACAAAAAAGACGGTGAGGGGAAGAAAGATTTGTATGGATTATAGAGTTGTGAGCGTCTATCCGGGTGCACGCACAATGATCAACATGCAGCTATCGTACAGCAATATTAAAGTAAGTATAATAAGTACCCCGAACTTTCCCAGGCGCACATGACCATTAGAATTCCCGACTTTCGCCGATGTCACAAACGTCAAATGCCCCGACCTCTGGATAGCCATACTTGGTGAGCGCCTCCTTCAATTTCTTTGGTGGCTCAAGGACATCTTCATCTGTCAAGACCCAAGTTCCCCAATGAATAGCCATGGCTCTTTTGCATTTGGTATCCCGGAAAATTTGCACTGCATCATCAGGGTCCGCATGCATAGGGCTCATGAACCATCTGGGTGAGTAGGCGCCAATCGGGATCAATCCGAGGTCAAAAGGCCCCCGGAATTGACCGATTTGTTTAAATGCGGGACATGAGGGGAGATCGTACTCCGGAGCATGATCATCGGTACCGGCAGGAAGCATTGGCACATTCCGATATCCTGTGTCACTATATGACAATCTTGGTTAGATAATTGATGGCATCTCCTCGGCAGTTGTACATACCCTGCAAACCACAGCTTCCGACCTCCAGCTTCAATGCCCCACGACGCCCACAGGGTCTTTGATCGATCAAACACACCCCGGTTGCTTGTATGCTGCGAAGGCAAGCAGCTGATGCGAGCTGTGATGTTAGACTGGTTCGAACTCTGGCCCTCCCCGGCACCGGCCTCGGTGACTGATTCATGCGAGGGTGAAAGAACAATGTCTCGCTCGTCCCACCAATCGAGCTCAGTCATTTTGTCTATCCCAATGCTGCTGAACCATGCTTTATTGCCAAGGGGTGCAAAGAAGTGACAATTGGGATGGCGTCGCGAGATTTCCATAACAGTTGGATGAGAGAGATGATCGTAATGGTTGTGGGAGATTACAACCGCATCGATGATTGGGATGTCCTCGATGCGGCATGGCATCTCAGTGAAGCGCTTTGGGCCCATGAAGGAGACCGGAGAGCAACGGTCTTCGAATACCGGGTCGAACAGAACTCGTAGGCCATTGGGAAATTCGACATAGTAGCAAGCATGGCCAAGCCATGTCGCCCGCAGACCAGATGTTTCCCGATCAGGCAGAAACTTGGGCTGCTGAACAGGCACTGTAGGAGGCGTGACGTCCGGGAACTTGATTTTCCACGTTATGATTCCCCTTCAATGCAGATGTCAGAATTGTATACTAAACATCGAGGAAAGACTTGCAACTTACCCCCACATGCGAAGAGCGTTACCAACTGTCGGAGATTGCCATGAGCTGCAGGAATATATCAGTCACAAGATACTATCATTCTTTGCGATAGGTACAAATGGCATACTCCCAGGGGTTTTGAAAGCCATTTTTGAGATGGTGAGCTTTCTCCTTAACATTCTCAGGTCCCTCAGAGGCTGGGGAGAGCACGACGGCTAGGGAGTAGAGGGCTGCCGACGTTGAAGCTGCGGAAGTAGCTTTGGTCATGTTGCGTCTCTGTGGGGATGACAATCTAGGTGCAGAAGTGCTGCCCTGTCGGAAACAAAAGACGCCTCGCAGGAATGTTCGCATTGTCTTCAAGACTCGAGGGCGGGGAAGGTTTTATACGAAGCTTGGTGGCGGCTGCCTTGACAATGAAGATAAATGGGTATTCCCGCCCGTATATCTCAAAGAATATGATAACTCAACATGCTCTAGCCCATGTCAGACTTTGATTTAATGCAGTCCCCCTTTTGGTGAATAAAAAAAGAGGAACGGCGATGACGGTGTAAAGCCCGTTATCTCCGGGGCGGAGTGATGACATCGCCGATGTACTGCCTATCTCGTATAGGTTGTGTTGTGGCCTTTCATGAAGACATCTGGGGCTTAGACTACGTAGGTCTACGGACGCCTAATGTACGATAATCCAAGGTGTGATATTATTGGACTGGGATTCGTAGACAACGCAGCCAGGGTCAGTCCTTTTAGAGGTCTTAGCACTCGAGGACTTCTCCATCTCCGATTGCCCGTGAAACCCCGGGTCGATCTCGGCCCGTCATAACTCCGACTCCCCGACAGGAACAATTGCGGACATGTGCTCAAGGAATCAGACAACTGTAGGTGGCGGTGCATGATTGTTCTTCTGTTGGCATGGACCCCAATGGACCATCAAGTACTCCAGGGCTGCCTTCGCCTGGCGATCTGATTGCGCAGCAACGGAAAGATGCCATCCAAGCAGCGGGGCAGCCTACAGGCGACGGAGGCCTTCTCTCCCAGCTAACCAACAATCCTTTCTTCACCGCAGTAAGTTCCCTCAAGCTGTTGGAGCCATGTCTGCTGCAAAACCCAATCGCTAACAGGTAGTTGTACTCATAGGGATTTGGTCTTGCCGGTCTGGGGGCCGGAGTCAGTCTAGCACAAAAAGGCTTCCGCCATGGCGCCGCTCTCCTCCGTCGGCGCATGCTTGTCGACGTCGAAATCAGCATCAAGGACGACTCCTACCCGTGGTTCCTTCACTGGATGACACTATACCAACAATCGCAGCTTAATACGGCCCGCTCCGCTGCCAGCAGGTCTGGTTTCATGGAGTCCATACTACAGAGGCTGACCCCCGGGATGCGCCACCTCTCGATTCAAACGCAGAAAGTCGAGCACAGCAATGGGGCGATACATACACATTTCGCGCTGGTACCTGGACCCGGAAGGCATGTTTTGCGCTACAAGAACGCGTTCATCTTCGTCAACCGGATGCGAGAGTCCAAGTCCCAGGACCTACACACGGGCCGGCCGTGGGAGACCATCACTCTGACTACGCTTTATTCGCATCGACATGTGTTCGAGGACCTCTTCACTGAAGCGCATGCGTATGCGGCCAAATCTCACGAAGGCAAGACATCTATCTACAATAGCTGGGGCACCGAATGGAAGCTTTTTGGACAGCCGCGCCGGAAGCGTCCGTTGGAGTCGGTGGTTCTCGACGAAGGAGTCAAGGAGCGAATTGTCGAGGATGTGCAGGACTTCGTGGGCAGTGGCAAATGGTATCACGACCGAGGTATCCCCTACCGCCGCGGTTATCTCCTCTACGGGCCCCCGGGAACGGGTAAGAGTTCGTTCATCCAAGCCTTGGCGGGCGAATTGGACTACGATATTGCCATCTTGAACCTCAGCGAACGGGGACTGACGGATGATCGGCTGAATCACCTTCTGACAATTGTTCCGAACCGAACCCTGGTTTTGCTCGAGGATGTAGATGCTGCGTTCTCGAATCGCCGGACTCAAACGGACGAGGACGGTTATCGTGGAGCCAATGTTACATTCTCGGGTCTTCTGAATGCTCTGGATGGCGTTGCAAGCGCCGAGGAACGGATTATCTTCCTCACCACCAACCACGTCGAACGACTTGACGAGGCGCTAGTCCGACCGGGTCGCGTGGACATGACGGTGCGTCTGGGCGAAGTGACTCGCTATCAAGTCGGCTGTCTCTGGGACCGGTTCTACGGAGAGCTTGACCCGAGTGGCACCAATCGACAGGTCTTCCTCGACCGGCTACAAGAATTAGGGCTGATCGAGGACGAGAACGGCGTCAAGGCCGATCGGACGAAGAGCACCAGCGCTGCTGCTTTACAGGGCTTGTTCTTGTACAACAAGGGCAACATGGAGGGAGCGATTGCTATGGCCGAGGGGCTGACATTCCGTGTTCATGATGAGGGTATGTAGTATGAGCGATTAGACTGTATGATAGACTGTGCCATGTATATTAGTTGAGTGCCGGGACATGTGAAATATGGCCAATGACATAGCATAACAATTTTTACTCAAGATGCTGTGCGATCTCAAGTGAGACAGCTACCCTGTTATCTCTATATTGTCGGAGCTGTTCCCTTTTCGGTAACCGACTATGCTTCACCGATAGGTGATGTTTCGAGTAAACAGAGAAATAGAGCCCATCACCTTTCGTCACCGTACCCCGCGACCACTAACCAGTCACAGTTACTGATTATTAGCTTCAGCGCTTCCCTACGCCGAATCATGATCGTTGGCATGGTCCGAAGCGCCGGGCTGAGTCCAGCCACATCGTGCCCGCTGTCCGATCCAGCGAGATGTCGAGGCTAAGCGCCGACCCAAGCAATCAAGTTTCTTCCACTACGGTGCATATTCTTCACGCTACTGCAGCCTCTCTTGTTCGGACCCTTGCCGCCGTCGATGTATGCTTTGACCATTATGGATAGATCGGGGCCCGTGCCTGCCAGCTGGGCTTGATGTTGGTGGGCGTCTATACAGGTGAGCTTATATATCCGCAGTATACCACCGTTGTTCAAGACTCAAACGAAGTACCCTTGACCTTTCTTTTCCTTTCTTAATTGAAGTAATAGATATTAGCTTCAAGGACGCAAGTCCCATTATCTTTACGTGACTAAGGAGCAAGTCCATCACCATGAGTCAGTTCCAACTCTTCCCATCACCGTCGGATAGCAGACGATCGAAGGAATTGCCAAGAGTACCGAAAAAGCCAGCCATAAAGACACAGACAGAGATGCGAGCCATGGAGGAGATACGTGACAAGAGTAGTCCGACAGAAGCTGTGATCTTCAAACTTATTCAGGATACCCATACTAGTATCAGACCGCCGCCAAAGGCCATGTCCAGGTCGAACCCAGTATCCATTCCAGACACAATACGAGAGCGTGAGACGTCCAAATCTCCTCTACGACATGACCGCCACAAGCGGCCGGCAGAGAGAGTTGGCTCTCCTTCACACTCGGTCAGATCTGCTTCACTCAAAAGCAGCTCACCCGCGGCAGCTCCGGTGGTGCCAATGAAATCTACATTCCCTCGATATAACTACGACATTTCGATGAACCAGCAGCACTACTATCCTGAGCCTTCCTTCAATTCTCACTGGGAACTATCCAGGTCTGAGACAGAGACACCACCTCCGGAGATAGATCGCGCCCTTGGACCCAAGACAGTTCCTGCCAGCGTGCTGAACTTTCCTGCCGGTGTGCTTGATCCAGTGGAGAGATATTCTACGCAGGAAGAGCTGCAGAGTTTATGGGACATTGCCAACGGCCAACGCCCACAAAGCCTGCCTGGGGCCTTTAATCTGTGTGTTGATCGGTATGTACATCCCCTTAATTTACTATGGCAGATCTGACCCCTACAGGATCGATGCCAATACACTTACTTTCGGAGACCCCAAATCACCGTTCTATACACTGCGAGCTACTTCAGCAAACGACATATCGATCATCCGGAAAAACCCTTCTAAGCAGGATAGCAGCGTCCCCGTAATGAACCTAAAACTCGAAGACAAATCTCGCCGCCAGCCTCCCTGCGATGGCCTGGTTTCAATCCTCTTCCCGCGCCTCGCCGCCATCCTAGCCATAGACCATGCCGCAGAGGTGGCAGAAGAGCTCCGCCTCTCACCCATAGAGGCGACCAAAGCAGAAGGAGAAGCACTCAAGCGAGTAGCGGCTCAGGAATCCTGCAGATTGCTATGGAACCAATCGAAGCGAGTGTACGAGCTTCACCACCCCGCGCTGTGCAAGCAGCAGCCTCCCGCACTGGTTGGTGCTGCTGGCATTCCTTTGTCGCCAGTACGCTCGAAATATTCAGGCGTCCTACACATTACAGTTTCCAGTCTGTCCAAGGAGGGGGACTGCAGCCAACCACCCACCATTCTGGTTACTACCCCTCTGCCAGCCAACGCCGTTGAGACGGGTGCCATGGCGGCTACGCCTCGCACATCCACGCTCCCACTGACAGATGCCGATGAGCCTTTGGCGTCGTTGGATCTGAGGACTATGACATTGTCGCTAGCTACAGGGTCGATTGTGGCGACGATACCGTCGTTGTATGCTGTTGATTGCCTCGTTTCTGCGCTACTGACTGTGGCGGTGTCCGATGAGTCTACAAGGCCTGTTATTGAGGGACTTAAGGTTTATGACCAGGGGCCCTCGACTTCCCCCTTATCAACCCCTAGAGAGGAGATGATCACTGCCCTAGCAGAGCAGGAAGACGCCAAAGAAGGTAGCCAGCTGTGGTCAAAGGTAACATCGCAGCCCAAATCTGATAGTCGAAAGTGGTACCACTTTTGGAAACAAGGACCCAAGAAGCCGAAGGCCCAAAAAGCCATTCTAGAGGAGTTCAACATGGCCAAGTACGGGGGATACCAGGAAGGCTCACGGGAGGGCGAGGAGCTTCCGCGGATTACACGGGGATGCTTGCGGGTGTTGTTCTGGGGGTTCAATGTGGTAGTGCACGGACTGACGATGGTTGTCAAGGGGATTGCTTGGATGGTGGTGAACCTGACTCGGTGTTGTGCCACTGATAGTCATATTTCGTAGGATGAGATGGATTATACACCTATGGTTTGAAGTAGATTGCATTCCTTGATGTCATGATACTCGCAGGGATTTCGTAGATGAAGTCAAGAGTCAAATTGTGATTAAGAAATCCACTACCAGCCCCCGTCAAGCGTTAGTAGAAAGTTAATTCGAACAGATGCTGATCGGGTAGAAGGGTATGGCAATGCCTGTTGGGTTTCTTGATCTCATTACAACAGGTTAGTCATATCGCTAGTACTCTCTACTATCCACACTCAATCTATAACCCCAATTCTATATTCCCAAACACTCTCCACGAATATGAAATCAAGCTAATAGATATGACTCTGGATAAAAACAACACGAACCAGCAAACACCAGTACTATTCGAAACATACCTTCTTCCCACCCGTACCGTGTCATCAAAAGTCAACATGATACATTCATACATACCCAACTCACATTCCAAACAAAACCTTCCACCACTCCATCGATCATTCGACACACAATTTTCCCCCGATATCATTGCCTCAGGACTGGAATTCAAGGGATGTTGTCGCCCTTATAACCTACCCACCTACTTAATAATCAATTCTCCGTGTCTAATAAAATGTCTTAGATATATAGAGAGAGTATGAGACACGACAACTTCACCTACTAGTATCTCAACGACCAACGACCAACTCGACACCAAGATTACTTACTGAAGAACTATTACGACTACATCAAGATGCATAAACTACTCTTCTTATCCACCCTCTCCCTTGCGGCAGCTACGTCTACTACTACTAATGGGGACTTGGGGTATTTGCAATGTGCTGTATGTATATTCCTATCACCAACCATTACCCTAACCCATCCTCCCTCTTACGTACAATAATTCTTTAAAGAAACTACTGGGACTAATGAATAAATGAATGAATTGAATGAACGATAGTCGTCCATCGCAGCAACCTACCCCCGCAGCGCAGATTGCACCTCCCCCTCAGTACTAGACTGCTTCTGTAACGCACCCTTTGATCCGTCCTCGCTGGATCGGAAGACTTTGGAGAGTTGTGCGAGTGAGGGTGTTTGTACGTCTAATTTCTCCCCCCTCCCCCGCCCCTTTATGTTCTGTGAAAAGAAAAAAATAAGCAAATAGGGAGAATAATGCTAATCAGAGATGATGATGATAGCACCATCCAACATCCCCGACTACGTATGCAGCGATACCGACGTCCCCATTGACGCACGCAAGGGAAGTAGTCCCATGATGCGGGTTGATACAACCAGCTCCAGTGCCAGTACGGATGGCAATGGCAATGGGAATGGCAACGGCAATGGTAATGGGAATGGAAATGGTACTGGAAACGGCAACAGCGGCAACATATTCACACCCAAACACACCAACTATAAAGCCTCAAAGCGCGCCTACGCACCATCCACCCCTGACCCCAACGCCGACACAACCACCACCCAGTCGACAGACGACGACACAGACTCCACCCCAGAAGACCGCATCGAAGCGACCACCAAAACCAAAACCGAAACCAAGACCTCAGAAGCGCGCATCGAAGCACCAGCGACCATAACCGACCATCACGGGGTGCACATGACAGACGCCACGAACCCAAACGTAGTATACAAAATGTACACGGAGACAGTGACGGACTGTGCGTGTGAGCATGCAACCGCCACTGGCGATGTTGCGCATGCCTCGGAGTTGAGAATGGAGAGTGGAACTGCCGCTACCGCTACTGCTACTGCTGCTGCTGCTACCGGCACGTCAGCAAGGCTGTTTGGAACGCAGGCGGCGGAGACATCAGGGGCGGTGGTGTCGTCGTCATCGGTGGTGATGTCGATGCCTAGTGGGGTGGATGCGAGTCGGGTTGATGGGGTGAATAATGTGAATAATGGGACTGGGGCGTTGTTTGAGGGCGGTGCGAGTAGGGTAGGAGAAGTTGGGGGTTTGTTGATGGGGGTTGCGGTGGGGGTTGTGGGGGTGGGTTTGGTTCTTTGATCTGTCTATTTCATGAAAACGAACTTGTTGGGGGAGTAAAGATGGGAAAGGGGAGGTGGATTATGTTATGAGTATGAGTATGATATGTGTAGTATGATTGAGTATAGTTTTAGTATAGTCTCTCTCTCTCTCTTTATATCTGAATTGAAGTTTGATATTGTCAAGAACACGAAATCCTCACTACCAATCTATCACGCATGAATCGCCTGCTGCACCTTCGGATACAACTGCACCAAGCGATAATACATCTCGGAATGGTCATGTACCAGGACCTGCGGATCCCACGCCATAGCAGCAAAGATCGTTTCAATGCCACTACTCACCGGCGTCATGAAGATCTGACAGATCTGCAATCCAATGACAAACGCAAACGCCATAATGACCGCCGTGAAGTCCCCTCCCTGGTTATACCCGGGGTTCGTGAACTGGAGGTACAGATATGCCAGTAGCGCACACACGTACGACACGAACACCGACCCCATCGTTATCACCGGCCCCACCAGACAATCATTGACCAGTGCATCCACGCCACGGTCCTTCATCATCTTCCACGTATCCTTAGCAGAGGGGATATATGCTTTCCCGTACAGGGCGATATGGCAGAAAGCGTAGCGGTTAAAGAACGTAACGAGCCAATCGAGCAAGGAGATGAAACAACCTAGGACCCAGAACCCAATGCTGCCGATAATACTGCCCTGGGCGGCTTCCTGCTGCTGGGCGATGGAGCACGCCTGCCGGAGCATTTGGATAACGGCGAGGATGAGCGAGCCGAAACTGATGCTGCCGAAGGAGTAGGTGGTGGCGCGCCGGAAGGCGCCGCGCGTTGCACCGTGCGGCATGCCCTGGGGTGAGTTGGCGAAAAAGTACCAGGAGCCGTAAACGCCTGCGATGGTGGTGTGCACGGTGTTCTTAAGCCATTCGCTGAACCAGTACATAGCGAAGGTGACGTAGACGACTAGACCAATGACGCGGGCGGTGCTGCAGCCGCCGGAGCCGTTGGGGCAGGCCGGGTTGACGCCGGTGCTATCGGGCTCGTAGGCGACGTAGATGGAGACGAGCGTAACGGAGAACCAGGCGGCGAAGGCGACGGCCACGAGGCCGCCAATGGTGCTCACCAGGAACATGTGGCCGTATTGGCGGGAGACATCTATGGAGACCTCCATCATGTAGGCTGTGAAGGGGATTCGAGGGATCCAGCTAATGAAGCAGACAATAGCGAAGACGCCGAAGATGAGGAAGACGATACCGCCACCGTATTGCCCGCGGACGATGTAGTAGATGCCAGTCGCGAGGGCAAAGACGATGTTTAGGATGCCGGTGACCCAGATGAAGAGCTTGGAGAAGTACCGCGCACCGAGAAAGTAGGCATACGAGAAGGCGAGGGCCACGCAGAGGACGAAGATGAAGAGCACGAGGGTGTTGGTGTTGAGGGAGAAGTCGTTAGTTGCATCGTAGATGCCGCCGCCACTGAAGCCTTTGTATTTCGCATAGCGATGGATGGTCACGCCGGACACGGCCACGTAGCCGAGGAACACGGCGATGAACTGCCAGCAATTTAGTGGTGAAGCTTTATAGAGATTGAGGAGTATCCTACTAGAAGTCCCGCCCAGATGTCATTGTATTTGGGCCGCTCGACTTGGAAAGCTTCGTCAAACCCATATACGGCTTGGTTGTAGGTTGGTGGAGGTCCCTGAGGGGGTCCCTGAGGAGGTTTCGGTTCAGGTCCTCGATAATCGCCGCCATTGTGTTGGTTGGGTGCTGGCTGGGGAGCTTGGTTATAGTTGTAGTAGGCATATTGTTGTTGTTGCTGCTGCTGCGGTGGCTGAGGCTGAGGCTGATCGCCAAAGCTCTGGTTAGCATTGTAATAGCTGGATGCCTGGCCACTCATGATTGTTGCGTGCTGTAGATGCAGAAAAGGAGAGATTCGGAGGTGAAAAACACCTCATTATCTGGAGAGAAAGTCAACGTCACAATCCGGGCAGGAGAGGGTTGCACTGCAGCTCGAGCGCGTCATCGAGGCGGGATCGACCGGCCGCTGTGTTGGCTCCCCACGGATCCTCAAACTTAATTCCTCTCCCTGAAGTCACCTCAAATGAATGTAAATAATGAAACATTAAAAAATGGAAAATATGTGAATCAATGCCACTCATATATTTAAGCTAATATGCAGTATGTACATGTAACATCGTCAGGCATGTCGTCAGTCCATCCGGCCTGTGCCCTGAAACCCGCGAGTCTATTAAGATTAGAAGGTCGCAGAGTACAAATAAATAGTCCGGACCAGGTAAACGGTGGACTGACCGGTTCAAATACAATAAAGCTGCTTGGGGGTATCAATAAAAGCCAACCATCACTCCTCAGCTCCTACCGAAATGCATGGTTTCGCATGTGTCGCCACGAATCCCCGATCTTGCGCTCGATGCCTGGGATAGGTGTTCGCGATCGTCCTGGCCACTCGTCTGTCGCTGCCTGGATCTGCCCTTTGTTCCACGCCCGCGACCGCCGCATGTTCTCGTGTCGAACTGCTGCCCGTCGCGCGGCGCGCAGCTCGTCGATGCGGCCTTGTCCAACCCGATGTCGTCGCACGAAACAGTCGTCCATCAGAGTATTGGCGTCCAGCAGCTTCTTCGGCACTGTCTGCACCACCTGGAATACCTCCATTGGATCCGATACTGCCATGATCTCTCGCTCGCACGACTTGAAGATGGCCAGTGACACGCGGAAAAACGTCTTGGACCCTTCGTAGAAGAACACATCCCACACCCGCAGTGTGGTCTCCAGGGGCAACGTCCCGATGAACACCGACATCAGCCAGTTCGTCAGCCCGAGCGTTATGTCCGGCAGACGCGACGTCACCGTCAGCGCGGGCGCCCGCGAGCCGCCACCGAGCCCGCCAGCGATTTTGTTGTACACATGTGGTGACGTCTCCTTGAGCAGCACCATGAGAATCCACAGGTCGATGTTAGCGCCCTCCAAGCTGATCTCGTGCGTGCTTGGGAGATACACCGAGCTGATAATGTGCAGCATCCAAAACGCCTTCTCTTCCGGCATGAACAGCAGCAGCAACCCCGTGATGAAGTTTAGCGACTGCGTATATCCGATCTGGGGGTTGTGCACGGCGAATGCATACAGCACGCGCCGGAGCGACTGGATCATCTCTGTCTCAACCGTCACGGACTCGTGTTTCGGGTTGCTGCTTCCAGCGCCAGCGCTGGAGCCTCCGTACTGTTCGACCGATTCAGGTTTGAAGTGGATGTTATCCGGGAACGTCCGATGTAAGTCGCGTTCAATGTGTTCCTTGTCGTCGTTGCTTGGGGAATCCATGGCCTGCCGGACAAGCTGGTCGTAGAGCCCGGGATTCCGGTTCAGATGCTCATACCCGCCAGCGTAGAAGAACCAGGCGGCTCCTCGATACTCCGATGGAATTCCCTTGCGCACAAACTTTTTGACTTTGTTTGATTTTGGCGGGAAGGAGATCGGATCTGTGATCGGCAGCCGATGTTGGCGGAGCAGTTCTACCCACTTGATTCGCTGGGTCGCGGCAAAGTCGGAGTATGAGCTGTTCCAAGCCTCCCACTGGGCAAGCGTCACATGATGGGTAGCCTTTCGGAACCCGTAGCGATCGCGCGAGTCCGTTCCCAACAGGAGGGGCGGAGGCACCACTCCGGGCAGCACGACCTTTCTTTCTTGACGCTCGACCCCGGGAGATTTTAATGGTGTCTCAACGGGTGGCTCTTCATGTGGGACTTCCTCCCCCTCATGGCGATCGCTTAGCGGCCCCCGTACAGGGGCACTCAGCTCAGGGAGCGGTGGTACAGGCGGAAGATCCTCAGTAGGATCCAGATCGGGCGAATGCTCATCGGAAGTGTGACCATCATCGAGCGTATATTCCGTGGGCGGACACGGGCTCCACGGTCTTACTTTCTCGTCGTCATATATATCTGGCGTTCCAGGTTCCTCCGTCACATCACTGAAACCGTCGAGGTACATGGAAATGGCATCTTCCACACTCATGCCCCCATCTTTTTCATAAGGTCCATCGGGCGTGTCAGGAGACAGGTCGGTAATCGAACTACTCTTGGTGAGAACACTACTGCGCTCAGTTCCGCTGGCTTGCTCGATGCTGGATCGCGATGTCATGGCGGAGTTGACACTCGATCGCAGTGCATCATCTCCATGTGCGTCTGCGTAGCTCCCCGGAGGCGCGACGCGCGGCAAAGCCAATCCATACGCATCATCTGGGTACCGTTCTCGTGACCGAGGGGGCCGTTGGCGTCGATTGTGCAATTTGGAGGTAGACATGGAGATGCGCAATCCTGGTGCGCCTGGCGGAAGCTTCCGGGGCGGTGGGCGATCGAATTCAGTCTCTCTGGAAGGATATCCCGGACGATGACCTGGTGATACCGGGAATGTTGGCGTACGGAGGGCGGGCTTGCGGGGGACGAAATAGTCATCATCTCTGGGTTGAGGCGAAGGGGAGCGCCATGATGGATCGGCAGCAGCCACCTGTGCAGGGTGCAGTCGCGGGGAAGGCACGGGGGGGCGCTGAGAGGGAGGAGGGCGAACGCCGTCGGCGGTCGAGGGGCGTGGAAAGGGAGGATTAAGTCTCAACGGATCTAGGCGGGGAGGGTTCGGGATCCTGCGTCGGCTGGGGATATCATGCGCGCCTGCAAGGGGCGGATATCGAATGTCTCCATTTCCTGTGACCATGGCCACGAGATGATAGATCCCAGTTCCCGCTGGACATTGGTCGGTGAGTGTAGAATGGAAAGACGCAGTCGAGGACTGGTTTCAGGGGCGGGCGGGCGGGCGATAGTTGATAAGGATGGGTGAAGAGGCAAAGGGAGGCGAGTTGAAGAGGAGGAAAAAGCAACGAGAATAGAGTCAGCGCGTAGAGAAAGACTGCAGGGGCAGTGGTGAACGAGTGAAGAGACCGGTCAAGCGGTCGAGCTGCCCCGTCAGGCGCGAAGTGAAACGAGCGGATGGAAAAGAAAAGTGCAGGCCAAGTTAATAGTCGCCCCGGCAGCGCGCGATGCAGCAGTCCATCAACCGAGTCTCACGAACCTGCCAGAGGATCAATCCGAGACTTCATCTCACGACGTAAAACAAGAGCGAGAGAGAGAGGGTCAGAAAAAGAGGAGGTGGACGACGAAGAATAAAAAGCGAGAGCCGAAAGGGAAAAGGGGAAAATCGCAGCGGGCCTCGATCGAGTCTAGCGCGTACGATTTCCAGCGAAGTCGTGAAGTTGAAAATTAAAATCCATCCGGTTATTACGGACCCTGTCCGGTAAGCTAAACGCCTTGCCGTGCTAATTTCACAGCTAATTTCAGGTACCGTATTCTGATTACAACTGGTTTGGTTTTTTTACTTGGTACACGATGGGTTTCAGTCTGACGCCAGGATGAGATCAGTCTCACCAACGGCGTTTGAGGTTGATGATTCTGTATATGTCTAGTGCAATCAGTCGAGGCACTTGCGGATGACCTCGGGAATGTAGTGACATGTAGAAAAAGTACGCCAATGCAGCCTGTAGACTTCACAATGGCTTTGCATTCCTCTTCACCCCGAGACAGGGTTACACAACGGTTGCAGGGGCGATCTCAAAGAAGTCAGGCAGTCTGCAGAGTCTCGCGCAGTCTCAACAACATCCCTTCTATCTATCATCTACAAGGTGCCTATTTCGTCGCCTTGTTGCATAGTACTTTTCAATCATGATAGGTCACTCCTACATACATGTGTCTCCATAGAAGCTGCATCCGCGGTGACGTTATGTATGGGGAGACGCTGGACATTTCTGTCTCTTGAGCTGCGCCAACCACATCCCTCGCAGTTTGCAGTTGGGAGGGTCCGCCCCGAGCCGTCTGGAGACCGGCTGGGTGCATTGCATATCTACCGTTGGATGAAGAAGCGATCGTCCAGACAGGTTGCCTGGATGGCGATAACTGTTGATGATGCTCATTTCCCAACTGCCAGATAACTCCAGCAGGTTATTCCCAGTGGTGGGAATTATGACGACGAACGTTGACAACTTCCTTGGTACGGAAAACGAAAAACCGGTTTGACACAATACGAACGTACCGGGCGGAGTCGGTTTCAGCTGCCCCTAGTCGGGTCCCACCCGCCGAAGCGCCAAGGTTCGATTCGCTCGACAGCTGCTTGCCCTTTTTGATAGTCTGTTGTCGAACAAACTGTTTTATCCCTTCTGGCCCTCTGGTTTGAGGCCCACCTAGGTTTGTTTGCCCTTCCCGAACCAAGACCGGATGCTATCTTTCCGATCTTCCCCTCCCCTCCCATCCCCCCAAATTGATGTCGAGCACAATGATTATTAACCGCCACCGCTGAGTGAGCTTGAACACCAAAACTCCGTCACATGATTCTAGCGGGGATCGATCGTCCCGTGATGCTGCCGTGCCCCACCACTTCCTACTGCTTCGGGAACTTTTCCCTAAACCCAATTTGATTAAGTTTGATGCTTCAAGGCACCATGGATAATATCGCTTCACTCTATTCTCTACTACCGAAAGGCAACCAGATTTGGTGCCATTGGCCGCTGTCGAATCATTCGGGTCATATCTGATGTATCGCTTATCATCTGCAAGTTAGGTCTCATTCTTATGATATGAGTCGCTGGGGTGGATATCTCGCATGCATGGCTTAACTTAGTTCACCAAAATTTGGACTGTCATAAACTCTAAAGCTAGATAGCATCCCTTGAGCAAGATTGCGCTGTCCCGGAAATCCGATGTACCTCAGCTCCGCCGCTTCGTCCTTATATGGAGCAACATGCGAAAGCGAAATTGATTCTATTAATACGAACGGAACCCAAGGATGCGCTTGATGATCCCTTATCGGAAATCAGCACCGCAATTCCTAGTGCGCCCACATTGGGATAATGCCGCCAACTGGTGGGTCTCCTGCGCGTCATGGCGATGACGAACGTGTTCTCGCACAGAAAGTATAGTAGATAGTCGGGGCCCCAGAGGGCAGTACATTTGATTGCTCTTGCTTGTTCTCTTCGGCTCTTGACCGTGCCGCTTTGTGGCGACCAAGAGGGATGATGCCAAGTTCCCCTTCTATTAAGATTCCCAGTGGGCTTGACCGTCGGACTTCCTAAGAGCGCCTTGCATGCAGGATCCAGCGCAGGATCTTATTCCTGACGAAAAGCCATCTCACTTCACCCTTTCATCTGACAGTTAACTGTGTATTATGCCACTCGCGTCACTTTCACGTTCATCCCTTTCTGTCGTACGAACCATGCATTGACCACCTCCCACTCAGCTTCCGGATCATTCAATTCAACCTGTAACAGCCACCCGTCAGCCAGAGATCGCAAATTGCCAGAAAAAGAGGCGATGGCAATGCACATACCTTGTATGCCAAGAGCAACGATGGTATCAGCTTATATATCTCCAACAGACTGATGTTCTTCCCAATGCAGGTTCGGGGGCCGGCCCCAAACGTCAGCGTTGCCCCTAGCATATTCTGCCTTCGTATCTGAAACTCCGCTTCTGATTCATCGTTACCCCGCAGCCAACGCTCAGGGACGAACCTGTCAACCTCTTTGCCAAAAATAGCGTGGCGATGGATTATCCACGGATTGACTCCAACAACAGTCCCAGCGGGGAGGAAGGGGCCGTTTGGCAATTGGAGGCCTTCTGCGGGGACTACCCTCTCCAAGAGGAGTCCTACGGGTGGATGCAGACGAAGAGCCTCCTTGATGACAGCGTCGAGATATGGGAGTTCCTGGCTTTGTTTCCACGATACAGGAACGGTAATTTGGCCAGCTTGGAGGGCGCTATGCAATTCCTCCTGCAGCTTGCTCAATACCCTGGGGTTCTTCAACGTATAGTATAGGATCGCTCGAAGAGAGATAGCAGTGGTATCAGAGCCTGCATTCACATTGCTGACTGTGTATGAGAATACCTGGGCGTCGTCGACCACGTCAGGGTGAGTAGATTTCGCCTCCAAGAAGCGGGTCAAGAAGTCTTTCTGACGACCAGGGAAATCATCTCGCTTACTGCCATCCTGAGACAGCCGTTCATGCAAGCGGTCGCGGGCGAAACGAGCAACAGCTCCTGTAGACCCGCCCCGAATAAGCTGCCAGACAGGGTTCTTGACAAAGACATAATCAAGCCAGGGCATTTGACCAATCTAAAGACGAACGACCTGTTAAAATGGAAAACCAAATTGTTGGCATGCAACCCACCTTTCCCGCATAATCGAACAACTCCTCCAACGACTTGATGATACCTTCCACATCACGACCCTGCTGCAAGAACCCAAGTTGTTTACTGAACGTCATCTCACCAATGACATCGAACGCATCTAACCCATGTCAGCTTACAGCCAACAACCAGTGCCCCAAAACTGATGCCTTACAATACTGCAACCACGTCGAAATATCAAACACACTCCTCTTCGCCGCAAACCCATCCAACCGCGCAAAAAACGTCCGTATCGTACTATCCACAAACGGCTCGAACTCGGCAACCGTACTCATCGAATAAGCCGCCGACACGGGTCGTTTGATTCTAGCATGAAAGTCCTCGTCAAGGGACGTGAACAGCGTTTTAGTCGGCTTTCCCTTTGCAAGTTGTTGCTGGACGCGATAGAATGCCGTCTATGCATGCATGGTTTATTAGCATATTCGCACAAACATACTTCGCCCTCCCAAACATTCTTTTTAGAAACAGTAGTCACAAAGGATAATATAAATAATACCTTCTTATACCCCCTATTAACCCCATAAATCACCTTCAACACCTCCACATTCCACACACTAACGACCTTCGGTCCCAATCGCACATACTCACCATGTTCCTGGTGTAGCCGATAATGTGTGATCTCCGCTTTGCCTCGCGCTACATCTACAAACCGCCACAGATTGGTGAGTTTGGCGAGGAATGGGCCTGAGATGTGCGATACTCCGGGCGTGAAGTAGTTGCGGGTGAGGTGGATGATGAGGATTGTTAGTAGGATGGAGGGGATGTGTTGGGAGAGGTACGCGATTGCGGTGGTAAGGAGGGCCATGACGATAGCAATGGTAAAGGGTTGAGGGATGTGCTAGTAGTAGGATACCAACAGGATGGGAGAGTTGCGGTAAAAGTAGTAGGCTGATGTAGATGTATGATTCTATATAGGTATTAGAATCCCCGCATGAGAGCGGAACGAGTCCCGTTATTTGGGAACTGGTTGCCGAGGATGAGTTGTCGTATTTTTTTAGAATAGTAGTGGTCTTTGGCATTGGAGGATGAGTTGGTTATACACGTGTTGTAGAGTATAACGGTTGTATTAATCTACGGTGTGCGGGGAAGGCTGTGGCGAGAGAGAGAGAAAGTAAGGAGGATATCCGCACCACTGCAGCATATGCACGGTTAGTTGGTCTTGCATTTTGAATGATATCCTGCGGATTTCCGCCGGAAGTAAGATGCCGATTGTGTTTTAATGTCACTCCCAATATGCATATAGTATCTATCATGATGCTTTTCAGGTCCTTTATTCCACAAAGAATTTCATGCTAACGAAGTCTCATCTCATGCAGTCGTGATGCTCAAACATGTTCATATCATATATATATCTAGCCAAGCCGAAACATTCATGTCTTTTTAGTCCCTGTTCCCGGTGTTTCTCCCGTCATTTCGTATCACTCTTAGCTCGCACACTCGGCTCGAGATACCTATCTACCTGCTGAACCGATAGCAGGCAGCAGCGGCTCACTAAAGAGTGGCATACTTGCGTGTCCACTCCTTCGCGACCTCCTCATACCGACTGTGGTCATTCTTGAATTGCTCTGCAATGCGTCCCTCAACGGCATCATCGGGCATCGGTTCCGCTAGCAGTTGACGCGCGAACTGCAGTACCGCCAGGATCTTGGAGCTAGGTTTCCACTCGTCCGCGCGAAGCATGCCCAGACACATGCTTCCCTTGTCATCGTTGGTCACATTGGGGTGGTATATCTTCGTTTTGAAGGAGACAGTAGGGGGTTTGAAGGGATATTCGGTGGGGAGGGAGAGGTTGAGTAGGAATTTGCCGTTCTACGTATGATACGGTTCCTGAGTGTTAGTGAGGGTTCATATTGCCTCCTTGACATCGATGACAGGTAGAAAAGACTCACCTGGTAAGGAGATTTCTCAGGTCCATCCATATATACGTTCCATGTGTAAAGGTTGGATTCGTCGGCCAACTTCACCACGATGCCCTCCGGGGGAGACTCGACAAGCTCGGCGAGCTCCTGTGAGTCATGCGTTAGTCAATTGTGCTCTCATTATGCACCCGGGTAGACATCGCGCAGATTATGAAGAGGAGATTCCCTGTTCTGCTCACCTTAGCTATCCGTTTCTGACTTCCCATGGTGTGTGTTGTGTCTGTTTGCGATAGAACCTGACAAGTGTTTGTCGGTGTAGAAAGAAGAGCGGGGTAAGATGCTGAAGGGACGCGGTCGGGGACGGCGGCGGAGAGGGGTTATTGCGAGACGTGAAACCCAAGCATCAACTGTGGAGTGAATATGGCCCAAGTCTCTTGAAAGCTGACTATCAGTGACAGGGCAAATGAGTCGTGGCGGAGCAAGTGCAGATGGAAGGGGGAGCTGCGCTGGTCGGGAAACCCCGAAGCTCTTTGGCAATTGATTAGCGGGGCGGGTCAGGCGGGGCGGAGGATCGGCTGGTCGCAGTGAAAGACGTCAGCGTCAATCGATCCCCTTTACACTTAGTTATTTACTATTGCCGATTCTCCAGATGGAATTGCGATACTTCAACACAGGTAAATTAGAAATATCATTAAATATCATCGCGACAAGTATTCTATAAAAAGACCAAACGCCGTCACTGTCTAACATGGCCCAAGAATAACTGCATACTATTTTCCAACCCGCTTTGAGCTACACAGCGGATGGTCCAGGCGAACCTTTGCTGAGCTTGCTGACTGTCTCATCTTCCCAATACTTCTCCTGTTTACCTTTGTTCTTGATAAGACCAACAATGTCGAAGGGATCAATAAGGGTCAAGATGACTGGTCGGTGATCGTCATAACCAGGTCCTTCGATCTCGGTAATGCCATCCCTGTCAAGATATATTCTGTTGGAGCGTGGAAGCCACTGCATCGGATGGCAGACATTCAGCAAGATGGTATTCAGGTACATGACAACAGCCTCAAAAATCCAGAAAAACCACTCATCCTTGAGGATTGGGCTAATCTGGTTGCCGCCACTATAGATATTGAGACTCGTGGCGCTGAAATATTCCACCGTCCGGTAGATCGTGCGCACAGTAATGAGGGTGCAACTGCAATACAACACGTACAAGGCCCGCTTGATCTTGCCGTTCAAGACACCACCACGATGACAATTGTAGTGGAATCTGGCAGCTAAGGCAACAAAGGCAGCCATAAGCACAAGTTGCAGGATCAGAGCTGCTTTAAGCAATCCCTCTCCTGTCTTTCTCTTGCCTTCCGTCGCCTCAGAGTTAGCAACCAGCGCAGCCCCGTTGCCGGTGATAGCTTCGATCACAACACCGACCGCCACAAAAGTGGTGAAAACGCGACCAGGATGAATTGGCGAATGGTATGGGATGTAGTAAAGGATGCGGCCCAGAGTGAAGTAGTTGGCGCCCTCATAGACGGGTCTGTACGCTAGTCAGTGGCATTCTATCAATCCGCATCAATAAGCACTCACGGTGCAGCCAGCAATAGAACGGTGCTCGCAATGTAGATACCCACATTCCCCCACTGTCCAAAGGCGCCGATAGTACGCATTATGAACCCAGCTGTAAAGAGAAGAGCAGACCATGGTAGGAGACCGGTCACTTTCCAAGACTTGTACTGGCTGTCATCATCGTTAGGAACTGTATGGGAATAGCACTTGGGTGAGCATGCATACCAACATTGGTAAATGTGTACCATCCCAGAGACAGCAAACATTATTGCGAAAGAGATGGGTGCTCCTTGGTTGGGCGCATAGTACCAGAGACTTCCCTCCTCTTCTTGGCGTTAGTGTATACAATATATATAGAGAGAGAGAGTATGTGTAGGCTTGGCGGGTAGGGGTTCCATACGATAAGGGGATCTTTTGTCAAGCATCATCTTGTACCGACCTGACTATGTGACACTGTAACTGAAGCAAGCGGTTGTGATAGAATAACTAAAATGTGATAGCATGATCTTTGCTCCATCTTCGTTCATCTACCCTGTATATATACTGTCTTCACATCTTCAGCCTCTGACTGTTAGAAGAACAAGCGAAAACGAGCACACCGTTTTGGGTTAGTGCCTGATCCAAGCCATGAGCCTGGGAGATTGGCTTATTGGGCCCGCGAAAACATCGCCTCAACCTTATTGACTTTGGGTACTGCAATGAAGACCCTGAATCTCCTACGCGGCTCCACATACGATGGCTGAGAACCAGAGGTGGCATCTCATAAAGACGATTGGCACGTCACATGGGCAACCACCTGGCTCATGAAGTAAGATAGTTGCTGGATTACAACAAGCGCCAAGAGTAGCGAATACGAGCAAGGCTGAGCCGGGCGCAACTTCAGGCACTAAGGCCATCTCGCACTAGAAACTCTATTTCCCGCCTGAATCTGCAGGCACACAAATACGAGCTTACATCATGCGCCACCAGTTGTCAGGACAACACGACACCAACCCGAAAGGGCAAAGTCAACATAACGTGATTGCTGGCCTGGGGAAAGTCTCGCCTTCTCCAGCTTCGATGGTGCTTCGATCTGGACCTCATATCCGCCCAAAGACGCACGACATCTCGCAGTTACTCCACTCTGTTCAATCGAATGTGAACAGACAACGTGGACTGCTACCCACCATGAGCTCGACAAAGTCCTCCCCCGCATCTCTATTCCAGGTGTACCTCCGCCTGCGGCCACCAATGCCGCAGCATTTGGAGGAGCACGCTGAACGATGCTTGACAATCGAGACTCCAGAGCCAAAGGTCACTGTTGAAGATGACCAGGAGACGGCAGCCGCCTCTCCCACCCATATCACCCTGCAACCCCCATCCGATTCGCGAAAGCGTGCCGTTGAAAGGTTCGGCTTCACCAAGGTGTTCGAAGAGTCAGCGTCTCAGCTAGACGTCTTCCATGGCACCGAGTTGGAGTCTCTGATTAGGGGTGTATTGGTTGAGGGTAGGGACAGCCTTATTGCAACGTTGGGAGTAACAGGTAGCGGAAAGGTCGAGTCCACCGCAGCACCATGAGTGACCTTGAACATGTACTGACAAGGACAACCTGCAGAGCCATACAATCCTGGGTTCGAGGTCGCAGCGAGGAATTACCCAGATGAGTCTTGACCTTATCTTCAACTCCTTGGCCTCGACTATCAGGCCACCCGACAATTCCATTAGCCCTCTTCTTCTGTCCACTGTGGCCGCGTCAGATGCTTCCGAAGCCCAAATGTTCACGGCGCAGACATTCCTCGAGGCTGTGTATGGCGACCCTGCCGAACGTGGAAGGAACTCAAGAGCCCAAACGCCGATGAGTACTGGAAGAGCTACCCCTATGACGGTATGGCGCCCTCCCCCCAAAGCTCCGCTGCAAGGCACTGCACGGTTTTCCCCCTTAGCCGCAGCCCACACTGGTCTTTATTCCAAAATATACAGCGAATCTCTCTCGAGAACATGCTACATCAATCTTCTCACCATGCATCCTAAATTGAGAGAAAAGATGAAGCACGACTCGTGCACTCACTCGACTTCTGGTAAAACCGCTCGTGCTAACATGTCTCAACCGGCAAAGGAACCGACACCTGCACTTATATTCCCCCGTCGCAATATGCCCCAACGTCCTAACGGCCTGCTTCGCTCGCCCGATGTCAGTCACCTCACCATGGAGCTCAACCCTAACTCCGAATATGTCGTCCTGGTGTCAATGTACGAAGTTTATAATGATCGCATCTTTGATCTGCTGTCACCTGCTATAGTACCTGGCCAGGGAAGTACTATGTCCCGTCAGGGAGGCAATGCGCAGAAGGACCGACGCAGGGCATTATTTTTCAAGCCAACGGAAGGGTCCCCTGACCGGAAGGTTGTTGCGGGACTACGCAAGATAGCATGCAGCACCTACGAGGAGGCTCTGTCGGTGCTTGAAGTTGGCCTTACTGAGCGCAAGGTCACTGGAACCGGAGCCAACAGCGTCAGCTCTCGCAGTCATGGTTTCTTCTGTTTGGAAGTCAAAAGAAGAATGCGAAACAAGAGGACTGGCGAAGAAACTTGGATAGGCAACACCCTCACGGTGGCAGATCTTGCTGGTTAGTATGACTCTTCGCTTGCTGTTATAAAGCTAACACGAACAGGCTCTGAGCGCGCGCGAACTGCTAAAACGGCTGGTTCGACCCTTGCAGAGGCCGGCAAGATCAACGAGAGTTTGATGTACCTTGGGCAATGCCTTCAGATGCAGAGTGACATACAGGACGGAAATAAGGTATGCTAGGATACAGAATTGTTATCAGTTCCCGAAAGGCTGCTAACATAAATAGGCTGCCATGGTTCCGTTCAGACAATGCAAACTCACTGAACTGCTTTTCTCGAACTCCTTCCCGTCTTCCAACCAGGCTACTGGCCTCAACCGTCACCCACAGAAGGCTATTATGATAGTCACTGCCGATCCTATGGGTGACTACAACGCGACTTCCCAAATCCTGCGTTACTCGGCATTGGCTCGTGAAGTTGCCGTACCTAGAGCTCCCTCAATTGCCGAGTCTATCTTGTCCAGCACGCTTGGATCTCGTCACGGATCCGCTAGTGGACGCAACACTCCCAGCATGGGCACAAACGAAGAGCTTGAGAAGGCCCTGGCAGAGATCGCAAGACTGACGGCAGAGAATGAATCTCTCTCAGTGAGACTTGCTGAAGAAGAGATACTCAGGACCGATTTCGAGCTGAGACTCAAGGCAAGCGAAGAACGATGCATCATGATCGAGCAAGAAGTGCGCGAAGAATGTTGGAATGAGATGGACGAGCGAATGGAAGAGGAGCGAAAGAGATGGCAAAATGCCTTGGATCAACAAGTAGGTCTCATTCGAGTGCAGTCTAATCCACCGCATACTAATCAAACCAGTCTGGTTTTAATGACGAGCATCTCGACAAGAAGATTGAAATCGTGTCCCGAGGATTTCAAAGTAAGTTGTGGCCACAAACATCCTCCCACTGAAGATGCTCACAACCTCTCCAGTTCACGAAGACCCCCAACCCTCCTCAGACGAGCGGGTCGAAGATCTCGAGTTCGAGAACGACCAGCTTCGCAGCAAGATTGCAGCCCTGGAACGCGAGCTGAATTGCCGCTCTCCTACCAAGAAGTCCCGGTCGAAGAATACTCTGGAGACTTCTCGCAATTCCAACATCCTTGGACGCGAAAGTGACATCGAGGTCGCTCTCAAGCGAATGGACCAGCTGAAGCTTGCGGATAGCATGTTTTCTCCTGCTCCGCAGCCCACTGGTTCACCCGGCAAGAGGCAGAGAAAGATGGCGACTCGGAAATGGGACTTGGCTCCCGAGGAAGATATCTAAACTGTTGCCGAAAGAATGCTGTCTTCTTGTATACGTTTGGCAGGATACCTCTCGTTGGACATAATTACTTGCTTGATGGTGTAACGGTTGGGAAGGATGTATCAGGCGTTCCGGTGGATTATTTTGTTGATACCAATATTCCCCTTTCTTGTTATAATATTAATAGTTCTCTATGATACATGAAGCTTGTTGAGAAGTACCTCCTTGAACGCCTACCGTTCGTTGCACGCCATGAAGTACATGAGACCCTAACGCATACTTCGAAAGTCAAATGGTCATATCAAACATGAGCACGAATGATTCGACACTCGCACGGTGGTTAACCATCACTTATGTTTCCATTACTTCCGGTTCAGAACCAGCTTCGCTTTCCTGATCTGTTCCGGGAATCTCAGCCTGCTCAACGTCATCCATCTCGTCATTATCCTGCACACCTTCCATTTCGGTGATATCGTTGCCATCTTCATCCTCTTCCGGATCCCCCTCCCCCTCCCCCTCCCCTTCATCTTCGCCTTCACCCTCCATGTCTTCGTCCCCGCCAGCTTCATTTTCATTCTCTTCTTCGCCTTCCATTTCATCATCGTCACCGTCGCCAGGGTCTTCGCCTTCTTCGACCATAGTCTCGCCTTCACCCTCTACAAGCTCGGTATCTCCCTCCATGTCTTGCCCTTCATCACCATCGGCACTGGCCTGGGCAGACATCTCCGACTCCGGATCCATGGAACCCCGGTCATCGAGGTTAGGGAACAGTAACTTGCGTTCAGTTGTCAGCTTGGCCAGTCTCTCGTCGTCCATTTCGCTGAGTTCGCTCTCATCATCCGCGCTATCATGCAGGCTGTTAGGAATATCGCTCTGCTGCCCTGATCCGACATCTTCAGTTCCAGGTTCAAGCAACCCTGATTTGTTTGTCTGCCTGGGAGCGGAGGTTGGACCGGCTTCGGAAATGTTGGCTTGTTCGGCTTCTGTGTTGGCAGAAGTTTTGGCCATGGGTGCACGCGGGGGCACTTTACGATTGACAATCGTCTCGGCTCGTTTTTGGATGTCACGTCGTGCGATACCCTTTGTACGACCGCGAGGTGCAGGTGCTTCAGAGGCTGGGGCTGAGGTTGGAGGCGTAGGAGTATCGGCAGCTCCGTCACTGACCATGAGAAGATGATCGACTTTCATCTTCTCTTTATTTTCTTCATTCGCTTGTTCGATGACTTGTGGCATGTTGACTTCGTAAAGTCGGGCGTAGAGGTCTGCAATAAGGTCTTCGAGCAACGAGACCTTCATAAGGTTGTTGTTGAGCTTTTTCAGCTCAATGGCATCTCGAAGGAGTTCAAGAAGGGATGGGCTTTCTGGGGATAACTGTGCAAGGCCTTCCAAACGGGCTGTGTTTGCGACAAATTCTTCCCAACCAATGGGCTTGAATACGCCCTCTTCATGGCCCTCGCTGATATGGCCAGCTCTCCGGATTACCCTGGCATAGGTAAGACACGCATCCTCCCAAAGCTTGCTGTGATTGATAAAATCCCCCTGCTTCTTCCTTACTCGGCGCAGTAATTGGTCGAGGTTTGCTCGATCATTGAGCTGGTCGAGGAGGTTGACGAAGAAGTAAGCGTAGCGTGTGGTGTAAACGAAATGCCGACCAGGTCGCTCAAACTCAGGTCTCCAGACCTGGATTGTCATTGTTTTGGTGAAGATCTGCTGGGTAAGCTCGTTCTTTGCGGAGGCGGCTGCATCTGCAGAGTCTTTGTCGTCATCGTACATAATATGTGCAGCCTAGACACAGTCAGAAATTGCTCAGTATAAAATATGCTATACGAGAGTGTACGTACCCTGACAGCCATACGATGGTGCCAATTTGATTTGTCCGCTTTCTGCAGGCTCCGAAGCACCTCGAGTATGTATCTCTTCCATGCCGTCTGGTCTTCCGGAGGCTGGACTTTGCGAGCCCAAGGTGTTGCCAGGAGCGTTTTGCTTCCCTCCGCAGCCTGAGTGGAGAGTCAGTCATGTCAACAGGTTTGAGAATTAGAGACTCGCATACCGTTAGAGTCCCACGATGCACAAGCTTGTGTACTACCGAGACAAGCTTATAATGTGGCTCAAATATAGGATCAGAGCGTGAATCCCTCCGCTGCGGCAGGGCATCGATGGCATCGAGCAGGGAATCCAAGACCACGTCGACTTCAATCCGTCTAAAAGAACCTCTAACAGATTCATCACAGCTGAACATCTTCCAGAGGCATTTACTCCGCATATAATGAGTCCTAAGTTGCAGTTAGCTTATGACAGATCACCGGCGGAATAACAGGGTGACATACATCCAATTCTTGGGCTTGTCGACAAGGGCACGCTTAAGCAAGTAGCTGGCAAGATTCCAGACGGTATAAAGCTTCATCTCCCTAAAAGGCCTTCCTTCATACATCCGCTGGTCTTCCTCGCCACTAAAATGCCGCGTGAAATCAGCTAGACTGAAAGCCCCCATCGATAGGGGCGCTCGCGAAGAAGAGTATAGACGGATACCAAAATCAGTGAACAGATCTGAGAGCATTGCGCGAGTCTCAGCCGTTGGTTCTGAGTATTTAATAGCTGTTGCAATTGCCATTGCGTAGCAATGAATTGCGTTGCGTTGCCAGGTGACCAACTCCATCCGATTGTTATTGATCTTATCAGCAGACCAGGTAATATCCTCCTCAAGCTTCGAGTCATACGTCTGGGCGAGCCGGTACCAGGTCTCCCATCTTGACGTTCCGTGCTCCAAATCTTGTCTGAACCATACGATTGCATCGTCGAGATCCGTTGTGGGTACGGGATTCAGACGCTTCTGGGAGCGAAACTTTGTCAAAGCAGCATGACCCAGAAGGAAGTACCAGCCATTTTGGGCAATAACTGCACTTTCTGCAGGTACAGGAATTAGTGGGAGGTCAGCCACTCCCTGAATGGCACGGGATATCTCAGAAGGATTGATTGGTGACTTCAAGTAGGCGGTGATGATACGCTTGTTGTATGATAGCGGAGGCGACGACTTCGTAGTACCGATGGCTTGCTGCATCTTGTCAATAGTAGATTTCAGCTCGGATTTTGACAGGTCCTTGATATTCATCTTCTTGGCCTGCTTCATGACGAAGTCCACCATGACGATCGCCGTGGAGCGGTCCAGCTTTTCGGGAGGACATCCATGGTCATTCAATGAACCATCCACCGGGGACAACTTGATACCATAGATATCGTACAGGATTTGACAGATATCCAGCTCGATGTCCTGCTCCACATCAAGAGTGAATATCTCAGACCTGACCAGTTTGAGAAATTGCTTATGGGAGAACCTGCACATCCTGCGAATCCCGAGGGCATTGTGTACCGACCGTAAGTAATGTACGCGGTCTTCCATGGGTGTATCGAAAGCTTCAGGATTCTGTGTAATGGCGTCCTTCAGTAGCGTATACTGCAAGATCCAGCAACGGACTTGCATCTCGCGCAGCTTATCTTTCAGACCCTCCAGAGACTTTGCCAATGCTCCACGGAGCTCCGGTCCTGACAGTTTACCTACACGAACCAAGTCTTCGTACAGGGCAAAACTGTGGAGGAGCTTTGTAAGACGAGCGACGGCAGACATTGATGATCTTAAATGTTCCATGTCAAAGCACTCATACGCTTTTTCCGATTCATGTAAGACGATCGTGACAGCTTTGCTTAGAATGCTGTCGAGTGATTTGAGCCATCTAAGCAAAGTGATCTGACGATGGTCACCGGGCTCATCGAGATGTGCAGGAGTGCTAAGCTCCTTCATGATGATTTCGATGCTGCGGAGGTAGCAGGAAACGACCTTAGGGGGATATTCAATCTTCTTGTACGCATCTTGTAGTCTCTTCCATAGGAAAAGCCTCAAGGTAGCATCTCCGCGATCTAGAAAGGATGCCATCTCAAGGAGCTGAGAAGTTGGCTGTTCAGATACTTCTCCGTCGAGACCTTCGCCGAATTGGACAGAGGAAGGTTCGAGGATAGGCTCAATAGTCTCGATCAGACCAACAGGGTCATCCGACGTCGGGTTAAATATTTTCATGAAGAAATCCATCGACTTCAGCTTGGAGATCTCCTGATCAACTGCCTCGGTCGACAGCTCGGGCATCACCGCATTGTTCACCAGGCTTATGGCTGGGTTTTTGAGTGATACCAAGAATAACTTCAGCTCCTGGAGGCAAAGTAGGACGTGCTCCCTCTGAATATCTCCAGCCATGTTTGAATGGAACGTCGATGCCCAGATATGACGGAGTACCATTCTTTCCCGAGTGGGGCTAGGAGAGCTGTGATCCAGGAAGTGGGTGAGCGATGTCCGCGCGAGCAAGCACCATCTTGCTAAGCGATCACGCTGCAGTAGCCTTGTTTGACCATCAATTTCACTGTTTGGATTGTTGATAGACGCATAGATGTCGAGGTGAAGCTCGAAGAGGGTTTGAAGCATCTCCAAGTCCGACAAATATTGTGTGCTGTATGCAAGTCTTCCAGATCCATTGGACAGGACGTTGTTCTCAAGGTTGTCGATCTGTTCGCGCATATGTCTATAGATGTACTCGTCTTCATGCAGCAGGAGTTGCACGACTGCTTCCTTCAGAGGATCCGGCCATTGATACAGGGTATACGCGGACTCCACGACAGGCCCGTCTTGTTGTAGTATGTCATCCGTCGCATATCTCGCAAAGTCGGGCATTAGTAGCGCTTTGAGCCAGCAAAGGGCGACATCGTGCAAGGGAAGCCATCCGTCATTAACTGTCCTTAGGAACGTGTAGAGTGCGTCTTCTCCGGAGAGGACTTGTTTGACGCCTAATTTCCTGGTCGACTTTCTTGAATGCTCAAGGAAAATCGCAATACCAGATTTTCCCATACCCCGGATGTCTTGAAGCGTGGAAAGATTATCTGGCTGGTGCATAGCATGGGACTTGGCTTCATCCCAGGACTTGATGAGGTCCATCAAATCACGGACGAGTAAGTGTCCTGCGCCCTCAGGAGCGCAAGTCACGGCAGTTGCAGAATCATTGCTCTCATTGGTAGAGCAAACTTGTTTTCTCAGATCGTCAATGCTTCCAAGGTCTGTTACGTCAAGATTGGATAGCAAAGTACCCACAGTACCGAATAACCATTCGTCAGCTTGGGTAAAACTCTCAAGACGATCCTCGTAGTATTTATTCAAGTCGAGATTGACCTCTTCACTCTGGAATGAGACATCCTCAGTAGCTTCACGAAGGCGGGTCCTCCTGGCTTTTGCCCGTATACGGTCTGCCTGGTCTTCCGTAACAGCAGAGGCAGATGATCTTTTCCGGCCATTTGAGGGTTTTACATCAACCTCATCGGCATTTGTAATCTCATGCTGACCTCCAGGATTACCGGGCTGAGTCGACTGAATCTCTAGCGACTCCATGAGCTGTTTCTCTGCGCGCTGATCGATGGATGAATGGTCATCGACTTGCTCTGGCACAACATCGGGCCCTTCGGACTTCATAGTGGGTTGATGCTCCTCCGACATGACGACGTCCTGCTGCTGGTTAGATTTCCCATCCGCGGCCTGAGCATCTGAGGCTCGGCGTTGAGACCCTACGGCCTTTGTTTCGGGACTGAGAGTAGGCAGCGATATGTCAACTGAAGCCCCAGGTCCGATCTCTGACGCGCCAACTTCTTCATCAGTGAGGCTTTGAAGTATCGACTTGCCAACATCGGCCCATGTAGGGCTAGCTGGTTTGATCTCATGACGAGAAGCCTTTAATGCAAGAGGGTTCGTCGACGGATCTGTGTCCTGCAGATCTAACGGAAGAGGGGGAAGGTAGGGATACGGGTCTGCCTGGCGCTGTAGGAATTTGAGAAGGGCCTTTTTCGGCTTTTTCAAGGGTACTTGAGCCACAGACAACCTATCAAGCAGCGACCGCAGCACTTCACGCAGGCGCTCCTCGGCAAATGTTTCTTCCAACCCTAGCTGCTCTGTCCGAACCTCTAAGCGGTTGTCATCGTCTGCTAGTACACTTTCAAGGCAGTATCGTGTTAGTCTATAGCTTTGCAGAGCGCTACAAAGTCTTGCGCTCTGTCTCCAGAGGTTCAGATCCGAGTCGTCACGTTCCAGGGCTTCTGCAAACGCCGTCAAAGCTGTGCTAGTTTTCTCTTTGACCTTGCTTCGGGGATCCCCAGAAAGCTTAGAAGATTCGGTGATACCCTGCAGAGATGCGTGTAACGCATCCAGGATATACTGTCCGTGGTTCTTGTACGATAGGTATATGGTTTGCATCAGCGTGCTCGACGTAGAGTCACTGATGTCGAACTCCGCGAGTGCTTCTGTCGCACCCGCCACCACCGTGTCATCATACTGAGGTTCAGATTCCTGAGTGGCTACTCTTTTATAATCAGAGATTGACTCGGGATATTTGAATATCTCAGAATCCAGCAGAGCATCATATGCCTCTTCGGCCTGCGCATAGAACTGTGGACCCTGGGAATGGAGCTTCAAGGCATTTTGGTACAGCTTAAGCGCCTCCTCAATTTGGATCTCCTTGGTGTCATCGACTTCTTCCTCAATAGCCTCATCAGGTTCAATATTCAAAGCTGCCCAGCTGGACATAATGCCGGGTTTAATGGCAGGGCGCAACGAGCTCCCTGATAGTGGTAGTAAAACCGGGCCGGCTATACCACATTTCAAAAAGGAAAGACAAGCAACCCCGGGCTACCTGAGGGAAGGCCCAACCTGGGGAGGTGGTAATGACGTGGAGTGGAGATTGGGAAGATGAATGGAAGGAACGGAGAGTCTAGAATTGGAGACTCGATAAATGGAACTGGAGAAAGAGCCCGTGACAGACACGCGTTGCGCGGGCGGGAATTACCGAAAGAGGCAAAGGCGGTACCGGGGTACCTGACCCAGCAGTTGCCTGAGGAAGCGGCCAGGCATTCATCGATCGTCGCCATTCCGTTTGGTCTTGAACAACGACCTGCGCTTTCTGCTGCGCCTCATTGTCTTCAATTTCTCCCGGTCGTGAAAGCGCTTCGTGCTCCCTATACCCCTTGGTTTCCCCCCCTGTGACCATCCCAGAGCCTCTGTCTGCGCTCCTGCCAGCGCCATGGTCGCGCCAGCTGTTCCCGAGTATGTCTTCCCCTCGTTTACGTGTTCTATCACTCGCTATCAATCGGCCAAATAGGCCCACTATCATTGACCTGCGACTGACCCCTGAGTGTTTCCCCAGGATCTATGAGGAGGAGGAGAACATCTACGCCGCTGTCGATGCCCGTTCCGAGTCCCTACAGAACCTCCGGGAATTAGGTCCCCCGGACTTGGTTTATCTGGTTAAACAGCCCAAGACCAACGCCCATCACCAGGTACGTCGTCGGAAGTGCGAGCGCAGGCACACTTGAGGATGGGGAATGACAATGGCTAACTCAATTGGTTTGGGATCGAAATACAGACCGGCGTTTATCACCATGTCACCGGTGTCGATGCCTCTTCCTCCGCCAGTTTAGCCGCCTATGTAAATACGCTTACTTTCTCTCCGCTCGACAAGACACACAAGGTGGTTTCGGGAATCTATTGGTTAGAAACATCTTCGTCTGGAAGTGTTTATAGTTGCGCAAATGTTAATAGACAAACAGCTGCTACAATGCCTTCTCCCACCTGGACATGCGCGTCGAAGTCAAAATCCCCGGCACTCTGGAAAGCTACTGCATCGATGAACGCGGAGACAAGCGAGTTGCGACGGAAGCCCTTTGGCTGGAGACCTTTCTTTGCGGAATCCTGCGAGCCTACTCATACGCGGACAATGGTGGTGGCGATGCGATCAGAAAAATAGTCGGGGTGCGTCGGTTCAACCCGGTCACAAATACGGAGATGGAGCACAAATTCCTGGATGCTGCGGAGAGACTCTTCTTCTTGGGTGCGCTTCCACAGTTGATCCCCAACAGACCCCAATGCTGATACCATATACAGGAAGACAGCTCAGTTCTGATCCGGAAACACAAGTGCCGAATACCGTCAGCAACCACCTGACGTCCGGTCTTCTGAAGTACATTCAAACAACGGGGCGCTACACTTCCGGCATCAACCTTTTCGAGAAACTTCGCACACGAGATGTAGAGGTTTCGTCACTTCTTGCCCGAGTTCTCATCATGGCAGACGAAGAGGTGCAAGCCGTGCGATTGATGTTCGATGCCTTACAAGACGTCCCCATGGATTATGCCTTGCTTGACTGCCAGGCTAATTTCTGTCAGGGCAAGAACGAGGGTGAGATGGCTCTAGAGTGTGCGAAGCGGGCAGTGACTGCTGCTCCAAGCGAGTTCAGCACCTGGGCACGATTGGCAGAGGTCTACGTTGGCCTCGAGCAATGGGATCTGGCCCTCCTGACCTTGAACTCCTGCCCCATGTTCACATACCAGGATAAGGACACACCTCGTATGCCCCAACCATCTCGCATCATGCTCCCAATTCTTGCCGAGAGCATGCTGGACGAAATCGACGAAGGACAGCCCAAGCAGGGTGATCCCCACGATTACGTCCACCCCTCACTACGCAGACTCCACGCCGCTGCCTATCAGGGAACCTTCCTGAAGGCGTACAATCTCCTCACCAAGATTGCTGCCGCGATAGGCTGGGACCAACTCCTGAAAATCCGCAGCGAAGTCTTTGTCATGGAAGAAGAATACCGTGTTGAGCGCCAGCAGTCTACGTCTAAGCCTACAACCACACCATCCTCAGCAAGCGTATCAGATGAGCCGAATGGAAGCAGCGAGCAGGAGAACGGCACGTCTGATGAGGGCGCGAACGGTACCAAGGAAGAAGAAACAGAGCACTCTATAGAGAAACCAGAGCAGTCGATGGCATCGGAAGTTGTCAAATCCGGCAGCGAAGATGTAAGTCTACATCCCACCTTCAATAAAACCATCCAAGTCCATACTAACGCGTCGTGTTACTAGCCTGACCCCTCACACTCATCCTACACACAATTCCGCAACAAGCGTCTGTGTGAAAGATGGCTCGATAACCTCTTCATGGTGCTGTACGAAGACCTCCGCATCTACACCATCTGGCGCACCGAAATGGCCCAATACCGCCAACAGGCGATCGAGTACAAGAAATCCGCCACGGAATGGGAAATTCTCGGCGAGTTGGCCGAACGCCTGCACCATTTCGACGAGGGCATCGAAGCCTATCAGCACTGTCTGGCCATCCGCTTCTCCCCGAAAGCCATGCGGGGGCTCCTCAAGTTGTACGAGAAGAAGAATGACACGAGAGGAATGCTAGGCGCCTTGATCCGTCTTATCGCTTGGCAGTATCGCTGGTACTCCGAGGTATGTGCCCCATTCCACTTGTTCTCAACGATAAAGATGAAATTAACAATACACTCTTCTCTAATGTAGTTCTCTCCCGACCTCCTATTCCTGATCCGCAAACTCATCGAAGATGAAGGCGCCGTCAAAGTCCGGAGTATAGTCCAAGCGACGAACCTTCCTCAACCTGTCCTCGATCTGACCCATCAGTACTGCCAACTGTGCGCCACATTCCGCAGCAGCGGTAGTGATGGTTAAATCTTCCACCTAGGATAGATTACGCTACCTTACCTTTACAAAGAAGGTAGTGTATAATCACCCTGTCTTCCATCCTTTGCTTCTTCCTACCACTCCTTCTGGTTTATGATATAGAAGACACCTAAGAAATGAGGAAAGAGGCGAAGAGGACAGACGGTCGAAATGAAGAACGAGAGGAAATTGTATCTATTAGAGAGTGGGGGTGAAAGTCAAGGGATATGAAAGCGTTGAGGGGAAAAGAGAACTTACTTTCTTTCCTACTACTACTACTTACTACTTACATTCTGTATGGACTTGTTGATCGATATCACCTATTGTTCGATGTGATGCGCTTTCTACTTATTTCATTTTCCTTCGTGTGATTTTATTTAATTCTATATTTATTCTTTGACTTTATTCTGTCTTTATGATTTGGTTTTCCATCCTATTAATACCCAGATTACAGTTGAAATTGAGGATGTGGTTGAACTGCGAACAAGAGGCTGTGCTCCGTCTGATAGGTTGATTCGGTTGCCCTAGTAGCTATCTGTCCAGATGGATAAATAGTAGTATTAGTATCTAGCTGGAAGTCCCGGCTAAGCCGCCGTGCGGAGTAGCCATCATGCGCTTCTCCAAAGATAGTTCCGACTCCTCCGTACCTCCCATCTCTACTTTGCTTAGGCTGTGGTTACAGCTACATAAAGGTAATAACAATGGCTGTCTTCAGGATATAGGAGCATGTGCATTAGATACTATATCCGCGCAAATGATCATAAAATTATCAATAAAATATTGCCAGCGCGACAGCAGTCGATACTGGCGGGTCATTATCACGCCCTGCTGGAAGGTCTTCACTCCTCTGCAGCAGCATCGGCTTCGGCTTCCTTAGGTACATCGCCAGCCTTAGCCTTGCTAGCAGCGGCGGCAGGGGCACTGGTCTTTGCTGTCTCTTCAGGAGCTTCCTCGGCGTCTTCCTCGCCTTCCGGTGCTTCCTCCTCTTCCTCATCAACGCCGTTCTCATCTTCACCGTTTTCAGCTTCGCCATTTTCCTTGCCCTCTTCTTCTTCTTCCTCTTGTTCGGGCACCGGAGCTGTCTTTCGCTTCTTGGAAGCCGGAGGAGCTGCTAGGAGGAGAATACTCGTTAGTAAGAAATACGTAGCATGATTGGAGACCAGAAGAGCGAGCTCACCTTGTTCCTCTGGTTCCTCTTCGCCCTCCTCTTCTTCTTCAAGCTCCTCTTCTTCGCTTCCCTCTTCCTCTCCTTCCTCGCTCTCGGCTACTTCGGAGTCCTCATATCTGTAGTAGTATCACATCAGCCATTGTATCGATTAAATGTAAAGGTAAATGGTGAATGAGGTTCAGCTGGTTGGTGCAGGCAAGCAGAGGATAGCGCGACTGAATGCCACCAATAAGCACCAATGAGTGATGCGCGCAGAGAGGGCACCCAAGAGTGAAATGACAGCAAAGCAGATAGCTGAACCAGCAGAGGGTGATGAAAAGAATGCGCCCAGGTTCGCGAACAACCTGGCAACAGGCAATGCAGTAAGCGACTTACTCTTCTTCTTCCTCGCTCTCGTCGCTAGGGAGCGCTTGGAGCTCTTCCTCTTCCTCAGCCTCTTGCTTTCTCTTACGGGTGGACATAGCTCAGAGCGCGTTAGGCGCTTAGGGATAGAGAGAGATTAAGAGTGTGTATTAAGAAATAAAGGAGTAGGCCAGGTCAATGGCGCAAGTAAACAGATGTCAAGAAAGTCCCAGGCCAGGAAGGCGCAATGCAGGGACAGTAAGAGTAAAGCGAAAGGGGAATGAACGGGCTAGTGAGAGGGGAAGAAACGGGAGAAGGATGAGGGAGAGAGGAGAGAGAGAAGAGGGAAAGAGAGGGAGGGAGGGAGGAGGGAGAATTAAAGGGCAGGGCAGGGCAGGGCAAGGCAGGCAGGAGGAACTCGGTAGTGGACGAGCAGCAGAGCAGCAGTAGCCTTTTCCCCCAGCACATGAGGGAAGGGGGGAGGGACGGAATGGGTGAGCATTACTTCAGCGACGGAGAGAGTCAGCAGTAACCCTCCCTCCTCCCCAAGCATGGATGGGCACTGCCTGGCGCAAAGAAAAAGCGCGCAGTGGCAGTCAAGAGGGTTGGAGCTAGACAGAAGAAGAAACGAGAGCTGGAGTTGCGCCGCCCGCACGCTGCCCACCCCCCAAAAGTGGTTGTCGCGGCTGGCCGTCGACATAAGCCACCACAGGCCGTGGGGTTTAGAGTCGCCCGAGGGTGGACAAGAGGGGGCGGGTGCGTGTACCACCCACACAACTTCGCGTTGATGATGCTCGGTTTCCCCTCAGCTCACCATGGATTGAAACAGCCCCGGGTGAGGATGATCCGTTGGGTCTGAGGCGGAGTTGATCCATCCATGACGATGACTCTTGCTATCTTAGTGATGATCCGGACCGTGTTGCATGACAAGACAGAGAGAGTGTGTGTGGATGGATCGGAGAATCCACACTGGAGAAAAAGGCCGAGATGGAGAGAAACGGATGGATGGGTGAGAAAAGACAAAGATCCGAAAAGGAAGAGAAGAGAAGTGAGCACAAGGTATGGTAAGTAAAGTAGAGGTTACATGAGAAATACCGTGCCTGGCGAGATACAAGCACAAGCAAGCAGGATGGGGAAAGAACGCGCACAGACACTCCGGGGCAAAAGGGGGGGGTGTTTCTGGTGTTTCTGGTGTTTGTGACAGGTACAAAGATACCCTAAGGGAGTGTGCTCATAAACCATCTGTGGCCGTGGCAGCAAGAAGTAAAGTACGGGCCCGGACACCAGAAGCAGCAATAATCATGATGTCAGGATTGAAATCCTGCGCGTATCGATACCCCCATACATAAATATCTGTTTCAAAACATGCTTGCAATCTTACCAGTTACTCCGTACTTCATGCAAGCAGGCTAAACGCAATGCGGAAGTTCTTCTGGAAAAGCACAGACCAAGATTGATTGATTCCCCACAGCGGCACTGATGCTTCCCCAATCCATCATTCCATCTCAAACCTGCAATCTTACATGCGACATGCAAATTACCCGATGTCCAGCCCCCAGTCACCACTTACTGCAACTACTGCAACATCATATGCAAAACAGACGTACATTCGCAGCCTGACTACTAGCACCACTACCTGCCGTACAACAGAACCATCACGTAAACCACTAACTACTGCTTCATCGGCGGCCACACATAATCCCCCCAAGGCCTCCCCGCCTCCCTCCTCGCCAAATCCCTCAGCGTCTCCCACTTCCACAACCTCTCCCCGGGATTAACCAACTCACGATCATCCCCCAACCCACCCCCATCCCTAGCAGTATGCATAATCTTGCCCTCACCCATCAAAAACCTCAAAAACGGCGCCGGATCCCACGACTCCTTCATCCCCTCCAACACCTCCCTCTTATACCCCTCCAACCCAATCTCCACCACCTCAATCTCACCACCACCAAACTCCCCCATAACCTCCGCAATCTCCTTAATACTCTTACTATCCCCAGCAACATGCACCGCCTCAGGCACCTCATCCCTCCCCAAACTCGCCAACGCAGCCACACACCTCCCCACATCCCCGAGTGAAGTAAACGACACTTTCACCTCACTACTCCCAACACACTCATACCGTCCGCGCTTCGTATCGAACCCAAACCACGGACCAATACTATCCTCCAGGAACAACCCACAGAAGACACGACAGATCTTCACCTTCTTCGGGCCTTGGGTAAGTAGTAGTAGCTGCTCGGCCAGCGCCATGTGTTTCTTCTTCGCGTCCCATTCTCGATGCGGGAAGTCGTGCACGTAGTGATTCACCCCGAATTCGGAGGGGAAGTACACCTGGATGGAGGTTTGGGGGATGGCGTGGAGGAGTTTCTCTTTGAAGGAGTGGCCGGAGGGGCCGATGGTGTTGATGAGGATGGTAGCGCCCTGGAGGGCGCGGGTGATGCTGGGGATGGAATCTTCCGTGTAGGTGCGGATGGTGAATTTGGGGCTGTCAGAGGGGAGGTCGGTTGGTGGTGTAGTATTGTGGTGGCTACCTTGTCGCGAGAGGAGGATGATTTCGGAGAAGCGGTTGCGTAGGTTGGATGTGAGGAACGCTGAGGCGACGTGTTTGCCTAGGTGGCCGGTTGCGCCGGCGATGGCTACGATTGGGAGGGTGGTGGTGGGTTGGGGAGATGCCATTTTGTATACTGTAGGAATGAGTAGTGTTGTTGGGTTGGGAGATGGATTGGAAGTATGAAGGCTAGAGCGGGATGCTCTGCTTTATGCTTTATACTTCATCTATGGTAGACCAAGAAATTTGTAGGACTGGGTACTGAATGTTTGCATTCCTTCTCATCTTTCCTCAATCGGACATATACATGCATCAGATGGATGAATATCGCGCTCAATGGGGTGTAGAACGAGCTGCAACACCATCGCTCTACGTCACTGGCAAACAGGACAAACTGAAATCACATGCGATTATTGGTGGACTGTGATCAGGAGGAGCTGTTTGTATTCATTGCAAACTAGTCAAACATTTGCTTTGTACAGTACTAAACATAGAGGTGTGCTCTCAATCTATTACCTGGATCTGTTTACCTGTCCCATGTGAAAAGGGGAAGTTCTTGCATTGATTGTGTATATTTATCTATGTTTATGCATCCCCAGAGATCTATCGAGTAGATGACACAGTCAATATCATTGTAGAGATATAGAGGACGTGTACTCCGTTCGTCTACAAATCCGGCTCACTTTAACAGAGACTTTTGTGTCGAACCCTTCAAAAAGAGGAGATTATTTCATTACTGGATATAATCTAATTACCAAACATACTATGCTTAAAATTCCACAACCCATAGTCCCACGCTCATTCCTCATATATGCTACTACTGACATCTTCAACAGTCGCACTCCTAGAAACTACATAAGGTTAGTAATGATCCTGCAGATTAAATCAAAACATTTACTCACTTGGTCCGAATCGCTGAGTCCTATGAACAAGCGATGTCAAATGGCCCTGCTCATCATCCATCCAACCATCATCTTCTGATCTAGCTGTGTCGAAGCTGCTGTCGGTGGTATACTCGTCATCATCACCATCGCTTTCCCCAGATCCCGTGTACGTGCGCCCTGGTCGTTGCAGAGGGGATAGTGACTTGGATTGCCCATGTTCTTCGTCACTCAAACTCTCAAATGGATCGGGGGGTCGGGTATCCTGATTCGGTGTAGGAACATCTGTAATACTGCGTTGTCGTGTTTCAGGCTCGTGAGGCTTTCCAGTCCTTGAGGGCGCAAGGTAGACCTTATCCAGGCCGAGCGCCTCCAGCCGATCTTTTATGTACTGCGGGAGGTAGGTAGAGAAGCCCTCCTTAGTGTCTTGGAAAGCTTCTTCCGAACGCGATAGATCTTCGGCAAGGCGTTGTGCGACAGCCCGTTCGATGACGATTGCACACCAGTCACTCAGAGAATAGATAGATTTCGAGGATCGTTTTGATTCCCGTATTTTCCTCAGGCCATCCAAAAGAAGTTTACACTCTTCTTCAGAATCTGCAAGAAGAAACCACGACAGAAACGTGTGCTGATAGCTGAGATGATCCCCCTGGGTGGACTTCTGGAGATCGGATAGCCGAGTTAACCTTTCGCTCGTGTTTACCGAGCGATAAATGAGCTCACCCAGGCATAAAACCTCAGTTCTGTAGTCATGCAGGTCCTGTGCTGTCTGAAGAACGGTTTCAAGAAGATCATAGTTCCGTCCCGCATCTAGGTGTGCCGTCCACTTTGGGTTCTCCGTCTTGATTGGAAGATAAATGGGAATACAATTCCTCCATATTGTCAGGCCTGGATATTTGTCAAGGTGGTCTCGCAGATCTGAGGTATTGAGTAGAAGCTTCCGCTCCAGTTCCGCTTCAGCAATAACCCACTGTAGGTATGGACGAGATTTTACCAGCTGCGGGTTGTTCTCTTTGAGGCATGTTGCAAAGGCTTGCGCATATTGGAGGCATCGTTGAGCAGTGAGCAGGTCCTGTCTTTCTGGTATCGAAATAGACCATGAAGACAAACTGCGACTCAGAGATACTAGAATATCCAGAATGGCAAGATATGTTGACTCATCATACCGATGCAAACACCAGTCATCCATCAGCTTGCGGAACGGCTCATTGGAAGAACCAAGTTCTGCTCCGAATATCAGGTTCCAAGCATTTGCTGCACCTTCCGCTTGGATAGAAGCGAGCATCAGGTCTCGCACATCCCATATTCGCCCCTCAGTCACAAGGACGCTGTACAAATAGTGCCAATTAGACCAAAAATTGAATTCATGTTCTGGGATCAGATCGGTTTCTCGCTCAACTTGCGATAGAATCAAGAGAGCATAACGGATAACTTGCACCTGCCTATTTTCTTAGTATTGCTCTTCTCCCGGGAACTCTTTTGAGACACTCTTACTTCAGCCGAGTCCAGGTCAAGATTCGGGTCTTTCCTCCTTCGTCGCCTTAAGGAACGCATTTGGCGCTCCAAGGATCGGACCGTTCCATATGCCTCGTCCAGAAATCCGTGGGACTGTATGAACGCGAAATCCCGTAAGAGGTGCAAGTTTGCTTGGTACAGAAATTTTGCTGGGCTAACTTCCTGCAGGCTTGAGATGCCGTCAGAGGTACTTAGCTCCTGCTGTTGGTGCTGCAACAGAACGCGATGTAAACGCCTATATGAACCCTGTTCGACTAGCATGTCTGCGAACTCAATCATAACTGGCGATAATTCCATAAAAGCACATAAAGAATCTTGGAAGTATTGTTCCGCCTCCTGGAAATGACCTAGTCTTTTTAGTCGTGAGAACTCTTCTAATAGAATTCCTACGTCCTCAACAATTTCCATCTCATAATGTATGGTCGTATCTTTTGTTGATGAAGGAGTCCAGATGGACGACGTAGGATTTTGTGGTCCATCCTGTACTACCGGTAGTACCCTAGGGGAGGCATCTGGTGAAGGAACGCCATTATCGTAGTTATGGGCTGCAGCATTGCGAACGACAATTGCTTCTCCAGAGTGTATGGGCTCCGCACGGAAGAGATGAGCATTCCTGTCGGGAACAGCAAGGGTACCGTGCGCACTTCCATGAACCGCTCGTTCATCCCAGGAAAAGCGGTTGAAGATGTCTTTTCGATCTTCTGATCGTCTTCCTCTACCAAAGGAGGGCCTTTCCCGAATATCGTTCATTTTGAAAGAGTGCTTGTTGACGAAGTAATAGCGCGGCAACAGCAAATCTGCAGGAGGCCCACGAGGAATAGATATCAGTTCGTATTTGAGGAGCTAATTCAGCCTCGTCTGGAGTGTCTGCATTAGCGCCTCCCTCTGAGTGGTTTGTCCGGTGGCAGTGCTAGGCGGCACCCAACAACCCGCTACTAACTGGCTGTAAGCTCCCTTACTATTTAATCGATGTTGACGGTCGCGGGGGTTGGGGATTTGGCATTTTGCTCTCATCACCCAAATTATGTCGGGGACCACCCAAACTTCATCATCCACCACCGGTCGGGGTTCGCGGCCGACTTACGCGCGGCGATATGGTCGAAAGTATCTCGAGCTGGACAATCTTCAGGACTCCAGCGTGTGCCACCGCAAAGTCGGCAAAGCACGCGCTGACTGCCGACTTCGGACGTCCCAGTCGAAATGGGGATGCTTGGGCGAGGCATCGAGACCTGCGGGCATTGTTTACATGGATCTCTCGTTCGATCAGCCTGCAGACTGTAGGCTACTGAGTGCCACGGTCAAAATCACTTTGCAAGGCGCCCCCCAGCACCAGCTAGATCTGGATAAGCCTGTACGTCTCCATCTGACCGATCACTACGGGCCCAAATATCTCGGCGGAGAGCCAAAGAATGTGGTCAAGAAAAAGATCCTGCATCTTGCGCCTCAAGTCAATGTACTTGGAAACGGCGGCGGTGGTATCGGTATCGATAGCGAGAAGTCGATTACTTATGATAGCCGGTGGACATTCACAGGTAACCTGCGCCCTGCGCAAAAAACCGATTCAGAATATCGCACCATAAAGTGGGAGTTACGCGAGGAGGACCCTGAGTCTCAATCAATCCATAGCAATATGATCCACACTGCCTTTGCTTTCCAGCATGAGGGGAGGCCCTTCCTCATGCGGGTTCAGATCAAAGGAAAACTACAGAAGGGCAGGAACCGCTTCAAAGAAAAGGCTCGTCAGTTGAGATTCCCATCCCGTCATGAAAGTGACGAGGGATCCAGTGATATTCTGGTGTATCCAAATGTTGTGACGCAGCCTTCAGGCCCTCGTCTAGATCGTCTTGTACAGGATCTTCCCATGGTTATGGAAAGAGAGAATTGCCTTCGCATTCCGGTGCAGATTCCTGCCGCATTGCCGATATCGTTCGCAGAGAGTAATGAGAACATCCCCGACACTGCACAGAGCATGCTTGAAGACTCATATTTAGGGAGTCTACCGGGCCTTTTGCCCAATCCAGGGGGTTCCGGGCACCATACCGAGACAGCGCGGTCATCCGGCTCCAACTCGGTTTCTTCCTCGGAAACATTGGTAGACTTTAGGAAATCCTGCGACGCAGGTGATCCAGGAGATGTGTGCATTTCAAAGCTTGGACATGCTGTGCACGCCTTTCGAACACCACAAGCTGTTGGCCAAGACGAGTCACAGGCATCCAGAATTGTACTGCACGCAAACTCCAGTTCGATGGCTCCAGCGAAACTGATCGTACCAGCTGAACAGAGGAATGGTGACAAAGAGAGCAAAAATATCAACAGCCCTGAATATACGCTGATTCTTCTATTGCGCTATCCGTTATTGATGACCTTAATCCAGATCCTGGCTGCCCTCCTGGATTTCTTTGGGATGGCAACGAAGTCCATACAGTTGGCGAATCGGGATGCCAACAAGAAGCTCAGCGAGAAGGTTATGGTATATAGCAGTTGAAGAGGTACATTTTGAAGACTGTATAACATTCGATGACAAAAGAGGTGGCGGTGACTTGACAACAACTTCTCTCTAAAAGCCCGTAGAACATGTAGAGAAGCGCGGGTGGTGACCAAGGCTAGTGATCAGTATCTTCTAGGTCTGATTCGATTCAGGCATGCATGTCAGCGCTAAGGATACTGTCGTGTCATTCCCACTACCCAAGCAACCTCTGATTGGCACAGTTGCGCAAGGCTGGGGACTAGCAATCTGCTATAGGCCAATTCTGCAGTACAGCCACTCTGCCCCCAATAGTTCCAGCAAGGCTAGGCAAAAGGCCCGTGCAAGTGCCGGCTGCTTGTCTGTGCCGCGCTGGGCGCCAAATCGCCCGCCTGGGGGTATTTTGCTCTCGAGTTCCCAGCAAAGCAGCAACTCTGTAGGTTATGAACAACTGCCGTACAGCTCGCATCGACATGAGTTCTGCATCCGAGGGGAGTACGGTTTATGTCAAGGGCAAAGGTGATCGGGTCGTCGGGACGATTCCCATAGCGAGAAGGGGGCAACCCAAGGACAGAAAGCCTGTCCAAGATGGTCGACAAAACCCCGCTGTAGGAGCCATTCCGTCTCTCCCGCCTTATGAACCTTCCCCAGAACCACGATCGGCTCGAAGGCGCCGGTCTTATGAAAGGCTGCGTCCAGAAGTCAGGGTGTCCTCACATACAGAATCAGATTCTGATCTCCCATATCGTCATCAACGGCCCCGAGCAACACGCACCATCCATCGCGACCTATCATTACCTCATCGACGTCCGGGGGTTACCGTAGTCAACGAGCGTGCACTGCACGCACTTGACACACAGCTGGACCGTGAAATCCGCAGACAGCAAAGAGACATAGACCGGCTGGAGGAAGACTTGCATCTTCATAAACTCAAACTGGACATAGAGAGTGAACGAGAGTTCGAAAACGAGATTTCGGAGCGATTAAAGAGACTGCATGAGTATGAAAGGGGAGAGGTACGAAGAGACCTGAAGAGAGCCGAAAGACGAGCCGAGGAGCAATTCAAGAGGAAAGAAGAAATCAAAGCTGCGTTACGCGAAAAGGAATGGAAAGAGATGAAGAAGAAGAAAGAAGAGGAAGGACTGCGGGCCCGGATTAGGAAAGAGCTGCACGACGAAGAGATTCGACGGAAACTCGAAGAACGCGAACGTTTCATTCACGAGAACAAGATTCGGCGCGCTGCTATTGAAGACTATAAGTTGGCGGAAGAGCAGCGCCTTCTTGAGGAAGAAAGACAGAAGAGGCAGCTGAAAAGGGAGTATAGAGCAGCCATTGAAGCGGAGCTTGGGTATTCCCTCGAGCAGGTGAAAGATATTCTCACCAAGGCGACAGGCAAGAAAGCCCAGAGACAGAGTCGGGGGCGTAGCCAAGCATTTTCTGCAACTGTTAATGATGTCCTTAGTGGAGACGAGGCAGATGTGGAAGCACCTTGACTTGGCTGGATGGTGGCCTCTTATAGCCCTCTATCTATATCGAGCAATCCAGATTACGATGTACTGTGACCTCAATAGTCTAACTCTTACAGCCCATAATATCAGGGCATGGCTCATTGTGCTAAGAATTCGAAACTAGCCATGCTAGGATCTAGGAGGTTTTCATCCAATCCAAACCCGTATGTACCAACCATATCATAGATCAAATCCGGTGGGGGAAACCCCTGGGCCATGGCATTGGCACCCCCAGGAACATCACTACTACATGCTCGCTCAGCACCCCCAGATGCTACAACAGGTGCCCCTCCTGCTTGCCATGCGTCCCAAGAGTCGAAGCGCTCCAACATCTTACCAAGGCCCCGGGCAATATGTCTCGTCAGATGTCTCTCCCCTGCAGAGACACAGTTCAACAGCTCAATCACCCTCTCGACCAGACGTCGCACCTGGCGGCCGTCGAGACTGAGATACGCAGAGTTCCAGTTTATTGCAACTTTCAAGAGGAACACGGCGGAGAATGTGACCATCGTGTGGGTGAAAATCGGAACCCCAACAATGGCGTCGCGAATATCTGGCTCTTCCAATACCATATTCAAACACGCCATAGCAGACGAGATGGCAATATTAGCCGACTCTTTACGATCCATAGAAAAGACGGGGGTGTTAGTCGGAGACAAGGCTCGCAGCGAGAGTGAGTTGAGTTGAAATTTGGCAAAGTGGTAGTGAAGCACAACCCCTTTCGAGGGATATGTTCGGACATAAGGGCTATCGGCTGCAGGTCAAAGTCACGACAATTAGTCTTTCAAAATGATTTTTAATCCAAGCAGATCTTGTAAAGCACGTACCAGATCGGGGTTGCCACAATAGCCGCCATTGGTCTATAGCAACATTGTAGACGCGTAACTGCCCAAAGTCCTCTTCGGTAAGGGCTTGCTCTGTGTCGGTCCCGAATGTCCGATACGCTTCGGTCAGGATCATAAACAAGGCAACTTGTGCTAGTAGCCTAATATCTCCGGGTACTACCATTGGTGACTGGAGAAACGATTCGTAGTTCTTGATTGCTGCATCCTCATGGATGACTGGTGGACGCCCGTAGGCGATGCTGAAATGATGGTCACACACATACAGAAGATACCAGAGCTGAGCGCGCTCATACTGATCGTTGTGACCACGCATTAGCTTATGATAGCTTTGGTGAAGGCCCAATTCCGTCGCGATTCGAACAGCATGCCCAGAAAGTTTCCAACTTAGTTCGGATAACCAGAACGCTCCGACGCAGAGAGCGCGAATGTCATCGAGTGTATGTGCCCTTGTCAACGACATGCTCGACACAAGCGATACATACTCATTGTAGCAACGGTTGAGAGTCTCAGTTCGATTCGGTATATGGAGGGCAGCGACAGTTAGAACAGCTGCTGACAGTAACGTCGATGCTCGCCGAACAGACGTGAGATCACGATGCACCAAGACGATCCCTCCCCAGAGAAGCTGGTTCATAGTCCTGCTAAAGTAGGCAAATAGCTCTTCGGCTTCATGAAGTGAGATCAGCCCTCTGGAGATGAAGTCCTCCTCCAGAAGTGTCAGCTTCGGCTGTTCTATGGGGTTATTCCGCAGATTGCGGAGCTTCGTGACCTCGTATAAACTGCGCATTGGTGCTGGTACTAGCTCTCGGTCTTGTAAGTCTGGTTCTTGGGAAGGCTCTCGGGTCACATCCATAACAATACCCGGCTCTCGGGGTTTGACATCAGTGGGTGATGCCTCAGATGAGAAGCGACGTTCTGACTGAGAGCCGACAGGACTGGGGCCGTTGTGGCTGTCACCAGAGATGAAGGTCGATAGGTCTGGCAGACCTCCTTGTTGTAGAAGATGCGAGACTGCTGCCTGAAGCTGTTGTATCGTAGCCGATGCTTGTGATTTCCACCTGTACCCAGCGCAGAAGAGTCGGAATTAGCTCTTGTATTCCACAAATCCCCGAACGAAGCCCTAATTATAGCAGGAGACTCACATCACATCATCGTCGACGAACTTCTGGGAGAAGTCATTGACCACACATTTGATCCCGCTGCGAATGCATTTGGTGCAACTCGCCTCTCCTGATTTGAACTCGCAGCGTATTTTATGACGCTTACACTCTGCGCCTATATATCCCAAGCATCAGCTTCATACTTCTAATTACATCAAGCCCAAGCACACCTTGAAGCTAACTGCTTGGGCCTCGGTTGCAGTTCGGCCTTTTGAGTACTCACAAGCGCGGGCCTTGGAGATCTTGGGTGGCGCAGGGCGTCCGTCAGGAACGAGGGAGGGTCGACGTTCATGTGGCCGTGGGGCCTCCAAGTCGGCATCTTGCGAGGAGCGCTTCATTGTTGCTCGATCATGGACTAAGAACTGATCGGGGATGCTCCGGTATTCTGCAGCCAATATGGGATTGACAATAGTGGGGACGGACCAAGTCCAATAGATTAATGTCAAGCTAGCCAGATAGTGTTGCTTTGTCTGTTCGAACTAGTTGCGGCGGAACAATCAATATCCACTGAAGGGTCCAGAGGGAGGCAGGAAAGCAAGGGAAGAAAAAATTCAACGATGAGGGAGATGAAAGAGTGAGTGGGATGGAGACAGACAAATCTGGCGATGGCGGCATACCCCGCTTCAATTTGGCGCCATTGGGGATTTCCAAGACACGAGCATTTCTTCCCCATTGTCATTGTGAACCCGATCCATAAAGTATTAAATTTGCTCAATTCGACAGATAGGTACTCTCTATACTATTTGCACTTCTTAATATCTACAGACATACAGCAAATCCAACTAGACGAGCTGCAAACTACTTTCAAGTTTCACTGTTTTCTCTCCAGACCAGCAATGAGACACGGGATCTGGGGAATGCGGGGCACCGCCAGTCGGTATCCACGGCTCAATTACCCCCGACCGTCTCAGTCCCAGATGTCCCTGTTGCGCACAATGGCAGGCAGGATGGCGTGACCGAGAGAGATCTCAAGTGTCTGTCGTTCAAGGATGCTGATATCTTGTATTCCACAGAATGCATCAATTAATCTAATCTTATCCAGCTCCACTCACCACTTACCCCGCGCCCAACTTCTCGTGGCAAGTAACCGCAAGGCGCATCGAGGGATAACAATCAAAATAACCATTCTCTCAAATCTTATCTGAGTACAATCAAACATATCCCAGAAGAACCTGCAGGTCCTCCGAGAAGAGCAGAACAGTTACTGAGCAAAAACGTCATGGATTGGAATTTGCGCCGGGAAAAGTCCGGCTGCGGAGCACAAGCTATAATCCTACCCTCGGAGTTAATGCGAGGCGATCCCACAATGAGGACCGCTAGCTACTAGCTGAGCAATATGACTATTACTGATAGTGTCTACTTCATAGTGCCTATAACAAACAATCAATTCCCACACCTCTCTCTCTCTCTCTCTCTCTCTCTCTCTCCACAACCACTAATCCCCTCAATTGACCCTCCAAAATGCAAATTCTCATCACCGGAGCAGCCGGCTTCATCGGCCAACTCCTCGCAAAAGAGCTCCTCAACGATCCATCATACACCGTCACACTAACCGATATCAACGAGCCCCCAGTCCCCACAGGCGTCGCATACCCTCAAAATGCACGTTCAGTGACAGCAGACCTCCTGAAAGGCGCAGACGCAGTCGTGGACAAATCCCTCGACGCCGTCTACGCCTTCCACGGAATCATGTCATCCGGCTCAGAAGCCAATTTCGATCTAGGCATGAGCGTCAACGTAGACGCCACCCGTAACCTGCTTGAGGCTCTCCGCCGCACCTGTCCCGGCGTGCGAGTGATTTATTCCTCAAGTCAGGCTGTCTACGGCCAGCCACTCCCCGAAGTAGTGAACGACAGTGTCATCCCGACGCCGCAGTCGTCCTACGGCGCTGAGAAGATCATCTGTGAGACTCTCATCAATGAGTACACCCGTCGTGGCTTCATCACGGGCTTTACTCTTCGGTTCCCCACTATTTCTGTCCGGCCTGGTCGTCCGACGGCGGCTGCTTCGTCTTTTCTCTCTGGGATGATCCGCGAGCCGCTCGACGGCAAGGAGTGTGTCATTCCGCTGGAGGATAGGTCGTTCAAGTCTTGGTTATGCTCGCCTAAGACTCTGGTTCATAATCTTGTTCATACGTTATCGTTGCCCAAGGATGCGTTGCCTCCTCATATTCGACAGATTAATGTCCCTGGTATTTGTGTTACTATCCAGGATATGATGGATGCTTTGGAGAAGGTTGCAGGGAAGGATAAGCTCGATCTGTTGACGGAGAAGGAGGATCCGACCCTAAGGCCAATCTTGGAGTCTTGGCCTACTCGCTTCGATAACTCTCAGGCTATTTCTTTGGGTTTCAAGCGAGATTCTTCGTTTGAGCAAGCAGTAAGAGATTATCAATCGGAGATAGGACAGCAATGAACACTAGTGCTCCACATTCTGTACTTTGCCCACGATGTTGTCTTTATGGATGATTAGACGTATAGGTAGGATTCCATTTTCATACAATGATACCAGTACAAAAAATATTACTACATAACTCCCATTATGATCATAGCTTCACTTCCCCATATGCACAAATTCCTAAACCATCATACCATTTACCACCTCAACACAGCTCGATCTCACTATTTCCAAACCTGAAAAACACCTTAGCAAGCATCCAAACCAAGATCAATAACTTTCCCAAACCTGTCCATCAATAGCAACCAGTCGATTAAACAACTGATTGCGAGTCTTCATAGCCGTAAGCTGATACTTCTGCTCCGGCAACCTTCCCGTAAGCACCATTCCATCCACCACCTCCTTGCTCTCACCCACAGCCCAGCCCGTGACCAACTTCCCCTTCCACCCGAGTCCACCAATCTTCCTCATCTCCAGAATATCCGTCACAGGCATCGTGAACAGCACTGTGCCTTTCGGCCGATGTTCCAGACCAGGCTTATCCAACTGCACGGTCTGGTCCGTCGTGAAGTAAAGCAGCGGTGGCTTCTGGGACTGATCGAGGACCACGACGCCCCGCTTGCCTTTGTATCGCCCGTCGAATTGAATGGGGCCGGATGGGAGGGTGAGTTTGCCTTTGCTGCGGAGCACACCGACGCGGGGTTTGGCGTGCTTGGAGCCGGCGGCTGCGCGGGCTCGGTCAACGGCGAGCTTGCTCTGGATGCCGGTGGCGGTGGTGCCTCGGAAGAAGCCGATCATGCGGTTTATGAAGCCCTTCTTGTGGGGCTTGGGGTGTTCTTCGTGTTCTTCGATGACAGATTCGGGGGAGGGGGCGATTGCTTGGTTGATTTCTTCTTCTGAGGCGGAGATGTTGATATCCTTGTCGTTGAGGGGGGCCGGGTGGTATGGTGTTTGGTGAAGGGAGTGGGATGGTGGTGGTGGGAGGGGGGCACCGTTAGCTTCGCCGATTCGGAGAAGAGTTAAGGTGAGTTGTGCGTTGGTGGGGATTCCCTTCAGCAGGGAGCTAGTGGAGTGTTAGCACTACGTGGATCTTTGGTTGTTTGAAGAGACCGGGGTTGCGTACTTCTGGAGCTCGAGCAGTTTCTCCCATCGAGGGTACTCGCGGTTCAAGTACGCCACACCACGCCAGATAATCGGGTCGCCGAAGAAGGCGAATCCAGTACCGAAAGTAATCATTTTGACAAATACGTAGCTGGAGGTGATGAGTGATATCAGAAAGCCAACAGATAGCACCGCTGTTAGGCGAATGTAGGGAGTCACGATGGAGAATGGAGGCGTTGGTGACAAAGCACTATAGCAAGTCAGAATGTAAGTGTGTGGCTTCCGGTGCTGCGGTTTGTACATACTTGCCAAACCGTTCATAAGTGTCAGTTATGTCGCTCAGCACGCGCATTGCCATGTTAGCACCGTTGTAAACGGTATCTCTCATGGGTTGCCTAGTCTTATCATGAGCTTCGTCCGGGGCTTCCCCACGAGCAGCTGTCTGGGCATCTGCTGCGCTGGTAGCAAGCTTCATCACATCTGGAGCATTATCTTCCATTGGGGCATCATCAGGTGTCCCTTGATCATGCTTGCCGGCAACACTACCAACAGCAACACTAGCAACGCTTGTAAAGAGGTTGCTAGCCTCCTGTTCGGCAGCTTCACCCTTCATATTCTCGGGCGCCCCAGTGATACTATCATGGGAACCCAAGACGCCGGCTTTGGGCTTTTGCACGCCACCGGTATCCTTGTCCACTAGAGCTATAGGAGCAGGAGGAAACAAGTATGACCTGCTATCAGGACTAATAACTAGCACTATTAGAAGGGTGAAGATTGTCGGAGCAAGCAGATCCAAGGCCCACGCAGCAAAATAAACCTAAAATTCAACACCAGTCAATCGAGTCAGAGATGAAAGACGTCCAGTTATGACCTACAGCACAAAATGCCGCTGTCCGTTGGCGCTCCCTCCATGAGCGTAGCCTGGCAATATGATTGACGAATGAGGTTAACGAGACGATAATGGTTGTGTAGAATCGCTCAAGGGTAGCGCGCAGTTTATCAGGGGAGAATTGCTCATCTTCGGCCCGGTTGAGGTCCAGTCGTTGCAGGGGAGAATGCGGCACTGCTTTCACATAATAGATTTGCTGTGTTTGAATCAGTCTGTGGTCTAGTATTGAAGGGTGCAGGCGCCGTACCTTGTTGAAACGTCGAACAAGCATCCAAAGATCTTCGTTTGAGATTCCGGACACAATCTGCTCGTCAAGCTCGTCGGGGTGTTGATACCAGCCCACATCCGTGACAGTGTCTGTTTGTCCAGCCTTTTGAGCCAATCCTTTCTCATCTTGATCCACCTTAGAAAGAACATGACTGTCTGTTGGACCGCTAATCTCAGTGGTGACGCGATCAGCCGCGAAGATATCGTTGCCGCTGGTCTTCGAGCTATACGCGACAGGCTCTGCTGGTTTTGTAGGATCCCTCCGTGACATATTGCACAAGAACTTAGTATTAATGCATGTATAATAGAAGCAAATATGGGCTCAAAAAATGGGGAAAGGAGATGCGCTTTGAGGGTCTCTTGAAAGCCGGGGTAGGCAATACGTCATGGCTGTGTCGTCACGGACCGATCGTGCAAAAGCCTGGAATCTCAGGAGTGCGTCAGCATACGGTGCCTCGACCCAATCTTCGTAGCTCAGGGGCATTTTAGAGTAGCTTACTACCCGATCGATTGCTGTCCTCGAATTTTTTTTATTACCTCCTGGGGTAGGAGTTGTGCTATAGATAAATGGCGCCGATGCAACTGCATACTTGACAGCCCAGCCAATCAAAACCTAGTGTGGTAATTGCACCGCCACATATGTGGCTTATTGTGTGGCGCAAAGCAATTCTGCCTAAATAGGAAATACGCGTGAGGACAATCCGATGCCGCGTTCCAGACCAGTAGATTCGATCTCTGCCTCCCAGGCCTAGAACACCGCTTTAGTTTCTATACAGAAATTTCAGAATCGCTTGTGAGATTGATTGTCTGACACCTTTATTTCTGTCTCTTCCCGCATCATGTCAATGCGATTAAATTCATAACAATGAGTGAGACGTGTGCCAATCCCCTACTACTAGGGTGGATCAAAGAATGGCTAGACGAGGCTCGAGAGCGCAACAGCAAGGGTGCCATTGTGTCAGTGCTATCCCATAACCCGCTACAATAGTGGGGTTTGATGCTGAATGATGCACAGATATAAAAAAGCCTACGAGTCGATGAAAGCCTGTCCCTTGGTTTTTCAACACCCCTCCGAGGCTCAGCAGCTAAACGGACTTGGCCCAAAACTATGTGATCGCTTGACCGAAAAGCTAAAGGCTTACTGTGAAGAAAATGCGCTCCCGATGCCCGAGCATCCTCAAAAATGTAAGTCATGGTAGTACTGTCATCCTCGAGCAGGTCTAAGAATCGTAGCGGCAAGCAGCAAAAGAGCATCCGATGAGGGCACGGCAGAAAGCCAGCCAGCCAAGAAACCTCGAAAGGCGAGGCCTTATGTCCCGACTCTACGATCGGGCCCTTATGCGTTGATCCTGGCCCTGGCAACTCTCAATGAGAACTCTTCTCAAGGCTTAACCAAGGCACAACTGATTGACTTGGCACAGCCGAACTGCGATAGTTCGTTCACGGCACCTGCCGAGTCATCCAAGTTCCATACTGCCTGGAGCTCAATGAAGACGCTTTTGCAAAAGGAGATAGTATATGATTTTGGACGTCCTCTGAAAAAGTACGCACTCACAGAAGAGGGATGGGAAGTGGCGAAAAGGATGAAGAAGGTCGCCCTGCCGTCAAATCAAGGCACTTTGGCGTTTGGAAATCAATCGGTAACAAAGCCACTACCTAGTCTGCTACCACAATATCTGACGTGCGTAGGGGCCAGGTACAACCCATACAGGGGACTCCCAATTGCGGGACAGCCTGGGTGATAACAGCACAGAGGTAATCGACGAGGAGGCACCCACAGCCCATAACGAGACCCAAAGATGGGAACCCGCCCCAGACGGAACAGTAACCCCCATAACGATCCCCCCCGACAGCTTCACAGTCCAGCTGGTTCTGGACAACCGCGAAGTCCGCTCATCCAAAGACAGGGATTACATTACCAACGAACTACACAAAAAGGGAGCCAGTCCCGAAGTGCGCGCACTAGAACTAGGCGACGTCATGTGGGTAGCCAAATTCCACAACCCAATGTTCCTATCCCAATACGGCGAAGAAGGCGACGAAGTCATGCTTGACTGGATTGTTGAGCGCAAGAGAATCGACGATCTCATCAGCTCCATGAAAGACGGACGGTTCCACGAACAAAAGTTCCGTCTCCGTCGTTCAGGCGTTAAAAACGTCATCTACCTCATCGAAGAGTTCACCGTCCCCTCAGACCCCAACAGCGCCATGGCAGGCAAATACAATGAGATGGTAGCCTCCGCCATAGCCTCAACACAAGTCGTCAACGGCTACTTCGTGAAGAGAACCAAGAACCTCGACGACACGATCCAATACCTAGCTAGAATGACCCTCCTATTGCGCAGAATGTTCAACAGCCCCTCTGCCACCGGTGAACCAGCCTCCAACATCCTCAGTCTAATCCCTAGTCGCCAGCTCACCTCCTCCCAATCATATCTCACAGCCCTGGAACGTCTCCGAACAGAGAGCCCCAAGACCACTTACGCCGTGACCTTCTCCACCTTCTCCGCCCTAACCTCCAAATCCGACGTCTTGACCCTCCGTGACGTGTTCCTGAAAATGCTCATGTGCATCCGGGGCGTGACAGGCGAAAAGGCACTCGAGATTCAACGGAGGTGGCCGACTCCGCAGGCATTTATCCGTGCTTTTGAGGAGCTTGATCCGAAGGATCGGGAGAATATGGTTTCAGAACGGATGAACACGCTCGTTGGACGGAAGAAGATCGCAAAGGTTCTGAGCAAGAAGATCGCAGAGGTATGGGGTGAAGATGGTTGATTTATTTCTAGAGGGATAAGGATCCATTTAGGAGTTATTAACGAGTGACGCATGAGAGCAGAATTCATTTAATATGTAGGATGAGTTATATAAAAGCGCACAGTTGGTGACTTGATGTCCAGTACATTCAATCAATGAGGTAGTAAAGAGAACATCTGACAAGAGCCTCAGATACACTACAAACTACTAGTACTAGCAAATGCCTACTTACTTGACTGACTACTAAAGCTCGCGATATACCCCATGTCTTTTCAAAAGCCATAGCAGCTACAACCTTATAGTTTGATGAGGTTCACACGTAAATATTCTTTGACATTCAATCTTATCATCACCAGGATGATCCAAATCTCAGCTGTCATACATAGCAATGCCCGAATAATAAGCCGTAGCTCTCGTCAAAAATCATGGCCGGGGGAAAAAAAAAACACCACCATAGCGAAATATTATACCCACATGGAGCAACCTGACCCCATGTTCCTTGAGAAAAACATGAACCATGACCACCTAAGCAAACTTACCCACCCAATCCAAACACCCTCTTAATCGACCTGCGACTAATCCCCAACGCCAGACTACTACAAACGACCGAAATGCTACTCAACGCCATGGCCAACGCTGCCCAAACGGGGCTCAACCTCCAATGGGTATCAGTGACCACAAGCTCCCCACCCATCATCTCATGCTTATGTCCACTAACGATGGGATAGAAGACACCAGCAGCGACAGGCACCAAGCAGCAGTTATAAATCAGCGCCCAACCAAAGTTCAACTTGACGCGGTTGAAGACGCGACGACTTAGCAGGACAAGTTGCAGGATGGTATCGAGCTCCGAGTTGAGGAGGATGAAACTAGCGGAGTTCATGGCGACGTCGGATCCCGACGCCATGGCGATGCTCACATCTGCTGCGGCGAGGGCGGGGGAGTCGTTGACGCCGTCGCCGACGAAGGCGACGATGGAGCGGTTGTTGGTGGGGGCTCGTTGACTCTCTGCTTCGGAATCTGTCTGTGGGGTGAAGTTGTTGTTGCTGTCTTGGATTTGACGCACGAAGTCGGCTTTGCCTGCTGGCATTACGTTCGCCATGACGTTGGAGCGCGGAATGCCGACCATGTCGGCGACGGCGTGAGCAGTTGTTTGGTTGTCGCCGGTGCACATGTATACATTGACTTTGCGCTTTTGGAGCTTGGAGATGACTTCGATGGTGTCGGGTCGGATGGTGTCGGAGATGGCGAAGACGATGGCCGGTGTGAAGGAGGGTTCGTTTTGGGAGCGGAGAGAAAGGATGGCGGTGGATTTACCGGCAGCTTGGTACTTCGAGAGTGTTTTCGATAGGTGGCTTTCGTCGTAGTCTGATGTTTCTAGGCTGTGTAGGAGACCTTGGTTGCCGATGGCAGCTTGGTATTGAGTGGGTGTCTCGGATTTCTCGTTGGGATTCGGCACTGATACAGTGAAAGTGCCTTTCATTCCTTGGCCGGATTTTTCTTCGATGTCGGCGCTTGTAATTGTGACAAAGGGCTTTTCCTTGCAGAAAGTCGAGATTGCTCGAGCGATCGGATGGTTGCTGCTTTCTTCGAGCTTTCGGGCAAGTGTCCAAGCTACCTGTATTACGTCGGGATCCGAAATGAGGGCTTCGTGTTCGGATACCTGCAAGCTGCCGCCCTCTGTGAGGGTTCCCGTCTTGTCGAACACAATGGCGTCGAGTCGGCTCGCTTCTTGGAACGCCTCGCCTCCTCCTTTGACCAAAATACCCTGCTTAGCAGCTAGTCCGCCGCCAACGAAAAGGGCCGTGGGGGCGGCAAGTGCCAGACCACAAGGACAGGCCACGACGAACACTGCGATCGCAAACTCCAATGCCCAGAACGTCCAACCGCCGCGTGCAACGTCAAGGTAATCATCAGGCAGTGTCCCCGAAAGGCCGAGAGCGAGCCAGATGATGAAGGTCAGAATGGCGATCAGGGTGATGATTGGGACGAAGTGAGAGGTCAATAGATCCGCAACCCGTTCCAGCGGCGCACGTCTGCTCTGACCTTCTCGCACCACGGAGATGATCTGATCCAGCATCGAGGAGCCCCCAATTGCAGTGACCTTAACTTCGACGGGCTGACCGACGTTCACAGATCCGGTGTAAACTTGATCACCTGCGGACTTGTGGACCGGTTTCGACTCTCCTGTCAACGAGCTTTCATCGAACTGGTATGAAGCAGTCCCAACGACGACACCGTCCGCAGGTGGTGAGGCGCCGTGAGGTATGCTAACTACATCCCCGATTTCTAGCAGGTCAATGTTGATCCGCTCATAGCCATCTTCCGCAAGTCTGTTTTCGTCACCGGGTAGGTCTGTGTCACTTGCGTTGATCCTCAACAAAGCCTCTGTCGGGCGCAGCTTTCCAAGAGATGCGACCGCATCCCCGGTCTTTGCTTTGCTGTAAGCTTCCATAAACCGCCCAGCAAGAATGAACATAGTGAGAAACACAACCGTGTCGAAATATGTTGAACTATGTGTGTTGGACGCTGAGCCCATCGCGGCGTCCATGATAAGCACAGCCAAAGACGCGACATAGGCTACGGTCGTACCGGCAGAGATGAGTAGGTTCATGCTCCCAAACCGGTAAAACCTGCGAAGGAGCGGTGCACGACTTCCAGGACGCCAAAGGGAGTAGACTTCTTTCATCGCACGCACGTGGAAAATATCAGCACCATAGAACATGACCGGGGTTGTCATGATAAAAAGGGCCCATTCGAGGCGCGAGGCATCTCCAGCCCACATCGGTTGTTCCAAGAATTTGCGAACCTTGTTGTTTGACGACACCAAGCTCATGAAGACAATACCCAGGATGAACGTGGGGATAGCCACGAGCAGAACAAAGATAAATCGGGTGAACAGTCGGCGTCTTTCGTGGCGCTGCATAGCTCGGGACCGGTCTTCGACGCTCGGAGGACGATAAACGGTGGCAGTGAAAGCATCGTGAGCCGATTCGATTGTCCGTAGTATACTCCTCACTGTGAGAGAGGGTGGCTTTGGTGTATAGGTAACCGCAAGAATCGGATTCTTGACGGACAGGTTGCCACCGACTTTAACATCCGGGAAAGCTTCCAAGGACTTGACAACTTTCTCAGGGCAGTGATGGCAGAACATACCATCCACACGGATGGACAGTGTCCTTTCTTCCAGAGGCTCATCGTCACTATCTGCCACCAGGGCTGTCACATTATCGACCGAAGCATCATAGCCGAGATCTTCAATCTTTTCCACGATCTCATCAATATGATCACGCCCTTCAAACTCAACTCTGCCACTGTGGGTCAAGAGATTGATCGAAACAGTAGTGACAAAAGAAAGCTCTTCCAGCCCTCGGGTAACTGCCCCGGAGCATGAACCGCACGTCATGCCGCCGATAGCAAGTTCAGCGACGAATTTCGAAGGGGCCTCCTTGCGTGCGGGGGCTTTTTTGATCATATTGACCTCATCAAGCGATGCTTCGAAACCGATATCTTCAATCTGCTCGACAACCTTGTCGATGTTTGACTGCGGGCCAGTAAAGATGACAGTAGCACTGTTGGTAAGGAGGTTGACAATTATGTCTTCAACAAAGTCCAACTCTTTGACTTCACTCGTGATGCTGTTTGCACATGAAGCACAGCTCATACCTCCAATGCTCACACGAGCGTTGAACCTTTCCTTATCTTCCGAATCGTGAGGCGTCTTGGGCGGCTCCACGGGTGTAACTTCTTCGGTTGACCCCCGGGCTACTAGACTCTGTACCTCTGACTGGGTTGGACCAGGCTTTCCACCCGTTCGAAGACCACTATAGCGGTCGCGAGGGCGGCGAGCAGCATCTGCCAAGTCCTCGCCGGCCGCGAGGCTATCCAGCTCTTCTTTCCTGCAAGCGTCACAGTTGTCAACATGTCGGCTTCCCAGAGCTGGATTTCGGTGGATGTTAGGCTGGGTAGTGAACAACACTGAGTCGCGGGGTAGCCATGAAGTTGTATCAAGTTCCGAGATAACTGATCCTCTGGGTTCATATGTAGTGACATGGTGAACCTCGAAGGCAGCTTCAACCAAAGCCGAAGCAAGGCGTGACGGGTCTGTTTCGGCGCTGTGAACGACGCGTACTTCGTGGGTGAGAACCGACACATCGATATCCCTCACCCCATCAATGTCTGATAGAACTTCATTGATGTATGCGACGCAAGAGGAGCAATGGATGTTGCTGACAAAAAAGATGCTTCTGAGAAGTCTCGAGTCCTGTCCAGCAGGAACTCGAGAGTTGGTGTCTGTTGCCGACGGCGACATTGTCGAAGGGGGGGAAGGGAAGAAAGGAAGAGATAAGGAAGGCGCAGGAAAGACAGACTCAGTCACTGCTTTAAAGCCCTGCCTAGCAGTAAGAGAGCTAGGTAGGGAGAGAAAGTTGTTTGATAGAATGAAACAGAGAAGGCGTCGACGGCGGGTCTTGTCAGTTGATGTCAAAAGACGCCAGAGCTCTAACCGGGATTTGACACCCCCACGAAGACGAGACAGTTAATGCAACACGCCTCGCTGGCGTATTAGCGCAGGGGAAAGCCTCTCGAGCAATGAGAGCGACAAGTGGACAGGATTGCGAGGTAAGATGTTGCTTTTCCTGTCTGAGATTGAGTATTGCCTACTGACAGCGGCTATGGTTGCAGATCGCAATTGCTCAGTCAACAAGTAAGGGATGAGGAAGGGCGAACTCTCTACAAATAGGCCAGAAAGGAAGGAGGGAGAGAGTGGAAGAAATATGAATCATCATCAATATCATGTTTCTGGGTTCTTCGATCAGGGAAGGGGAGGGAGGAGGGAGGCAAAGCTGCGCGTTTTGTGCGTCAAAAGAAGAAGTGAGGATGTTCTGGGGCCGCGCACAAATGGCGCATTCCACTCCAGTCATTTACCCACTTCACCCTCCACGGAGAAGAAATGCTACTGTGTGTAGGTGATGTAAGTCATATGTACCAACTGCCCCTGGATGAACGATTCTTATCAAACTTCCCCATCGTGGGCGCATGTGATTGAAGAGATCCATTCGAGTCCTCTGCTGGTAAACCGGCATTATCTCCCGATACTACGAGTATCCCTGTGGAGGAGAGTTTAGACAAAAGTGGGAATTACATATGTGGCGAAATTTTTTAAAGCTCCGGCATTTGGTTGATCTGGATTGGCTCACTAAGCAGTTAGCGGATCTTTTTGGTGGATTCGGTCCCAGTTTAAGCTCTCAGGGGAAAAAAAAAAATAAAAAGATGGATGGAAGTTGAAGATGCGATCGTCCAGATTAGATTCGGCTGATCGAGGAGGCTGCTTTAAACGCCTATTTCCTTGGCCTAAATATATAGAAACAACTTTTACAAAATTTGAAGTGAAGCTTTGCACGTAACTTTCACTATAGAATGCTGTGGTTCTCAATAGCTGAGGGCGAAGTGGCAGATAGTACTAGTAGTAGCTAGCTGCAAACAGCCTAACATGGCCTAATGAAACGGTACCACCGGACTTTTAACAGATAAGATACACTGGAAATTATCCCCAAATTGAGAATTCGAAATGAAATAAATAAATCCACAGTTCGGAAAGGGTATTGAAGCAGCTGCAGGTCAGCTAGCCTGCAACGGGGATTGCAGCATTTCCGGAAAGTGCCTCCTCGGGGACTCGAACGAGAGACAGTGAGGAATGAGGCAGAAACGAACTTCGGCCTTCAAGACACGGTGTGCCACGTGACTCTTCCATTGGACCACCGCGACAGGCGCGTCATAATTTTCACGTCGGTGATGCGTCGCGCCCACTTGAATCACCTCCATTTCATTCTTCCCTTTTTCATCAACTACTTTTACTTATACTACCCCAGCTGCGGGTTGATTTCTATACCCAGTTTCTCTTCACGATTTCTAGTCGGTCCAGTGAATACGGGGTTTTGGTTATCTTTCACCCGTATAACACCCCTACCAGCCCCCCCTGATAACATCTTGAAACCCCGCCGGAGTGTTCTTTGTGCGGTTTGTTCGCTCTTATAGCCCCTCCGTCTGGCTCGTCGCTGCACCTTCAACTCGACGATTGGATCACGCTACGTCTAGGATCATTGTGTGGACCATATAGGCATGATAGACCCTGTGTGATCGATTGTCTATTCTTCTTTATCTTATTGGACCAACCTACTACCACCGCTCGTGGACATCATCGACCCCCCAACAGAGCCATCCCGTCGCATTTACAATGTCCGTCCCTAGGCCTGGGATGCGTGCTCCCATTCCCCCACGCGGCGGCCCAATGCCACCTATGGGAAGACTAGCCAGTCTGAAATCGCCCAATCCAACTCCAATCAGGCGTCCCCAGCCAATTTCTCGGCCTCAGCCTGCCAGGCCAACTACCCACCCCAAAACCTCAACTTGCCCTAACCCGGGCTGTCCTGCCCCTCACATCGTAGAGGATGACGGCCAGAAGGTTTGTTCCGGGTGTGGTACTGTCATCAGTGAAGCAAACATCGTCTCCGAAGTGACGTTCGGGGAATCGTCGTCAGGTGCAGCAGTCGTTCAGGGTACCTTTGTCGGCGAAGATCAATCCCATGTCCGCAGTTATGGCCCTGGCTTTCAGCGTGGAGGCGCTGAAAGCCGCGAGATTACGGAACAAAACGGTAACCGCTACATCACTCAGCTATCTCGTGCCTTGACTATTCCAGAGAGTGCCATGAAGGCTGCTGGTCAGGTGTTCAAGCTGGCAGTCGGGTTGAACTTCATTCAAGGTCGAAGGACCAAGACTGTAGCTGCTGTGTGTTTATACATTGCCTGTCGTCGGCAGGATGGCAACACCATCATGCTCATCGATTTTGCCGATGTCCTAATGATCAACGTCTTCAAACTAGGCCGGACCTACAAAGCTCTGCTTGACGAGTTGCGTCTGGGTGGTAACGTGTTTCTGATGAACCCGATTGACCCGGAGAGTTTGATCTACAGATTTGCCAAACAGCTTGAATTTGGGTCAGCTACCATGCAGGTGGCGAGCGAGGCGGTCCGTATCGTACAGCGGATGAACCGCGATTGGATGACGACGGGTCGTCGTCCCGCTGGTATTTGTGGTGCCGCCTTGATTCTTGCAGCCCGCATGAACAACTTTCGTCGCACTGTTCGAGAGGTTGTCTACGTCGTCAAGGTCACCGAGATCACTATTAGCCAGCGTTTGAACGAGTTCAGCTCCACCGAAAGTGGTGAACTTACAGTCGACCAGTTTCGTTCCGTGCAGCTGGAAAACGCGCATGACCCACCTTCTTTTGCCAGGGCTAGAGAAGGACGAAAGCCATCACGCTCTTTCAAGAGACGGCCCACGGAAACGGCTGCCGAGATGGAGAGTGATATACAGGAAGCACAACAACACAGGCGTGTCGACTCAGACGGATTTGCTATTCCTAGTCTTCCCATTGATCCGGCATTATTAGCGGCCAGCAGCGGTCAACGTCGCCAATCGACTGCCTCTGCTGCAAGCGAAACCATTTCGGATGCTGGCGAGGAGCACGCCAAGTCTGCTCGCCAGAAGGGTCCGAAGAGACCCCCGCTCCCAGCACCTTCGCCAGATCAAATTGCATCGGAGGAGGCCTTGGAGAATGAAATGACCGCGCTGTTGTCCAAAGGATCGAACATGTTTGACACAAGTGCCGGTCCTCCGAGGAAGGTCGTCTCTGACAATACAGAGATCGACGCTGCGGAGTTTGAATCTGATCCGGAGGTGTCTAACTGTTTGCTTTCTCCTGCGGAAGTTGAGATTAAAGAACGGATCTGGGTCCATGAGAACAAAGATTATCTTAGGACCCAGCAAGCTAAAGCGCTCAAGCGAGCTCTGGCCGAGGCCGATTCCCACCCTGGCGCGGACGGTCGCGTGCACAAGCCGCGGAAACGCCGCCGTGGTAGACTGGGCGACGTTACTTATCTTGAAGGCGAAGGTGAAGACGCCGATGGCCGCAGCACTCGGGCTTCCACCCCTGCCGAAGCTACCCGTCGGATGTTGGAGAGAAGAGGGTTCAGTAAAAAGATCAACTATCGTCTTTTGGAGTCACTATTTGGCGACGAAGGGGCCGACGAGGCCTCCAAACCTAAGGAAGAGAGTTTGAGCCGAAGCCTGAGTCGCAGCCAAAGTGTTGTGTCACGCCGCAGCGCCAGTATCGAGCCAGAGGCGGCCTTGAGGCGTACCCGGCTTGCAACCCCCTCAAGTGGCCAACCTGCTGGAGCTTCTTCGTCTACCGCGGGTCCGGCGCGTGGCTCAGCGGTCCCTGCTGCTCAGGCCCTGACGGATCAAGGTGGGAAAGCGAGTCAGAATGAGCAAGTCCTCGGTCCCGCAGATGGAGCAAAGAACGAGTACTCGGATGACGAACAAGAGGATGACTACGACGACGAGGATGACATGGAGGATGACGGAGTTGACGCGGCGCTTGCTGGAACCTATGGTGACTATTATGACGAGGGGAGTGATTATGGCAGTGATTAAAGTTGCGATGATAGCAGGGTTGTATTTCACCGCAAGGCATGTACATAGAGTCCGGCGCCAAGTCGACGGGAATTTGATACCCAGTCATTCCAGGCTTAAATCTTGAAAAGCAAGTGATGGGGCATATGATCTAACTCGCTTGGTTCCTTCCTTGTTGCTTGTCTTGCCATTTTGAGGCCGATATCACGTGTAGCAGGCATCGAAACGAGACGAAACGCGTAGTCTGCAACTTCATCTCCCCACCTTATCCCAGGTCCATACACTCCACCAACTGCATCATCTATGCCATCAAACCTTGTGCCTCTTCCCCTCTTTTCGGTCTCGAACATTAATCCCCCATTGGTGGGTGTGTGGCAACTCACCACTTGGAGGCAAAGCCTAGCAGAACCCTATTATCAGGAGGCTCCATCGATACCATCGACTATGGCCCTGTTAGCAACCCAGAATGTCAGTAAATTTGGAACTATTAATAGGTTTCTGAGCTGCCTAGATTGTGACTTTCACGATCCCGGCAGAATTAAGGCAAGGGGCTCCCCCTTCTGGGAGTTTGATGGTGCGAGTTTGTGCGTACAGTTCAACTGCCTGCTGTTGGAGGGGGTCTTTTCGATATACGACAGCTGGAGCACATCGATCTACACTTGAACTCCTGTAACTGCTTCTATGTGCTGACGCTGCATATGAGTCATGGTGTGTGGTGGTGATATATCTATCCTGGAAATGATATTCGAAGTCTCCTAGCCTTGTGCCAGTCGGAAGTCGATCCTCCGCAGACCCTGAGGAATGTACAAGGTGGGCAGGTCGTATCGTTGAATGCTAGCAACCCGTCGTCTGACTCGCTGGTTCTTGTTGCAGGTCCGGTTCTCCATCCTATTGCGGCATTTACCGGTCCTTGGTATGGAGGATCCTGCGTCGATCTACAATGGGTTACTGGGGCTTCAGATATCCGATGGGGATACTACCTCATCATGAGGAGAACTATTCAGACTATTGCGCTTCCTGCGCACCAAATTTGTGTGCCACGGGTCCACAGAAGTCTTGACCCCCCTGGTTTTCGCGGTTAATGACGAAGATGGGATCCCACTAAGTACATATATAAATATCGTACTTCCAGTATACATTTAGCTTGAGGTTCGATTTCAGTCGCTGACCTTCCTCGCTCTGTTCCCACGGTTGCGATTATGGTCAGAATCAATATGTACGGACGGGGGCTCAGCCTTCGGCTGGCCATCATGTTCACCTGCCAAGCAGCATTCGCCTTATTCGGTGAGATACCTGATGAACGCGCCTAGGGTGCAGTATATGTTGACCCTCAGTTTTGTCATGGATAGGCTACAACCAGGCAGTGTTTTCTGGGATTATCAACAACGCTGATTTTCTCTCCATCGTCCACCATCCCACTACAGCTGTAATGGGAATCATAGTGTCTATATACAATCTAGGCTGTCTCCTTGGCACAGCGGTGGCCTTCTTGACAAGTGACAATTTAGGTTTTCGAAAGTCCGTGTGGCTTGCGATGTGTATAATTATAGTATGTGTCTCCCCAGACTCACTTTTCACATGCAGATGCTAACGGCGCTTTACAGATTGGGGCAACGGTCCAGACCAGCTCCTACTCCAAAGCGCAGTTGCTCGTGTCCCGGCTCTTCACTGGGATTGGAATTGGCATCATGACAACGACCGTGCCGGTGTACCAAGCGGAATTATGTGAAGCACGCAAACGAGGAATGTATGTCTGCACTCAACCTCTCGCTGTCGGTGTAGGTATTACCATCGCGTACTGGTACGACTATGGCATGAGCTATGTGGATGGACCTATCAATTGGAGGCTGCCCATCGCCAGTCAAGTGATCATCGCAATTCTCGTTATCATATTGATCTTAGGGTAAGTTGGACTGCCACGCGTTGTCCGAGCTGAGCATGTCATCTCACTTTTGTTGGACAGACTTCCGGAGAATCCTCGGTGGTTGTGCCGTCAGCATAGGAGGCAGGAGGCCTTGCAAGTTTTAAGCGACTTTTTTGATCTACCACTAGATCATCCAACAGTGACCCAGGAGGCTGAAAATATCTTCAGGGCCATAGACGATGGTCGTCCAGAGTATAAGTGGTCAGAGATCTTCAAGAAAGATGAGCTTCATACGGGTCGACGAATCTTGCTGGCGTATGGGCTACAGTTTACGAACCAGATGGGAGGGGCTCCCTTGATTGTCGTAAGTGAACCTCAAGGACACTGCATAGCAAAAGCTAACTCCATGCCCTAGACCTATGTCACTACAGGTAAAACCTACGGTCATTCCTCCCTGTGATGTCCGATCAATGGCTGACGACATGCCTACTCCTAGTCCTTGAAGATAACGTGGGCCTCGACGCCAAGTTGAGTTTATTGCTCAGTGGAGTGATCCAATTGATGTTTGTCATAGGTGCTGAGGAATTCCAGCCCATCCCCACCGCAGCAACAGAGCGCTGATCGTGTTACCGTAGGTGCTTTTTATCCCATCTTTTACTCCGATCGATTGGGACGGCGGAGCCCAATGATGTGGGGATCCTTTGGCCTCTTCGTATGCCTACTCATGATCTCCATTCTTCTGTCCTTCAAAGGTAAGCCCGGCGTATGGCTCGGAATACAGAGTTAGGGAATTGATCTAACACCCGGCACCGGCAGGGACGAACCTGGAAAAGTCGACCGCTACGGCCTCCGTGGCTTTCTTCTTTCTGTATATGCTCATCTATGGGGCCACGATCAATTGCATACCATGGGTATACGGGCCAGAGCTACTGCCCCAACAAGTCCGGACAAAAGGGTAGGCCAGGACACTCACCCCATTCCAACCGGTGGCGGGCCACTTTGGTCTGGAGTAGGGCTAACTCTCAGTACCGCAAATAGGCAAGCCATCGGAATTTCGGCTAACTGGCTCTGGAGCTTTTTCGTGAACATGATATCTCCGACGCTGATCCGAGACCTGGCATGGAAAGGGTATCTCATCTTCGTCGCCTTTAACCTCGCCTTTATACCGGTAAGTTCGGGACATACATTCCGATCCCCCCATAGCGCCACCGGCCTGCTGATGAATGTTTGCCAACGTCTCAGATCGTGTACTTCTACTATCCCGAAACAGCTAACTTGAGTCTCGAGGACATTGATTCCCTGTTCGGAGTGCAGAAGGCACAGCCTATTCGGGAGGATGACAAAGGGTTTACTTGGGTGGAAACCAGACCCGTGAGCTAAGTTGGGCCGGGAATGCAAACGAGACTGATAAGGACGGCAATTATGTCGTATATTAGTTCAACCCTTGTCTCCTATGAAACCAAGGATTCACATCAATAGGATGGGCCATGTAGTGGTTGATGGCGCGAGATGAAGGGAAGGAGAGGCTGGTGGGCAGTTTGGAGGTGGTGTTTCTGGGAGGAGATTCATGAACCCTATTATGGCTAAGTCTGTATCTGGCAAAAGCTGGCGATCTTGACCGCCACTTGCTACTTCCCCTCCCACATATTCACTCCTCTCTCCTACAACCAAAATATAGAAAAGTATTATCTTGATGTTTTTTTTTCTTTCATTCATTGTTTCTTTCCAAAGTGTTGACGATATGTGAAAATGGCAAATATATATCAACAATCAGAGAACCAAAAGGAGAAAAATTGAAATGAAACCAAAAAAGCAGCAACAGATCCAAACCCATGTGACCCAACCGGCCACATGACCATACCCATTCCCAGCCATCCCACCACCAACCCTTTGCGCCAAAGAAAGAATAAGATCAAATCCAAAGAAAGAAAAGGAAAGAAAAGTTCCACAAACATATGTCAAATCCGAATTTTAATTACGATGGCGAAGCGAAGATGACAGACACACCACCATCAGGAGAAGAGGAAAAGCGGAAATCAGAAATTTTGCTGCCGAACTGGTGGGGGTAAGAGCGGTTTCGGTCGAAGTTGAAAGTCGCTTCCGCTGTATGTCCGTCGAGTCCGTTAATCGATCGGGTTTTTTGTTCAAAGCGTGAGGTGTTATGCGTCGAAAGGTGCCTTTTCTGCTGCTGATAAGACTGCTGCCAATGGCTTACGCGTCGATCTCCATCCCCGTCCCCATTCCTACGCTGTTGTTCAACCCCATGCCGTTGCCGTGGTTCACGGGCTGGGCACAGAGAGTCTGGAGGAGTGGAAGACCTGAATCTACCTGGTTCGCGCCCAGCAGGTTCTGAGCTCCCATCGAGGCCATGCCGTTGTTGAGCGGCCTGTCTGCGGCATTCAGAATCTGTGTGCCTTCGAAAACGATGGGAGACGAGCGAAGGTTCATGAGGCAGGCTTCCCATGTGGAACCCACGAGCTGTCCTTGGGAGAGGTCATCGTTGAAAAGATAAAAGGCCGGTGTAGGGGAAACCCCCATTGGTGTCATTGGTCGTGCGGTGACAAGATAGGCATTGAGCGCCCGGTTCTTCAAGAGGATCTGTGAATCGGCCAGGTACGTCGCGAACTGCCGGTCAATGTACTTCTTCCAGCCGCGCACGGCAGCCGCCATATCGGCGTCATCGGTCGCAATCCGCTGCCAGCTGATCCCGAGGAGACGCGTAGCGTCGTCGACAGTGGGTTCTTCGGAGCGGTTACCCGCGTTGAGGATTCGGCGATTGTCGTCTTGGTGCTCGGTGTTTATTTTGCGCTGAATGGAGGAGAGGGTGATATCGTCGAAATTGGAAGCAGCGGGATCCAGACGCTGAGCTTTACGGCTAGCAGATGGACTGCCGGAACGACGCGACGAGACCGGGGCAGCGGTGGTGACATTCTCGACAGTCTCTTCATACCACGTGCCAGTCTGGCTTTCTGCTGAGATGGCCATCTTAGTGCGAGGGTTGAGGAGAACCATGCCTTCGCCATAGATGGGCTCTTCGACCTCTTGCTTTCTGGGTTGCGGAGCAGAAGCAGCCACGATGGACATGGGAGTGCTGCTTCCGTTCATGGCTTCTTCGAAGGAGTCTTCGTCACGCGACCTCTTGCGGGAGGGTCTGGATGGTTGGAAGGGGTTGTTGTTATTGGAGAAGAAGGACCGCGACTCTGTGTCGTGGGTGAACTTGGGCTGGCGAGGGAATTGAACAAAAGCGTGGTCCTGGGGAGGGGATAGGACCATCGCCGGGCCATCAGAGAGACCGTTCAGCAGCATTGGGCACATGGTGATGAATGCGAAGGCGTGGTCGAATGCAGCGACTACGAGATTGAAGCGAAAGGGAGCCTGTTCTGTCTGTCCAGTGAGCTAGAAATGAAGAACGAGAGCAACCTATGGATCTTGCGATCCAAGCTGTGTATATAAGTTATGGTGTGGCACCCAAAGGAGAGGACGAGAGGTGATGCGCGAAAGGGTGAAGAGAGGCAGGCAGGCAGGTGACAATGGAAGGGTACGAGATGGGAGATATGGAATATAAGGATGAAGGGTATCAAGAGGTAAGGATAGGAGCAAGATGAGATGGGAAGATTGACCCAAGATACAGTGAGAACGACGTGCAGGAGAGGAAGGGAAGAAGAGAGAGAGAGAGAGATGGATGGAAGGAGGATAAACGGAGGAAGGAGAAGATGCGCAGCCGAAACGAAGAAGCGAACCACGGGATCACCGGCTAAGATGTGGAGGAGAAGAAGCGGAGGGAAGGAAAGCAAGAAGGGAGAAAAGTGTGGGAGGAAAGCGAGGAACCAAACGAAACACGCGAAAGAAGCAGAAAAGGAAGGAGAAGAAGAAGCAGCAGAAGCTGACGGATGCGGACGAGAGAGCGAGAAGTCAGTGTGATCGGAGCTTCTTTGGATGCGCCTTGCGATCCTCCATTCATCATTGCGGAGAGCAGGATTTGCCATTGGCCAGACCCGTGTATTTACCGTGCCATACGCTTGTGTCGCCTGCCATTTCCGTGGGAGGTCTGAGAGTTTCGCAGGGATTGTGCACCCCTTGGCGTGACTGCATACCATACCGTACAGTAACAGGTGACGGGATCCACCGGGCTCAGATCAACCCGCAAGGATGCGCTCATTATTGGTCGAGGGGGAATCGTCCCGGGCAACGATGGGGTGGGTTCCACTCGCTAAAGCTCATTCTCATTGGCTCAATTGGCACGCCTCGTCCGCGCGGCCGCCCTCACTGGATGCAAGGCCATTGGCCGAACCACTCAGCTCAAGCCCGAGGCTTTCGATGCGCCGTGATTGGCTCAACCCTAAAGGCCCGCACTGACTGCTGACTGACCAGGGGGTTGCCAGCCAAGGAACTTTAGTAAGTAGTAAGTTAGCCAGAACTTGGCCCAGCTAGCCCCTACCATGTGATGCCTCAGGCACCAATCCGAAACTAACACTTGGAACTTGACGAAATTCTATTCGGTTGATGAGAAGGTTCTCCTCGTAAAGTAGTCAAAAAGAAAAATCCTATAGTAACAGGAGAATGGGATGACGAGCAAAAAAGGTCGCGAAAATGATATCCGACACCTGAACTTCCTGCTAGTTTCACACGTCACAAATGGTCATCGAGCCAAATCGCGAGCAATACACCGACAAAAAATCCTTCTAATAAAATAAATGGTAAAAGGAAGAAGAAAAAAACAGGGTCGCGCAACGAATAATTGTGAAAGCCCCGTCGGATTCGAAATCCATGTCGTATCAACCGTGTCTTCTGGGCCCGGCTGCATTCCCCGCATGTGGCCGGCCCAGATGCACCCCGCATCCCTATTCGTAAAGAACTACCCCGGCAGATGAAATATTATCCTTTATAACAGTAGATCACCATACGTATCCAAGTATGGCGGAAGAAAAGCGAACGTGACACGCGGGTAGAACTTTTGCCCCCCGGGACCTTCTCCAGTCCCCATTCCCCATCAACATAAGCTACCACTCCTGGCTCACCTCAGACGGCGCCTGAGTATTAAGGCAGGCGCATGGCTGGATCCACCTGGACTTTTAATCGGTCCTTTAGGCATTTCCAGCAGTAGCACCACCAAGCATACCCTTGACGCTGGCAACTTGCTCGGGGGCGTAGCTGGGGGCCATGGAGCCCATGAGCAGGAAGAAGATGAGGAGGATAGCACCGAACACGATGAACTTGCGCTGGGCGGGGTGGTTGACTCCATACTCAGCCCAGGCACGGTTGGCCTGACCAGTGTACTCCTTGATCTTGTCACCGCCAAGCTTGTAGTAGACGAGACCAACGAGAGCAATCGAGTAACCGAAGAACTGGGTGAGGGTGACGGGGGTCTGCCAGATCATCATGGAAGCAGCGACCAGAAGGATATCCTTGAGGACACCGCACAAGGTCATGACGAGGGAGGAGGTCTTGCCAATCTGTGTGGATGCGTCAGTAAATTGATCCCCATGTAGCAACGCGGCGAAGAAGTGTTTCTTACCAGGAAGACAACGGAAACGTTGAGGAGGAAAGCAACAACGGCATTGGCCAGCAATGTCCAGACACCAACGTTGTAGATGTGGCCCATGGTAAGGTTGGGGACCTCAAGGAAGAGAGCAGTGACACCGTTCATGACAGCACAGACAGGAGCGAAGTAGTAGAGGGAGACAAGAGGGTCCATCTTGTACTCGGCAGAGCTGAGCAGGCGCTGAACCATGACCAGACGAGTGGCCTCGAAGACAATACCACCGAGCTGGAAAAGGAATCCGATGAAGACAAAGCGGATCTCACCGAAAGAAGCAATGATGACACCAAGCACGATAACGCTGACGTTCATCAGGACCTTGAGATTGACAGGAGCCATGCCCATACCCCAAGTAGCGAAAAGAACAGCAACGGGGGTAGTAGCCTGAGGGGGAAGTCAGCAAGGGAAACTCTTGCTCGGCATGGAACGACTGACCTTGAGCATCTGGATGAAGGCAACACTCAGATACAAATAAGTCACATTACCGCAGATCAAACTCAGACTGAAGAAAAGACCGATCGGAACAATAGCACGAAGGTAGACACGGCCAGTCATCTTCACGGTCTTCCGTCCATCGAGCAGAGTGGTGGTGCGCGCCAGAAGCTGGGTCATGAAGGTCGCAAATGCCAAATGCCATGTTGTGAGGATGATAGCTAGATGTCGTTAGTTGGACTGCGGGACGATATCGAGATAAGTCACGAGCAACGTACGAAAACCTAGGAACAGAGAGAACAATTAGCGATATGGTCATCAAAAATCGGAGCCACCGAGTGTAGAACTTACGGAACTGGGCATAATCAAGGATATGCTTGTTGAACAAGATGACACTGGAACTCAAAGTGATCCAGACACTGATATTATCTTAGTACTCTTTCCATTCGAGTCCTTCAATCTTGGTGTAGCTTACCCGACATAGACAGCAGGGTGGAAGGCAGGCTTCGGGGGCTCTGCCTTATCAACAGCGGGATTGACGGTGGGCAGGGTAGGCTCCGGACGAGAGACCTCTCCGGAGGTTCTGGCTTTTTCGCCCTCAGACATTGTAAAGGTGCGAGTCTGGTCGGATAAGAAACGTTGAAATTCAAAAGGTCGCGGCCGTAAAAGGCTGCTTTGTCCGAACTTGGCGGAGGCCACGGGTAACGGTTGTCAAGAAAGGACGTAAAGAGAAAAAGGAATGGTTGGCAGAGAAAGGTGGATAAAAAGTCGAGAAGCCTGAAAAGTCTGGAAACGAGTGAGACTAGAGTTGGACAAGAAAAGGATAGTAAGAGAGTGAATGAGAATAGAACGGGTGTGAAGAAGAATGGTCGGGGTTGGAGGAGAGAAGAGGGAAGAGGAAGAGGAGAGGACGAAGGGGGCTGTTTGGTTGATGGGGGGGTGTTCGTTGAGGTAATTTTCAACTCTCGGGTAAGCAAACAGGGTACCAAGAAGAGAGGTTACTTACGGCTGGATTTCCTGTGGGATGGCAGCGGGAGTGAAGAGACGGCTCGGGAAGCGCAAGTAAAATTATTTAGGGGTGCCGAAGAGGAGAGAGTCAGGGAATTGTGAGGCAGGGAAGAGAAGAGACGGAGAGTGTAAGAGCGACGGAGAGAGAAAGACAAGAGAGAGAGGGCTGGGTCCGCATCAACACCGAGAGGGCAGATCGTGGCTCAGGACACGATATGTCGTTCGTTGGTCGTCTTTCTCACAATTTACAAGGAGCCAGCAGTAGTGGTTAGTACTGCGCTGACCGTCAACTTACATACTGGACTAGGAGTTAGTTTCCCTCTGGACCCGGACCTGAATCCCCAAACTTTAGTGGCTAGCATGCATTCTACTACATCTTCCTAACCTGTGGACGGATGGGTTGGTTGGTGGGGGGTGGGAGGAATGAACCGGAACCAGAGTCAGTGTGATAATGCTAGCATTTAGTTTAGTTACTGTAGTAAATTGAAAGGTACGGTGGAAGTAGACTACTAGATAAGGAACCATTTTTAACCTTGCCGATTTAATACTTGATGTCTCTCTGCATCCATCTATCTATCTGCCTTGCCTGGTCTCACATTGAGCACTTACAAGAATAGTTGATAGTAGTATACCCTTTGGACTGGTTTGTTGTGCATATATTCCCAAGATTTGCTGGAGAATTATAATTAGATACCATTCGTATGCTACCCCATGGACGCCGAAGCAGGTGAAACACCACCAGTGGTTCTGACGGGCGGTTTCGAGTTCTAGGCTGGGAAGAACAAGCCCATCGCGGTGGAGGCCAAAAGTGGAGTGACGAGGGGCGAAAAATTAGCGGGCTGGAGACCCGGCACATACACTGTATTGCAGCAAATTGTCCTCGCAATGGCCACAATTTGAATTCAGTACCGTAATGGCTTGGTTATTACGAAATTATTCTCCCCAACTACCGCTGCTGGCACAACCAAGCCCCCGGGTACGGAAATGGTATGAACAAATTGTAACAAAACATTTGCCAGTTCCAGACCTCCATCTGCATTCTGCAAACGTCGTCAACTATCTACTATCGACTTCTATTTTATACTTCCTGTCCGTTCTCATCATCATTGACTTGCGACTCTTTCTGCATCATTATCTCTATGCTCGATGCTGCCGGTGTTTGCCCGAGCCTCACCGCGATTCTCAATGCGTATTCGATATATTGCTGTCTAATTGCAATCTGCGAGTGGATGGACGACCTTGAAACCATCTCTCGGTACGGCCGTGGGGCGAGGCAAATGCTCATCACTCTCGTGGCGAGTTCTGCTGTCCTGGCGAGCGCTGGTGGTTGGTGTCAATCTCCAGGTCTCCACCATCGGGGGGGCCCAGTAGTCGCTGGTTGTTGCCCCTTTTCCGCTCGCTCTGGCTAGAGATAGGCTGTTCTGGTTATTACCATTATGGGGCCCCCCAGCGACTTTCCTTGGTAGGAAACGCCATCTACACTCTTTTTGGCTCTTTGCCTATTTTTTTTATCTTCTCGTCTTCACCCCCTAAATTGATACTTCTGGTTCGACAAATGGGCAATTACTATCTGCTGATTGAGTACTCCTCTAGACTACTTGTGGATCAATCCATATTGTGTCCGATAAGAACGTAGAAGGGGAGAGGGGGGAAAACAAAAGAAATGTTAATGGAGGGGAGGGACACATCAACACCGACTTGCGACAATCACTGTTGATCAAAATTAACGCCGGCTGGTTTGGTGCAGGATGCATTACGCAAGCAGCCCGCTAGGCCAAGCACTGTCTTACCCGCGTTCAGCGGCCACTTGCTCATAGCGCCGCCGCAAAGGTCCCTTGCGGGTGGAGAATGCGGCGATCTGAAGGCTGAGGGGCCTGACGCCATCACCATGGTTCAATGGCGTTTAGAGCAAATGGTACGACGGAGCCGTCCTTAGGTTGCCCGTTCCCTCAGGGACTCTTTCCCAGACCCACGAGGGTCCGGATAGTTCTGTTGTATGGAGTCCCGTGCCGACGTGTACCATCCTTCGGGTCCTGGTCGACAATATGGATTGTTCGTGTTCTCGGTCTGGCCATGGTTACTGTATGGTTCAATCAATAGCATACAGATGTCCATGCAAAGTTCTGACCAGGATTCGCTGCTTGCGCGTCCGTCAGAAATAAGGGCATTGACAGGAGGGTCAAATTACGAAAGCCTCAGGGGGCGAAAATTGAAGCTTTTGTTAGTGTGTATTTGGTCCCTCAGTCCCTGAGTGGGTGACAACTCCATCTGCTTGCATCTCAAATCCCAGACAGGTTAAGCTGATAACCGTTGTGTGCGCTTCTGGAAAAAGATCCTCTCTGCCTTTCCCTTTCAAGAAGGACAACAAGTGGAGCCGTTCGACTGTTGCCCGGCTCATGTGTTCCCTACTTATCTACCCTGAAGTTGACAGACCGTCAAATAGGGGACGATCCATGTTGCCGATGCTCGCCATCGACGTCCTCCTGGACCAGTTAGGTCAGGTCCACGCCGCTGCGGAGTACTAGATACGCAGTAGGTAGTACCTTGCGCAGGAGGCAATCGACTGCCACTGGTCGTAGGGAGTGCTTGGTTGGCCGCTCAGCAGGGATGTGTGTGCACAATGGATACACAGCTCATTTCTTATGACTTGCCTGCAGCTTTTGATGAAGGTGATCGGGCTATCAGTTGCACGGGATTGTTATACATACTGCCCACGGTTTTCCGTTAGTGGTATATGTCTTTCCTGTGAGCTTGGACCTAGCCCCCTCTTCTGAGTGTGAAGTTTCGTATATATCCGAGGGTCCAGAAGATGAGATACCAGACGGCAGCAGTGATCTATCGAACGGAATTCATGATGCTCTCGTGGGGTACACAAGATCCATCGCCGAACTGCATTACCGTTCTTGGTAAACGGCAACCGTCGCTCCGCCAGCGGATGGAGCTCTACGGAGAAAAAGCAGATGCTAGGACTCCGTAGGCCGTAGAAGCTAGAGACCCTTAAAACCAAGAATGAGCAACGCGCATGCATTCCACTAGACGATAGCCCCTGGCAGGCCGGTGCCTGCCGAGAAAACCCCATGGATCCCGTATCACAGTGCTTGCAGGTGGATGAGCTTTGACGCCGGACTTGGGGGGGTGGTGATGCTGCTGCATTCAGATATAACGATAAGCAGTGCGACAACAAGGGCCAATCGTACGATCGGAATTAGCGGAATATTCATTATTGCGGTAGTAGGCGTCTGGCTGGACGCAGTCGGATACTATTCTTGAACATTTTGATGCGTTCATGGGGCTAGAAAGGGCTATTTGCCTGCTGGGCTACGGAACGATTGCCTAGCTATGATCCAACGAAAAAGCAGCAAACGCGCAGATGGCGCAAGGAAAGGTGTATCAATGGTTGGCAACCCGGAATATTTTTTGGGTTTATTTTATTTTTAACAATATTTTTATCTTCGTGTACTTTTTTTTTCACTTCTTTCGTAATTACCCAGAACGAATGAATGGTGATTGCATGAATCGATCAGCCCCGACCCATGCGTCCTCCAGACCTTTAAGATGAGGGATGATTTGGATTGATTGGGGTTGGAAATTAGCTTTGTCCCCTTTGCCCCTTTTCCAAGGCTCCGCGACTGGGGCTTCGGCGACACGTATTGCTATTAATTATTAGTCGACTTTTTTTGGGGAAATCCGATAATCCGATTGCTTGATCTATTAGGGCCTAAACTTGAAACCGATTCCAAGCGCCCCCCACCGCTTGCTTGTCACGTTTCGCTTTCCCGACCGACCGCAGGACGGATACACCTATACCTTCCCGCCCATCTCCCTCCCCTTCTTGCTCCCTCCATCACCAACCTCTCTTCTCTCTCTCTCTTCCTCCCCTCTCATCTCTCTCCTTATAACTCTGCTGTCCCTGCAGCTTCACAAGGCTCGTTTTCTATGCTCAGCCTCGCCCGCAGGACTTTGAACCGTGTCCCCAGCTTTCAGGATATTCTACAAGGCAGGATGACCCACCCCGATATGTAAGGAGACCTTTCCCCCTCCCTCCAACGGCAAGCTTGCCTTCACTACAACAAGAAGCTCATTGGAACAATTGCTGACCGTTGTCTTTGTGCTTGAATTCAGCTCCGTCGACGTTCTCGTCATTGGTGCCGGCCCTACTGGTCTCGGTGCCGCGAAGCGTCTTAACCAGATTGTACGCATTGCGCGCCCCCTATCGTCTACCTTCACTCGAATAAAGGCTAATTGGACAATTCGCGGGTGTAGGATGGCCCCTCTTGGTTGATCGTTGACAGCAACGAGACCCCTGGTGGTCTTGCTTCCACCGATGTGACCCCCGAAGGCTTCGTATGTTGATTCCCACTTTCCCCTCAATAGGCAGACATTGCACTGGTCAAGCAAACAGCGACTGACTCGTGACAATCACAGCTCTTCGATGTTGGTGGTCACGTCATCTTCTCCCACTACAAGTACTTTGACGACTGCATCAACGAGGCTCTCCCCAAGGATGACGACTGGTACACCCACCAGCGTATCTCCTACGTCCGCTGCCAGGGCCAATGGGTTCCCTACCCCTTCCAGAACAACATCTCCATGCTTCCCAAGCATGAGCAGGTCCGCTGTATCGATGGCCTGATCGACGCTGCCCTCGAGGCTCGTGTCGCCAACACCAAGCCCCAGAACTTCGATGAGTGGATTGTTCGCCAGATGGGTGTCGGTATCGCCGACCTCTTCATGAGACCCTACAACTTCAAGGTTTGGGCTGTGCCTACGACCAAGGTAAGATACGCTGGACCACATGGCAAGTAACGGTGTGCTGATTCTCATTAGATGCAATGTGCCTGGTTGGGTGAGCGTGTCGCTGCCCCTAACGTCAAGGCCGTGACGACCAACGTTATCCTTAACAAGACCGCTGGTAACTGGGGTCCTAACGCTACTTTCCGTTTCCCCGCCCGTGGTGGTACCGGTGGTATCTGGATCGCTGTCGCCGACACTATCCCCAAGGAGAAGACTCGCTTCGGTGAGAAGGGCAAGGTCGTCAAGGTCAATGCCAACAACAAGACTGTCACCCTGGGTGATGGCACCACTGTCGGCTACAAGAAGCTCGTCTCCACCATGGCTGTCGACTTCCTCGCTGAGCAGATCGGCGACCAGGAGCTCGTTGGCCTCACCAAGCAGCTCTTCTACTCCTCCACTCACGTCATTGGTGTCGGTATCCGTGGTACCCGCCCCGAGAGAATCGGTGACAAGTGCTGGGTAAGTTGACCTTCGATGTAAACCATGAATGACTTAAAAACTAACATGATCGTTACTAGCTCTACTTCCCCGAGGACAACTGCCCCTTCTACCGTGCCACCATCTTCTCCAACTACTCCCCCCACAACCAGCCCGAGGGCTCCAAGAAGCTTCCCACTCTGCAGCTTGCGGATGGCTCCAAGCCCCAGAGCACTGAGGCTCAGGAGGGTCCTTACTGGTCCATCATGTTGGAGGTTTCCGAGTCTTCGATGAAGCCTGTCAACCACGAGACTCTCCTGGCTGATTGCATTCAGGGTCTCGTCAACACCGAGATGCTGAAGCCCACCGATGAGATTGTCTCCACCTACCACCGCCGCTTCGACCACGGCTACCCCACCCCCTCCCTGGAGCGTGAGGGTGCTCTCACCCAGATCCTGCCCAGACTCCAGGAGAAGGACATCTGGACCCGTGGTCGCTTCGGTAGCTGGCGCTACGAGGTCGGTAACCAGGACCACTCTTTCATGCTCGGTGTTGAGGCTGTTGACAACATTGTCAACGGCGCTGTCGAGCTGACCCTCAACTACCCTGACTTCGTCAACGGTAGACAGAACACCGAGCGTCGGCTGGTTGACGGCGCCCAGGTTTTCGCCAAGAGCCAGGCCCAGTAAAGGGTTGAAATGTTAATAGAATTACACGGGTTTTAATTTTTTTTTTTCTTGAATGATTCCAGGGGGCAAAAGATTTGTTTAGAGATCTGATTACGATCAACGGGAGCCATATTTCGTCATTTTTTTTACTTCTTGTTCTATCTATTTAACTTATTTTACCAATTTTCTTTTTGCTCTTTGGCTCATTGAAAGCGATGTATGGGAGATGTTCTTGGCATTTTTGTGATGCGTATCATCATCCACTTTTCCAGCCGTCTTTTGCTCCATCTACTAGACATGAATAGAAGTTGCTTATCAAACGCGTGTCTTTCTGTTAGGGACTTAATTTGCTGATTTACGTATGCCGGTTACATGTCTCGCCGCGACCCCGTGGAGATCAAATCCAGCTTCATGACAGATGACACATGTATCACCCACCGAAGTGAGGCAGTGTGTGCAGCACATCAGCCCATGCAGGGCGTTTCTATTTTCGCTCACTTCTGTCCCGATCAAGTATAATAATGTGATATATACCATAGAAGCATCGCAACAACTGAGTATGGAGTATGGAGAACGGAGTAGTATGGAATACATGAAACCCACACACATATGAAGTCTTCTACTACAACTTCGTACTTATGTACACCAATCACCAAGAGAATAACTAAATACTACTGCAGTGGTCCAATCGGTATTCCGTGTCAGACATACGTAGTGAAACATGGGATCTACTGTTGGCTATTAATCAATATCTAACATACTATCTATCTATCCTACCGTGTGATACTCCATATTTTCCTCACTACTTACTTAACCCACATCCCCCCCATCCACCAACCCACCCACCTGCCGTCTCATAAGGCTGAGTGCGAGCTCGAGCTCGAGCTCGGAGGGTTGTGGATGAAGAAGAGAGTGGCACTGACTACGTCGGAAATTATCTTTACTCATTGTTTCTACTACTGTATATCTAGGTATGCTACTTACCGCTAGTTACTGCTAGTAATCACGCAAGTATCCCTTAAGTAGTTGAGCACTGCTGTGCTCATTCATCAGTACTAGTACGTAGTATCACAACATTTATATATGATCATGCTGCAGACATACTTCAGTACATACATACATACATTCACATATACATATGCCCCCAACTCGGGACATCATGTGAATACTACTACTACTACTAGAGACTAACACGCATAAATAAGAGATAGTGATAGTTTATACCATGATGATATCAAACACCACCTACTGTACCTACTTGTCTCTCCCCCCCGGAACATCCATTACCCGCCACCACCAACTTCTCACCCATGCCAAGAAGGGTGAGCCAGCCCAAACACCTAAAGCGGTATAGCGCACTGGGGCAGGACGCGTAAGTAGTAGAACTAAACCCAAGAAAGGAAAAATACGAAAATTGGGAGAGTCGTGCAGAAAAATATGTATGTATCCACTATTTATCCAGCATCCACAGGCAGAGGAAAATTGGTTCCCCAAGGTAAAAATAGATTTTGATTATTAGTACGTAGTACTAGTAGTCTAGCCTAGGTAGGACAGGTGGTCAGAACTATCTATCTTACTCTATTATTTCTGCCCCTCATGGATGGGCGATGACGATTGAATGGAGTATGATGGCGATGAGGGTGTTCTGTTTCATGGATAGTATTGGTATTTTGATTATTTAGTTGATTTAGGATGATGCTGGTATTGAGGTGATACTGGGTAATAATGGTGAGGTCTGGGTGTGTTATTTGCAGTAATAATAGTATCATTGAGGAAGATATACATGGTTACATAACACAAGTTCGCAGCTTTGGATTCCATCCGCTTCAGCCTTATTGTCGGTCGATTTTGCTTTCTTATCCGAGCTCCCCAGTCTACACCGTCATTCTTCTACACTACACCATCATTACTGAATTTTCTGTAGCTTGCGTGTCGACTGGGCTCATTGGGATGGATGACGAATAGCCTCACGAGATCTCACCCTTCATTGGGTCCGGACACCAACTCCGCCCCCATGCTTTACGTCCCATCCACGCAACAGATTGAGGCAAAATGGCTGAGCCCTGCATGGCGTATGAGAATCTTGAATACACCTCCGACCATATGACACCTCATAGGGATGGAATCCCAAGCAAGTCGATTCTAGCATTAGAAGCTCACTTTTCCCCGGTACGGGCCAAATTCTCCGGTGCAGCAAGGAGGTCGACGTATCATCACTCAATCAATCCCATCCCCTCACAGCAGTTCCCATGACCCTCTCTCTGTCTGTTCTTGACTAGGCGTGATATCAACTGTCGTCGGTGCTTTTTGTTTTTCAGCTGTCTCCCCACCGCGGATGACATGCTTCTCTCCACCCTGCTGTCATCCCAACCGTTCCCTCTCCACACAACACGCCAACATCAACAATTACCCTGCGAGCTTAATTGCTGGGTTAAACCTAGAATTGTTGGGCCATAGTCCTTGACATCAACCTCAACTTTCTCGTATAACTCATCCGTCATGAAGGTGACATAGCTATCGAACTCCATGGCCTCCTTCAGATACGGGTTGACCGACGCTCGGGTCTGTCTAGGTGTTAACGATGGCCAGCGCAACAGGGCTACGTGAGTGCATACGTACATCCATGCATGGTTCGGAGTGGTGGTCATGTGGAGCTGCCATGCTTCCTCTACCACCGGGTACCGGTGGATTTGCCGATGGCATAGAAGCAATCAAATTGATTCTATTGGCGTTCTGACTCTTCTGAAAACTGATATTTCGAAGTAGCCCTGAAATGGCGGGCGCCTCCCGCACCATGTGTTCTTGGGGAGGATTGTGTTCATGGCCATGCTTTTGGACTCCCTGTGGATGACGGAAGGACATCAGACCTTCAACTGTCTATCTAACCCTCGAAAGATCGGCACCTACCTCTGCTGGAGCAGCTAGCGAGGAATTCACAGCCTGATGTGTTACCGTTCCCCCATGGTCTTGCTCAGGTAATAATGACACCTGCTCAGTCTCAGTCTGCGTAGCATGCGAGACTATATTCCTAGGAGCCTTGCTCTCTGTTAGCTGAGTCTATCTTATCCACTCTCAGGTATGCTGGGCCTACTCTTCGAATGGGGTTGGACCGATGTGCCCCGGTGGACCTTGGCCTCGCACTGTTCTGCACTCTAGTGGGAAGTGCTACTGGAGCTTTTGTAATCTCTGCACCCGATCTTTCACCAGGGCCATTGTGATGGACGGCAGCAGACCCCGGCAACGAGAGATTGGCCCGCTGGCCGCGTGTCTTCCTGGTCAAAATATCTGCAACGGGCATCTTGATCACCTCCAGCGCCGCCTTTGGTCTGGAAGAGGGCCGTGCAAGAAAGTCAACTAATTGTGTTTGTTGCGCAGCTAGATTAACACATGTGGATCCTGAACGGATCTCGAGATCAAGGCTCGGACGGAGATCCGAATCTTGCACTTTAAATCTCGACCACGTCTGTCTCAGGTTCTCTGAAAAATAGCCAAGTTAACACTTGGTAGCTGTGAGGCCCGAGAATGGTATTTGAAGCTCACCTACTTCATTCGAGGTGTCTATGGAATTCAGCGAGCCACCCGCCAACTGAGTGCTGCAGGAAAGAGTTTCTCGATTCAGTTCCCTGGCGCCAAGGAGAAGCGGGTGAGAAAGTGAGTGACGATGTGGTACAATCGAGCACCTTCCACCATTCTTCGAGAAAACACTAGCGGGGATAGTAATCGATGGTACGGTTGCTATAGTGAGAGGTTGGCAGGTCAGTGAATGAGGATGCAGCCTTTCAAGGCCCCGCTTTCCCGGTGATTGACCGGAGAGTCGACTGCTGTCAATTGTCTTCAATGAGAGCTGATGCGTAGTCTCTGTCACATGGTGCTCTTCACCTGTTCGAGAGGACTTTCCGGACAGGGGCCCACAGAGACCTGATGAGCAGGTGCTCATGGTCCGCGTCTCATCTTGCACCAACACAGACAATGAGTCATCTGGTTCATTGAAGATGGAGGATAATCCTGAATGGCCAACTTCAGAGTCTTGATTCGACTGCCAGGAACCTTGACTAGGAGAGTCGGGGCCCGAGCTGCAGACGGAACCGCCCGGAGAGAGGTTGTAGGGCGAAAAGAAATCCGAACCCAAGAAGGCTACACTATCATCACTATAGCTGTCACGGTCGAGGTCTTGCCGATGCCACTCGGCCATGCGAGAATGGCGAATAAGCAGCCTTTCCAGATGGTAGCGGAGATCCTCATCGCCCAGAGCAATGCGTGTAGGCTTGTATCGAATCATGGTAGTGATGTAAGATATTCTAGGGCGATGGCAGATGAGAGATGGACACAGAAAAGATAACTGTGGATAGAGCGACAGGAACAACTATGTGCCTCTGTAAGTTTATTTATTATCTTTCTCTTTTATAAAGTGTGCAAAGCTGGGCAGAAGTGTGCAGCTATTCGTGATGGGGACGGGGGAATCATCTGGCTAGACTACGAGGTTACAAGGCGCATCAGGAAAGAGCATCCAGATGGCAAGTGCGATGGAGAGATACGACTTCTATCAAGCCAGCTGAGATGGTTCTTCTATATATATTATCGTAGGTGAGTCGTGTTTCCAGAGTGATGGTAGAATGGACTAGCATCAGTAGGTGGTGGTGATGGTGGTGGAGAGTGAGATTATTAATAGTTGAATCTGTTCTATAATAGGCACCAAGATGGGGACTGCGAAAGAGACGGTGTAGTAGTATAGAAGATGGAGCAGGAGATGGTAGCGAACCACGGTAGTCTCTCGGTCTCGAACGGATCAGTGGATAGCAACATCAAAGAGGCTGAGCCGAGTCACGATCTCGCAAGTGAAACAGAAGGATATAAATACTCCAAGTAGATAATGTAGAAGATAAAGTATTGATCGTAATCAGTTAGTCGGAATGTGAGTAAGAGAAACAGATGGAAAATGGGGCTCACAGGGCTTATGTATGAGATCTACATCTCTAGGGCATCCGATTGAGCTGTGCAGAGAAATGAGAGAGGATCCATCGGCCAGGCTGCATTATTCAAAATGCCCATTGGGATGCTGCTTATGATTATTTTCAATTATTATTCGTATGACACGATTCTTATTTCTATAGAGTAAGATAAAGACAAGGTCATAGCAGGTTTAAAAATAAAATACAGGAATAGAATAAGATGATGATGATTGTTGTTTAGTTGTAGGCAGAAATTCTCCCTCTTCGAACTACTCTTTCCTTCCCGTATGTAACTCTCTACTACCACCACCACCACTTAACTATTACTACTACCAACCAAACTACTACTACTACTGCTACTTACTACTACATCGATCCCCTTTATCCCCTTTCCCTCATCAATCATATTATTTTTCTCCCATTTTCCACACACACTCTCTCTTTCTCTCCCTTTCCCTTTCTACCCCCTGCTATTTTTCCTATTATTTCAATTTACAACTGTCAGTTCTATTTACATCCTGAGTGTCCCATAATCCATTGTGTTTGGGGGTCCGGCCAGAGTTGTTTCACATCCCCAATGCATCATCCGCTACTCCTCCGACCGCCGCCATAGTCCCCCCCCCCGTCCGGCTCTCCCCTCTCTAACCAACCAACCAACTAACTAATTCTCTCTCTCTCTCTCTTCCTCGCTCTCTCTCGACTCCATCCCATCCCATCCCATCGGGGAAGCTCCTTTTCCTTCCCAGCTTCCCTCTCCTCTTCGTTTTCTTCCTTCCCCCGCTCGTTTCTTTTTTTACGTTCGTTCGTTCTTCCTTTCCTCTCTCCTTTCTCTTTTTCTCCTCCCCCTTCTCGACCTTCTGCTTGGTGCCACGCTGGTGCCTTGCCAGGTCACTATCCCGCCATCTTAATCTCTCTCCGTCTTTCTGCCTCCTTCTTGTTCTTCCCCCCAAATCATCGCTCTCCCTCAACTTCCGCCCGCACTTCCCCCCTCCTCCTCCCTCCCACCACCCCCCCTTTGAATCCCAACTCTTCCTCCCTCCTCCACCCTCATCCTGCTCTCCTCCCCAAAATTAGGTTTGGTGTATCACCAAACCCATCGCTACCTCCATCATGGATGGGGATCTCAGCCTATCCCAATCGTTAGGGGGGCTCCGCATCGCAAATCCCGATGATTCTTCCTTACATTCGTCCGAAGATGCTGCAACAACGCCCGCTGCCAGTGCTGCAGATGTAACGGAACCCGAGCTGGTGCGCGAACCTACCATCGTCTCCGAACGACCGGCCAGTTCTCTATCGACAACTCCTCCCCGACCGTCTGCTCCTGCCTCCACGACAGATCTGCAAGACACCCTCACCTCCCCCTCAGTCGAGCCCGCAATCAAGCCGCGAGACAACCGGAGCTCCCTCTACAATCCCTACTCTGACCTCCCGCAGCAGACGAGTCCTCAATACACTCCTTACGCGTCGTCCTCACAATCACACCCTGCTCCGCAGTCTTCCCGGCCTATGTCCGCCTTCTACGCGAACGGATCCACATCAACACTGGCAGCTGCTCGGGAGGGTTCCTATCGTATTCGTACCGATTCCGCGGCCTCCTCCGCCTCCGAAAGTCAAGCACGTGCGGAATCTCGCGGTGGTTCCGCGGCTTTTCAGGCCGGTGTTCCCGTCCGCGACAATAACCACAATGATCGCTCATATCGAACCGCCCAGTTGCCGCCAACCAACGGTCCCATGATCATGCGTCAAACGTCCAGGGCTCACGCGCGGGGTGGAGCGACGCCACAGATGGGAGGCTCTCCGTATGCCATGGAGAATGGCCCCGGTGCGAGCAGCGAGGACTGGCAGGATCGTGGTGCAGCGGTCGCCGTGAGGCAGGAGATTGACGCCAACGGCAAGCCGGTTGCGCGTTACATCAAGAAGGGCGTCCGGGACTTTTCTTTTGCTCACACACTGGGCGAGGGCTCTTACAGTACCGTTGTCCTGGGAACCGACCGGCAAACTCTGAAGGAATATGCCATCAAGATTCTGGATAAGCGACACATCATCAAGGAGAAGAAGGTGAAATATGTGAACATCGAGAAGGACACCCTCAACCGGCTTACCGAACACCCGGGCATTGTCCGACTATATTACACGTTTCAGGATGAGCGCTCGTTATATTTTGTGCTGGATCTCTGCAAAGGAGGCGAGTTGCTGGGCGTGTTGAAGCGCATGACCACCTTCGACGAGGAGTGTACACGGTTCTATGGTGCTCAGATTCTAGACACAATAGACTACATGCATAAACGTGGTGTGATTCACCGGGATCTCAAGCCGGAAAACGTTCTCCTCGACAGTCAGATGCACATCAAAATCACCGATTTCGGAACAGCCAAGATCCTCAAGAGTCAACGGAAACCTCAGAACTCCAGCGGGATGCCCCCGCTAGACTCTACCGAAATCCCGGAGGACGAACGAGCCAGCTCGTTCGTGGGCACAGCAGAATATGTAAGCCCGGAACTTCTGACGGATAAGAATGCCTGCAAGGCCAGCGATCTCTGGGCCTTTGGCTGCATCATTTTCCAGCTTTTAGCGGGTCGGCCTCCCTTCAAAGCCGGGAACGAATATCAGACGTTTCAGAAGATCGTTGCGCTCGATTACGACTTCCCTACCGGCTTCCCTGCCGTCGCCCGCGATCTCGTTGAACGCCTTCTTGTTTTGGATCCAGCCCGTCGTTTGCCCATCGAGCATATCAAGAACCATGAGTTCTTCCAGGGAATTACATGGGGCCCGGATTTATGGAAGCGCAAGGCGCCTCGTCTGAAGGCGTATGTTCCACCGCCGCGTGAGCCGATCAAGCTGAACGGCGGCGGCGGTGGTGGTGAAGGCTATGCCTCCAGCGCTAACCCGGCTGCCTCGAGCACTAATGTCAGTTCGCGTGTGGTGCCCCGACTGGTAACCGAACTACCACCTCCCAGTCAACTGGACATCGAATGGTCCCCAGTCTTGACCAAAACCAACGAGCGAATTCTGAAACTCGGTAACCTGGTGGTTCTATCATCCCCAGCAGCCCACAGTCCCGTCTCGAAACATGGGGGCGAGTACGAAGCACCCCGGAAATTCTCCCGCTTCTTTGGCGGCAGCACCACCAAGAAGCGGCAGCGCTTGGTGATGGTTACTTCATCTGGGCGCATCATCATGGCTGCATCCGGAGGGGACGAGAAGAAGGCGAAACTGGAGCTTTCCCTCCTGACCCCAGGCACGTCATATCGAACGTCGACGGATTCCAAGGGATTCTCGTGCTGGGTGGTGGATACGGTATGTGAACTCTCTTCACAAGATTTGGTATATTACTTCTAACATTGACACATAGCGCGACAAACACTTTGTCTTTGAGGATCCGAAGCCCTCGTCCAGCAACATGGGCGCCACCGCCGTATCGGCCCAGGAGTGGCTCGATAGCCTAGACCGCGCGCGGGAAATGGCCCTGTCCCAGCAGGGCAACGGCTCTTATTCTGATGACGCCTTCCGCGATCTGTCCTCCGGACTGTCGAGCCATGCCAATACTCTTGACCGCAGCTCTGAGATTCAGAACGAGAGTGCTCCCGCGGGACGAGCCACATTGGTCAAGCACCAGAACACAGACACAGAGTCCGTCAAAGGCAAGAAGCGATTCAGTCGCCGTCACTCCAAGAATGGTCTGGCAGCAGTCTTCTAAGCCTTTCGTGCTCGCCGCTTATACCTCTACTGCCCAACTCACCTCAATTCCTTGTCTCCTCTTCCTTCCCCAACCCCCCCGTTTCCCTGGACTCTCCTCTTCCCCTAGTCCAGCTTATAAACCATTGCGCAGGGTCGCATACATACAAAGTCTCTTCATTGTACCTGGAACATATCTCGTCTCCGTCTTTTGCTTGATATCCCTGAGAGTTTCCTGCGTGTGTGATTGGCGATACTTTTCTATCATCCCTGCCAATGGCAGGGCTTGCTTTGGACTATTATACTTAAAGCTATTATTCTTATCACCGGGATTCAGTCATGAACTTCAGCCGGCGACTTGCTTGTTTCCTTTGTACGTTTGCATCTATTGTAAGAATTTTTCCTTTGTGACGTGGCTTGCTTGTTGCTTTGGCCTTGCATCTTCGCAATGATGAGCGTGTTTTTATTCCCTGTTGAACTTGCTGCATTTAGATGGGCAGGAGTATGCATATATCCCTCATCTGGTTGTTCTCATTTACTTTGTCCTTTTCTCTCAATTTTCTTCCCCATTCTCGACTTCTCAATCTACTCTTTCTTCTCTCTTCCGATATATATATTCCGCGCATTTGCGATAAACCGATCTGGCAGTTGAAACTACACCCACTCCACTACCAATCATCGCCATGTCTGGGACACAGCGCGCTCCAACAGTACATTCTTATCATCGTCATCTATTCATTCTAAAAAAGCGCGGGGACTTACCTCTTCAATTTTCGACACTACTGTCACCACCTTGCAGTCTTGCTACTACTCTTAGGGATCTTGTGTGTCTGTTCTTTCTCATATACTGAGCGTTTTCGGAGTTATCTTGATCGGTTACCTCTTACCATTTCGCTGTATGTTTCTGTGTTTGATTGAGTAGTATTCTTTTCTCTTCTCTCCCTACAATTTACTTGTCTACCAAACCTCTCCTTCATTTTATAATTTTTATTTATTATACCTCCCATCTCATTTCTTGTTCTCTTTTCTTCTCCCTTCAATGCACACACAATCTACAGACAGTCCCGTGGTCTTGTTACATAGGGTTCATTCCTGAAAATCATTCATATTTTTCGTTAGGTGTAGCTCGAGCACAAAAGCAAGATGAAAGTGTAAACTCAGAGAAAGAATACAGCCCTACTACAGCTTGTAGTCATTTATCTTTCTTTTCCTTTCCTTTTCTTTTTTTTTGGCGCTGCTTTGGTGCAGTGCGAGAATATATTCTACTATAGAAGAACCATGGTTCATACTACTGATTAGACTATCAAGTAACGTCTAATATACTAAGCCCAGAAAGAGAAGTTGCACTGTACAATTATGTATTATATCATCTATATACAATAAGTGAAATATAGGATATCTTCCCTTCTCCGAAAGAGGTATCTCACCACCATCTCACTGAAAAAAAGGAGAGGAAGAAGAAGAAGAGAATATATTTCAGAGAAACAGTTATATAAACAACCAGTCAATCCTGGAATTATCCAGTTCCTGAATCCAATCAAAGTCATCGTCATCATCATTAACATCGTCATGGGAATAATAATTATCGGTGGTGGTGGTAGTGGTAGGCCGTTGCTGCTGTTGTTCCTTCTCAGCCTTCTTCTGATCCTGTTTCTGCCACATCAGGCTCAAAACCCAAGCTGCGTTGCGGACGTTCACGCTAGTGATGTTGAAGTACAATGCGCGCAGTTTATTGAGTACAAAGGGACGCTGGGAGGGGTCTCTGCATTCTGCGCCGGCAATGAAGGTGGGCCAGATGAGGCACTTGAAATGGGGATCGTCGATAGGGATGAGAGCGATTTCGCGGATGATTAGGTCTGCCACTTCGGCGTGGTCGGAGGGGAGTCCGAAGTGGTTGGGGATGGTTGCGGCGCCGGGTCGCGGGCGGGAGAGAACGCGGCTGGCGTAGAGGTAGACGGCGCCTTTGAAGATGGTGGCTAGAGCGGTTCGCATGGAGAGGTCTGCGAGGTAGTAGCAGCTTTGCATGGATTCGGCCCAGGCGGAGGGGTCGAAGGCTCGGATGTGTTGGAGGAGAGCGCCGGGGGATTGGAGGGGGTTGGTGTCTTGGGAGAGGAAGGCTGAGGTGAAGATCATGGAGGGCTGTGAGTTGGGGTCGACGTCCGGGTCGAAGTAGAGGCCGGCGTGGATGAGTAGGATGACTTCGAGGAGATAGGCTGGACAGCCGACGTAGGAGGTTTCTTCGAGGCGTTTGAGCATGGCGGGGCCCATGCTGGAGGTATAGAAGGGTTTGGTTAGGGACCCTGGGCGAGCGAGGGTGGAGCCCATGAGCTGGATGCTACGATGGATGTCAGCATGTGTCATATATCTGGAGGGTGTTATATGGCTTACAGGAGAATGCCGTCAACAGCGAAATCTTCCAGCCATTTGACGAGGTGTTGAGGCGGACTGGAGGCCCCCTGTTCTTGGCGGCCTTTGAGAAGCTTTTTGGCCCCTTCGAGGTGGAACTTCCAGGCACCATCTCCCGATTCAATGGCATCCATAAGAGCGAGAACCGTGATCGCAGCGAGGGTCCTGTTATCATTGCGCAAAACGGGATCCCGGATGTCACTCGATAACTGCCCTAAGGCGCGCTGCTTGAGTCCGAGAAAATGCTCATATACCTTGGACGACGGGCGCCGAGACATCGAGGCGATCACGGACTTTTCTACCTCTTCGGGAGACAGGAGGGTGCGGTCTGCTGGGGGACCCTCCGACAACCATGGCGTCAAGGAAAAGTCCCCGCTCGCCAGGATGGCATAATGCAAGGCACCGGTGGCAGCGAGGACGTGGGCGAGGAGAGGAGAGTCGCCGACCAGGGGAATGAGGTCACGGTACGGGTTGCCGGTCTCGGAGTAGAGGGTGAGGTAATTGGCAAGGTTCTGGTTGACTTCGGGATGATTAGACAGGGATCACACAGGTAGATAAACCGGCAAACATACAATGCACAATGTAGAACCGTGACAGCTGACTCAGGTCCTTGAACAGCGGATCCACCAGGCCCCAAGGTGCGGAGACGGAGGTAGCTCTTTGCAAGACAACGTGCGTATCCTGATCATCATTATCCTCCGACTGGATCGGTTCTGGGATACCCTGGATGCCCGACACGTTGGGGGGTACGTATAAGCTGATGTCGATAGACTGGGTAGGCGAATCGGCAGCTGACGGCGGCGACGCATTGCTGGAGGAAGAGGGGCTCGAGTCACCGCGCCGAAGATCTGAAGGGCGCATAACCTCATTAAAGCTGCGACCCATCATCTTTCCCCGACTGGCCACACCTCCCTTGACCCAGACGAGGGGCTTCTGATACCCCAGACATTCCTTCCCCGCATCGCGGCACTTGCGGCATGTTGGCAAGCCGTTGTCGCAGATGATGCGGCGGCGACGACAGGTATAGCAGCCCTTCGACATCACTTCGGACCGTGGGTGGGAGCAGACGAACGGGTCACTGCTCTGGTGGGTGAGAGAATCGCAATCCGATGTAGGCGGCTCGAGACGAGTGTCTACACAGGACACTCGCCATCATTGGGACTCGTCACGACACGGAATGGGGTGTGGGGGAGGAGAGCTTCACCCAGCACATTGAGAGCACACCACTCGGGGGTGCTGAATTCTGCTAGTCGAATGAAGAGCACGGCAAGCCGATTCAAGGCCGAAGAAAGAAATGAAGTAAGAGAGATAAGATGACGAGAAGAGGAGGGGGAGGAAGAAGAGGGCTGAAAGAAGATCTGGAACTGCGCCGCAAAGGAATCCAAAGGCCGCCAAAAAGAGGAATCAAGCATCCTATTGGTGGAGTGTTGCTGACTCATACTCTACAACCCCGCTAGCCAGAAGAGGCTTAGTGTCATACAAGAGCATGACAGAACAAGGTGGATGCCTTGGATGCCTTGAATACGGGGCAGCCAGCGGGATGGACATTGAAATAAATCATAAAGATTGAGAAGATGAGGAAAGAAATGGAGTTTATGCTTTTGATGGGGTATCTCTTTATGGGAATCCGAAAAGAGGAAGAAGAGGACGCAACAGGAAAAGAATGGAGTCGGGAATCATCCGACAAAAGGCAGCTGAACAGATGGATCCAATTATCCAATTTAAGCCAATCAAGAGGATCAACGCAACTGCGAGGCCGTCGATGGCCTCAACGAATCCCGATTGAACTTCTTGACATCCTTTCGCTTCTCCTTTTCGGTCGGTCGCAGAATTCCCAGGAGTCAAAGGGCACTCCGAGTCAAAGCGGTTTTGGATCACGGCCAAGGGGGGGTTTCCTTCTTTGACAGGGCCTTGATACTAAGGAGGTATCAACCGCTGTCATCCAGTCTCTCGCTGCACACAGACCATCTTTCTTCCCACGGAAATCCATCTCGAAAGCCATGGTTTTGGACCCTATGTTTATTTATCGACTGTAACTGGTCTGTCGGCTTCAATCTGCATCTTCCTCGCCTTGGCTGCATTCTGATTGCATTCGGTCCAGTCGAACTCCTATTCTTCGGATCATTATTCTCTTAGTCTAGTCCTTTTGGTCTTCTCTCTCTCTCTCTTTCTCGTTCTTGTCTTTTTCCCTCCAACTTCTGCTACTAGTTCTCTAGTTCTCTAGTTCTTTCTCGGTGGCCCACTTTGTTATCGCCCGCGGGGATCAACAACCGGGAATCCGCCGCCACTCCCAAAACTCCTCTGGCGCAAATCTGTCTCTGTCCCTGGGCGTCGCGGGTCCAAACATTCCTCGTTGGCCGTGTTGACGAATTCCCCGACCGGGGCGCGTGCTGTTGGATTTTGAATGACGGCCCGCTCTCTGCAGCAGCTCTCTTTTGGCGTCTGGTCACCGCGCATCTCTTCCTGACGGACCATGTCCACCAAGTTTCCCACTACTACCGTCACTCCCATCGAAATGGTGTCTCAAGCTCAGGTCCTCGATCGCTCCGTCCCGCCGCAAAGCGCTGCCTCCTCCGTGTCGCGCCATTCTCATTCCAGCCGGCGACATCGTTCCAGTCGTTCCCATCATGGAGGACTCACCCATCAACAGCAAAACGACTTTCCTATTTTCACGCACACGGGCGATGTCGAGATTGTGGTACGCGCAGGGGACCAGGAGCGACGCTATCTCCTGCACCGATTGATATTGGCGCAATGCTCGGGCTTCTTCGAGGCCAGTACCCGCGAGGAGTGGTCGCGACAATCCATGCCGAGGCCGCCAAACCTGGACACGGGCGTCCTGTCGAGGATTAGTGAGGATGCCTCTTCACTATCAAACGGGTCAACCCTGGCCCAATCGGAGAGTGGAGGATCCGCTTGGTCGGTCGAAAAGAGACGCTGGAGGTATGAACTGGACTGGGTAAACAAGGAGGAGGATGAAGAGCCAATTCTGGTACAAAAGGTTAGTCAATCTGAAGAAGCCTTGTGTGAATTTGCCATTAGCAATGCTAATCGTCGAATTTCTATAGCCTCCCAGCTTTTCCAGCGCATTTGGTTGCGATTCGGGACAATATCCGCCATCCGTGACCAAACCGTCCAGCTCTCAAACAGGGTTCGTCCGGTCGATGGCCAACCTGGCCGGGATGCAGTCGGTGGTCAATCTCCCCCATCGATCTGGGACGGCACACCCACCCACAAATCCCATCGTTCGCGATTACGACAATCTGTTCCGCCTGTTCTACAACTACCCGCCGCTGCTCAACAGTGTCAATATCGCAACCGCCTATGCCGAGTGCCGGGCCTTGCTCAACCTGGCCGACATGTACGATGCGCTACCGGTGACCGGACCTCGCGTTGACCACCATCTACTAGGCTTTGGCTCGCGTCTCTTCAAGCAGATCGCCAAGTATCCCCCGAGCTACCTGAAACTGGGCTACCTGGCGCGCAGCCGCGTCATTTTCTCCGAGGCCCTCATCCACGTCGTGGGACAATGGCCAGCCGGCCTGCCCCATCTGCGCAACGGACCGTATTCGCCGCTCCCCAACTCCGTCCTGGACATCATCGAAGATAAGGTCGAGGACCTCGAAGACCTGAAGGCGCGTATCGACTCCAAGCTCCTGCGGCTCACCCTGACCACCTCCCGCGGCGAGCGTGTCAGTCCCACCAACGCCTACTTAGATTGGCTGGCTGTCTCGCTCTTCCGACAATGGCTCGTCGACAGCACGACGCCCCCGCCGACTCCGATCCTCAAGAACTCCTCAGCGAACGCACACGCCAGCACCAGCACCCATGGCATCCGCAGTTCGCAATCGACGAGCCACCGCCCCACGGACTCGACTTCCAAGACCACCACCACGACAACCACAACCGCCGCACCGCCCTGGTCCGCCGCACGAGTCTACCGACTCATCGGCTCCTCCAGCAGCCAAGCCTACCTATCACACGAGGACCTGAAACGATTCCTCAAAGTGCACCCAACCCCTTCCTCCGAATCGCTATACACCCGTGAAGTCCTGAAACGATTCGAGCGCAAAATGGACGAAATCAAGCGGCTGGCCCGCGAGATAGTCAAGCCGCTCATGCGCAATTTCCTCGAACTGGATCTGAAAGGGAGCGAATACGGAGAGGGAGGGTTGCCGTATTTGACCTGCACTAAAGTCGACGACGAAGATATCCCCTGGGAGTGATAGCATACATCTCTATCTATTGACAACACATATATCCCCTCATTACGCAGTTTACGCCAAATAACGATACCCTGGAAGTTTACGGAACCAAGTTCAGTCACGAATTCTTTCGATCAGATACCTTATGTTTCATGCTTGATGGTTTATGTTCATGCTTTTTGATGCTTCTATAATCTACGCCCCTCTCCCCAATTGCATGGTCCTTGTTGATGTCTATGCATATCCATGTTGGTCTATGTTGTTTATGTTTCCGTTTCACGTCTCGTTATCAATTTTTGTCATGTCATATGTTCTGAATTATACTACACTAACGATACGACCTGAATGTGTCCACGATGTTATGATTCTTTTCCCTGTCTTTTTCCCCTCTTCTTGTTCTGTTTGTTTCTCCATGCACGATTACGCACGCCATGTCATACAATTACCTACTAGTTAGTGATGAAGTTTTCCAATATAGATCGGTAGCCGGATATATACAATACAGGGTTTACCATCTAAGTATTTAACCCCGAATGCCTAACCCATCTAGTATCAAGTAGTAGTAGTAGGTAGTAAATATAGTACAGCTATTCATTCAATATTCTATCATACATACATATACACCATCTATACAACACAACATGCCAACTCACTGCCCCCCAATAACCTCCATCCCACCCATGAATCCCCTCAACACCTCCGGCACAACCACCACTCCCCTCTCCGCATCCCACCCATTCTCCAGAATAGCGGCCAGCACACGAGGCACCGCCATCGCCGTACCATTCACCGTATGCGGGAACCGCGACTCCTTCGCTGCTCCGCCACGCACACGGGTCCCCAACCGACGACTCTGGTAATCGGTACAGATAGACGCAGAAGTGACCTCACCCCAGCCGGACTCAAGGTCCCCGGCACGCAGTCTCGATGGGAAGAGGACCTCGATGTCGCGCTTACGACTGGCGCTAGCGCCGAGGTCGGAGGTAGGCATTTCGAGGACGCGGGCGGGGAGGTTCAGCGCGGTGAGAATCTCCGTCTGAATGGAGAGGAGCTCAGCGAAGAGGTCATCCGAGGTAGTAGTTGGTTTTTTGGTAGTAGTAGTAGTAGCAGTAGAGTCAGGGAGGTTATCCGCCCAAGCGAACATCTCGACCTTGGTGAATTCATGCACACGGTAAAGACCCTTTGTGTCGACGCCACGGGAGCCGGCTTCAGCGCGGTAGCACCGGCTGGGGCCGACGAGACGGAGGGGCAATTGTGTAGCGGGGATGTCGCGGCCGGCGTGCATGGCCGCGAGAGGGATCTCGGCGGTACCGGCTAGGGAGCGTTGGGGCTTGGACTTGTCCTTTTCGTTTTGCTCGATGGACCAGATCTGTTGCTCGTTGTGTTGGTCGCGCGGCTGGAAGCCGCAGGCTTCGGCGATGTAGGAGTATACGAGGGAGGGAGGGGAGACGGCTTTCCAGCCGTGGCGGCGGGCGACGCTGAGGGCGTATTGGACGAGGGCTTGTTCGAGGAGGGCGCCCTCGTTGGTCAGGAAGTACCAGCCCCAGCCGGTGGTGATGGCGGAGCTGGTGAAGTCGAGGAGACCTAGGTTTGTGCCGATGGTGACGTGGGAGCGTTTGGGGTCGGGGTGGGTTACCCATGTCGGGGGTGATTCGGGGTCGAAGTTGATGTAGTTGATTAGGGTTGGGTCGGCGCCGATGGGGGTGTGGGTGGAGGAGAGGTTGGGGAGGGATAGGGCGAGTCGGTGGATTTCGTCGGTGCAGGTGGTTTTCCGGGTGGCCATGTTGTTGGAGTCATCTTTTAGACGAGTGGCTTCGGCGCGGAGGGAGGCAAGTTCGGTGGATGAGGTGTCGTTGTTGGCGGCGCTGGCGACTTTGGCGATGGCTTTCTCTAGTTCCTTGATGCGGGCTCGGGGGGTCTTGAGGTCTTGGTCGAGACGTCGCGCTTCGTCGGTCAGCTGCTGGATCTTCAGAGGGTATTCGGCGTGCGCGGGATAGTTGCGGTCGACGCAGTTCTTGGAGTAGAGCTCGGGGTTTTGGCGGATGTGCTTGATGTCGGGGGTGGGTTTGGGGGCCGTTGCCGGGCGGACGAGGTCTGCTCGTCGGGTAGACGAGGAGAATGGACGACGGCCGAACAGCCTGCAATTGATGCAGACGTAGGGGGGTCTTGGTGGAGCCATTGGTGAGGAGAGGGTTAAAATTGGAGGGAGAAGATGGAGGGAAAACGGATTGAAGATTGAATGTCGCGATGCTCGCGCGGCCGCCTTTCCCGATCGGGCGGTTCGCTCCACAGGGTCACTGATTTGAGGAGAGAACAATCGCATTGGCATGGATTGGGCTTGCACAGAGGAAGCAGGGAAGTGGCTAAAACAATCATAAGTGTGCTGAAGCGCTATTCATTCAATGTGCATAATCAAGACTACCATTACTCCTGTTGACCGCTACGAGTACTATACTTAAGTCTCCACTATATACTAGTTACTTGGAGTGTATATTCCACGGTAGTACCGGGACAGTCTCTCCCAGCATTCCACGGCATGATGGTCCATAACATCATGACCCCCAGAGAGCCATAGCCAGTCCCCTTACAACCCCAGCTTATGCTTCTTGATCCTCGCTCCCAATCCCAAGACAACCAACACCGAGGCCACCAGTACTCCCCACAGCGGAATACTCAGCACGTTCAGATTGTAAGTAGTCTGAGTCGCCGCCGAGACAGTCGCCAGTTCCAAGAGCAGCAGCACATACCCTGACTTGCGATGGTACTTGTAGATGCTCTTGCCCTTCTCCACACTGCCCAGGACCTGGACGGGGACGAAATATTGCACGACACCTACCAGGACCTGCAGAATGATGAAGATGTAGGTGATGAGACCGAGAATACCGTGCGGGGAGGTAAAGCGAGCATGATCGCCCTTGTTGATCTCGATGATGATGAAAGCGGTAATGAAGCCGAGGAGACTGAGGGTTTGGATGATGTAATGGATGATGGTTCCGAGGCGTTTTTGGTGAGGGGTGGTGGTGGGTTGAAGGATGAGAGTGGCTTGGACTTGAAGCAGGAGGGCAGCGGAGTTGAGGAGCTGATGAGGAGTTAGTTTATGAATTTACTTACTGCGATAATAATGGTGATGATAATCGTAGTGGTGTGTTGGTGGTGATGATGACTTACGGGATGAGCGGAAAAGAATATCAAGGGATGAGATAAGATTCCCGTCCAGACGAGGATGGCCAGCTGAGAAAGCAAACAGTCAGTACGATACAAGAATCCCAGCAGCAACAAGGATCTTCTTACCATCCAGATGCCAACTTGAGCTGCACTGGCTGTGCCTAATGGAGTAATGACCATTAGCTGGGAAAGGATACAAATTTATCTCAACTCAGAGGAATCATCAACTCACCCGTAAAGAGGTTTTGATAGATAGCAGCGCTTTTCTCCTGGGGAACATTTCCCGGGGTATGCAGCAGGGGCGCATCTTCCTGCTCTTGAATAGTGTCGGGATGTTCTTGGGGAATGCCCGTAGCGGAAGCCATGGTGTGTTGATACTACCAGATACTATTTAATTAGCATATAGTAGACAGTAGTATATATGAAGAAGAGAAGATCAGCAACGGGAGATGCGCAGCGGGTCCTTAAATGGGGACGAGAGAATGACGAATTCGGGGCTTTGGATTGTTCATCAAGTCAAAAAGTGGGGGAACCCGACCGGTGCCAATGAGAAGGGATCGGATTGCAATGCTTACGCTGGGGGTGTTTCCATGGATTGATAAGACAGTTAAGTTAGTTAGCTAAGTAGTAACTAGTAGTTAATCGACTAGTTGGTTGGCCCTAAGTATACTACTCCCTTGTGAGTGAGCCACCCCTCACCGCTACGTTCTCGGGAAGGAACATCATACTGTTTAGGTCGAAGCAGTGATAATTCTCTCTCTAATTTCATCTCGATACTACAAAGAGTATCTTGCAAGATTCAGAGAGTATGAAGTTGCCAAGCATCCAGCACCAAATGACATGATGCGATGGGTGGAGAAGTGGTGTGCCGACGAAGAAGGGAATCAGAGTCTTAAGTGATACAAAGAAGAAAGATCAATCAGAGAGAACAAACGCCAACAAAACAGAGCAGAGATGGTGCCATCAAGAGCAAACAAAGTATATACACCAACAAACTGGTCAAGGAGTGCAACCAAAGGCTGGTACGAGCAGACTACTTAACAGCCACGCTTACCCTGGCCAGGGAGGGGTCGACGATGCCGCATCGGAGGAGAACGGACAACCCTCAAAAAGCGCTCATTGAGATTGGGGTTGACTTCCGACTCTTCTTGCTCAGTGTCGTCCCAATCCTCAGAATCCCCTTCGCCAGATTGGGACCAGTCCTCTTCGTCGGCATCGTAACTTTCGTCATAGATGCCGGACCACTCGCCTCTTGGCTCACTGTTGGAGTCGTACTCGTCGTAGTCACTATAGGAAGAGAGATCCGAGTCAGACTTCTCGCCGAAGAAGGGTGGAATACCCCGATGAGTATCGGCCACGGCTCCATAGTCACTACTAGCTGAGGACCCAGAAGGTGACTCTTCCTCGACGCTAGAGGTGAACAATGCCCTGGCCAGGAGACCTTCAGTGAGAGAGCTGGTGATACGCTCTTCATTGGTATAGGCAGTAGTACTAGCCAGGCCATCATTGGACCTATCATTGCCTGAGTTGCTTCCACCCTGTCCGAGCGAGCCCTGGTCTGTCGTGACCGCGAGAAGAGATGTTTGAGCCGATTGTTTCTAGGGCAAATGGGATCAGGACTGGAGGATGATGAGAGGGGAATATGTGACGTGAAGGACTTACCAACTCAGTGGTGCCGCTCGTTTCAGACTGAAGAAGTGTTTGAGCCCATCGCTTCTAGGGCAAGAGAGAAATGGATCAGGACTGGGGAAAATGGAAGGGGGTGTGTGTGCCGATGGAGGACTTACAGACTCGGTATCCGTATCCAGTTCAGGACGGACAGACGCTTGATCCAGTCGCTCCTAAGGCAAGGAAGAACTAGATCAGGACCAAGTAGAGACGAAAGAGGATATGTGTCAACGGAGGACTTACAGTCTCAGTAATCTTGTCCATCTTCGGACGCAGCGGAGAGAGAACGGTTGGGGGGTGTATGTGCAAATGCTACTATTAAAGAGACAAGTCGAGCAGCCGACAATGTAGCCGAGAAAGCAAACGAGAGGGCAGCCCGAGGGCAATCGAGAGAGCAATCCACGAAGTAATCGACAAAATAATCTTGAGAGCAATCGAGAGGGCAGTCAAGAGAGCATTCAAGAGAACCCCCAAAGGAGAATTCAGGAGAGCATCAGGAAAGAAGTCAGGAGAGCATTGAAGAGAGCCTTCAGCAAAGCAACCAGGAGAGTAATCAGGAATGCCTAGGAAAGCGATCACGAGAGCATTCAAGAAAGCATTCAGCAAAGCTATCAAGAGAGCATTCAAGAGGCAACCGGTTACAGAAGGTCAGAAAAGCACCAGGAAAGCGATCAAGATAGCATTCCAAGAAGCAACTCTTCAGAGAAGAACGGTATAGACAGTATAAAACTGTGAAAAGATTTGGGATATAAACAAGAACACGTTTCCCCTGGATTCTGGGAGACTTATATACCCCTAGGAAGGCTGCAACCATCTCTTCGTTCACTGCAAGACACAGTGAATCATCCCAGTGATTAGCTCGACAACATCATCACTGTGTGTAACAAGAATAACACGGTTCAGGCGAGTAAGAAGTGATATTATGTTCAAGGGCAGTGATTCGGTGTCGAGCCGCGGGCCCCGGCGAAGGGGCCCCGTCCAGGATGTGACCAACTGTGACCTAGGGTTGCAGCCTGGGATAATTGTAGAACACAAAGATCTATATAGATGGTTGGAATGCTAGATGAAGCTGAGCGGGAGAAGGGTGATCTTATATAGAGGAGAATGGGTGTTGAATTAACTGAACAGTGGAGGATCCTCCCGATTCTGCGAATGCAAGTTCCGTAGGTATTCCCAAGAGATCGGGATATTCCACAGTATTGACAGACATTAACTATGGCGGCCTTGCGAATACAGGACCATCACTCAAAGTTCACTTCCATATTCAGTCCTCTTTCCCTTCCCGATTGGGAATTGCATTCAATCACTGGAAGGGCAGCTTCAGTAGGTCACTCTCCTCTCCGGAACCCGGTCGTCCAATGACCACCTCTGCGCCCAGCGTCTCCGGTTCCAGACGCATGACAATATTAAAGAGTGTCGACGACCGTGAGATTGGAGGCCTAGCCACGTCTTCCTGACAGGAGATTGACTGGGGGGCGTTGTAAGTATCAGAGAATACTCTTTCCCTGAGTACTTGCCCAATAATGGCATCCTCTTCAAGCACTTTATCCCTAATTAGCTCCCGGGTCAGTTCCCGGGCCCGTGCCAATCGGATCGGCGAGCCAGTCAACCATGGTGGCTCGTAGACAAGTCGATTCTCTAAAAAGTGATTTGTGTGTGCTACCATACCATACTCGTCCGGCTGAAGATGTACATCACCCAGGGGAGACAGCTCCAATCCCAGCGAGCCTTTACTATCAGCAATCAAGATGTGCTGGCTAGATCCCACACCTCCGAGGGACTCTAGCGTCTGCACTGCCTCATCGACCGAAGTACTTTCCAGACAGAGCCGCAGAGCAACGTGAATGGGTATCTTGGATGGAACACAAGGATGGGCTCGGATAGCGTTGAGACAAGTCCCAACACAGGCACTGTTGAAAGCCGATTTTACCCACGATGCCAGCCTACTGCACATTTAATGACGGACATTCAACCGGAAAAGTGACGACGTGCATCCGGACCCTACATGAGAAGTGACTCACCTCAGTGACCATGTGAATGGTTGGTTTACCAGGCTGTTCAATCCTCATGAGCGCGATGTTTTTCCGTATCGTAGTGGTGAAATCCCAGTTCTGGGCAAGAATACGACAGTGCTCGTTCCTCTTCCATGAAAGGCTGGTGCAGCCATCTGTGAACTTGCCAAAAGTTAATTCACTCCGACAGTTCAGGGCCACAATGTCGAGCACATCCACCCCTGCACCCTCTGCAATGCCCTCCATTTCTTGGTAGAGGTGGGGGGTGGCGCGTTGAATCGTGACCGCGAATTGGTCTGCTTGCCGCCTGACTGCATCCCAGGACAAATTACAGTTCACCTGGAACATCTCTTCATAGATGGTGATTTGGCTGCTAATCTGCGGCCGAAGGTGGGAGCCATGATGGAAACCGATCTGCAGGCATTACGAGAGACTGAGTTACCAGGTTCAAGCGGTGGAAAGGCACAGGGGGTTTTGCTAGGACCTACCTCTCTTGAGGTGCCGGTGAGTACCAGTTTGGGCGGCTCTTCAACTTTGGAATACATTTTGGGCAGATTGGCTGATGTTACACTAGCAGGAGCTGAAGTTTACGAGAAACTGGAAGGCTTGATGGATGGGGGCGGACAAGCCTCTTTTGTGAGAGTCCGTCTTATCTACACAGCGGGGTTGAATTGATAGGCTTATCGGCTAACAATGATGCTGCGGGGAAGGGGCGATCCTGCCATTTACCTCGGAGATTTGACCGTTGACCACTTACGACGGGGATACCAACTATGGCATTGTCAAAGGTGCCTGCTCAAAGAGATCAATATCTAAACAGCTGGGGGTCTGCTTCGATCTCCACTACATAGCTCATCTGCTCCACCTGTCCGCCCCACTTGTCCGTTTGTCAGGTGGTTCCTTCGACCGTTGGAACTATCCCTTCCCACCGAGCTTTCAACCATACTACTTGATTGATTTTATTTTATTCTATTTCTTACTCAAGTTGGTAAGTAATGCAGTACTAACGTCCGTCTGCATGACCACTCAGAGAAATGAATTTGTTAGGCCGTTCACATGGGGATCAGTCAAGTAAGCATCGATCTAGCCTATCACTGCCGAAACTTGAGACAAACTAATAACGAGCTCACTAATCAAGAAAAAAAAAAATGTCTCAGTGGGCGTGCTATTGCAGAGAGGAATAACTAATTCTGCTGCACAAACTCCTTTCGTTGTGTAAGCAGTCCGATGCAAGATAGGCCCGAGGGTCACATCTAAACTCCATAAAATCGAATCATTCTAGACCTTCCATACGCTGATCCCGCAAAGCCACTAGCTCCGAATCCCGGCCGGAGAGATAGAGCATACTCGACTATGGAAATCCTTTTGTGCCTGAAGTGAGATTTCCGTGTAGTCAGATGGCCATGGTGTTCTGAACTGCAGGCTGAAGCCAACTTCCAACCACATTGGCCACCTCCGCGTCACTAACGTTAGAAGTCCCCCATTCTAGCACGAAAGCTGACCTGAATTTCGCTTCGTCGGATTTCGCTCGATCCGGGTTTAGAATGGCCTGGGTCCCGCCCTGCTCTTGTGCCACCAACTCCAAGCTGCATCGGAATCTGCTCTAGTCTAGACCAACAGGAATTTGGATAAACACCCTTATCACAATGACCCAGCCCAGCTCCGATGACCGAGAAGCATTACTCGGGAAACTCCCGCGGTTTCCTCCGTTCGTCATCCACAGGGATCACAGCCGTGAGAAAGATACTGGACACGTCAGGACCGTCAACCCTGCAGCTGCATAGACTCCCGGAAGATGTCCCACAAGCTACACCAACCAGAAGGTAGTAGCCTTAAGCGACCATCCGTAGGCAACCAGTCGTCTGTCTCCATTCCCGACTCCTGACTGTTTCAAAAACAACAAGGTAGTGATTGGGTAGTACCAGCCTTTGCCTCCTCTTCTTCCCGCGTGGTCTCCGACCACCACCTCATCCAAATCCGAACCCGCCTTCTTGAGGATCAAAAATAAATTCGAAGACATATTTTCGACCATTTTTCTTGGCACTGACTTTCACAGGATCCGATACCCTGCAGACTCACAGACCCTCTTCTTCTATTGATTGGACGGGCCCTTGGGTTGAAGGTAAAGACACACGCTAAGCCATATACAAGCTACGGTAGTATCCACTTAGCTTACAATGACACGAGGGGGATCATCCGCCGGTGACAAATAACTCAGGTAGGTGCTAGCAACCCCATTCAACTGGTATAATTTAGGCATGATGGGGAGATGATAGACAGTCCTTGCGATATTCTTCTTCAGTGTACTAGTAGTAGGCTGCCAGAATATGAAAATGCGATGATGATAAGCCTAGCACTACACTACTTGATAAATGAATATAGTAAGTAGATAGATGGAATCGAGTTTGTACTACAAAAACCCATAAGAAGAAAGTTTACGATGAATGCTTACACCCCACACAAAACCCCATTCAGCAACGGGCTGGCTAATGCGTAGCCCGTCCAAATCTAGTATTTGGTGGACGGGACGAAAGTCAGCAGCTGAGCCGGAAACCTTTAAAAAAGTACCAAAAAAGTACTACCTGACACCGTCACATCGTATACCCACTCTAAGACTAACGTAGTTCCTGCTATGTTTTGTGTGACGTGAGGATGGCTATCTAGCCGCCCCGGCACGCTGATAGAGCAACTTGGGGGGTACATTTGTACTAAAAGCTTATGCATATGCAGGGTAGGACTTGGCCAATCAGTTGACGTATAATCAATTAAAGTAATGGCAAAAGGACCCAACTAAGGCAGACAGACTTGCCTTGTAAATGGAGGCTGAGCATCTTGCTCAAACTTCCCTGAATGATACTGCAGCTCTAGATGCTACCCTCTGTGATGAGCGGGTCTATAGTATCTGGGGAGTATGCCGATGGCGCCTCGCCAGCCAGTCAGTCCGGTCAGAGTTTTCTAGTGCAGACATTGTAGGACGGATGGGTTGGGTGAATACTGGCCACGAAGGAGTCCAAGGTCTACTTAGTAGTTCGGTTCGTGTGACCGGAACCAAGTTCCCTTCGCCGCCGAACCAATCGATTTCGTCAAGTATATGAGTTTGCTGGGATGTCGTAGGCGAGAAAACCAGGGTATTGTCATTTTCTTCTGTATGAGGTTTGAGGCTGCGCAGTTTCCAGATTGAGTTAGTAGGCTACGGAGAGGCCAGCTGATTATAGATTATTTTTTTGTAGAATTACTCAAAGGGAAAAGAGAGGTTCTTGATTCCTCACCGCCGCAATTTGGCTGGGCCATTGGATGTCTGTGCTTGTGAGGTGACATCTGACCTACTACTGAAGTATCAAGCTAACGACTCAACTGCTTCATCGCTTCGATGGCGGCTATGTTGAGGTTGGGCTAATCAATTGGCTAGCGGAGATGTGCGGCCGTGCAGCCGTGAGGTTTTGCCTGTCCAATGAGGGGTGGTGGAGTGGAAATAACGCCTGGGACTGGAATACATCCTGGACAGTGTATGTCTTTCTCTGATTGGGTAGGGTAGCGAGCCCTAGTACTGTAGGAAAGGGAATGGATGCAGGTGAGGTGGGTGAGGAGTTGATCGGCCTAAGCTTTAGTTGGATTTCAGGTAAAGTTTGTGTTTAGACTACTGATTTGGGATATAGGAGGGAGGGTATTTTGGTGGTATGGTATGTATGGTATGGTATGATTGAGCAGCGAATTCCTCTCTAAGGACTCGGTGTCATGCTATTCTCGGTTTTTCTGCCTTTCTAGCTAGGTTGTGTCTTTCATTCTATCTTGTAGCTTCTTGTCCATCTTTTTGAGACCAATAGGGGTAAAGGTCCCGTCTATATCTATCTGAGAATATCTATGCTGACTCTATCGACCTATACACAAAGCTCACATCGGTCTATTTACTGAACGTCTCGATCGCCGTCGTGTCCACACCAATAGTGATATATCCGATCAACCCCTTGGACAGATCGTCCTCATCTACAGGAACAACAGACACAACCGGGTTATATCCACCCTCCAAATCCTCAGGGAATACCGTGTCTTCAGAATTCGTGGTCCGGTTGATCTGCGTATGAGACACATAAGGCTCCATACTCATAATCTTTTGTTCAAGCTCCTCCTCAAAGTACAGCTGGCCAGTGCTGACGGTGTTACTGGCGATGATGGTACCATTTTCGCGAACAGTCCAGTCGGTATGGACTTGGGCGTGGATGTGGATGGCACGCTCAACGTAGAAGCCTACATTACGTATAAATTAGTACATGTACCTATATTGGCAGTGAAAATGACTTACCTGGGAATATAGTCTTCATCTCCATAACGCCGTCCTCGTTCGTCGGCCACATACCGCGCAGCCAGGTGGTATCGTCCGTGTGCAGGTCCGTGACACCCATGTCATAATCGGTAACGTTCAACTCAGAGAGGAGTGTTTCGAAGGGGGTGTTGGGGGAAAGGCCCGTGAATGAGGAGTAGGAGCCCGTTGCGTTGCAGTGCCACAAGTCGAGGAGGGCGTTGGGCAACGGATCACATGTGGCCATGTCCAGGACTCCTATGTCGAGCCAGAGGGGCACACCTGGCTGGTCTTCGGCCATGTCTTGACGAAGGGTCTGGGAGCGAGGCCAGACATAGGGACCGCGGGTGACCTCTGGGGTGAGCACGCAAGTGTTGTTCTGGATAGTCTCGTAGTAGGGAGCCTCGGTGACTATCTCGAACGTGGTATTGTGGCCGGATCCCTCCCAACGCTTCTGCATTGCTCGCTTAGCAATGCGGCGCTGGTTAAAGCTTCCAACATGGCTGGCGCATCGCTTGGCCATTTCACTGCGCCGCTGAATCTCTGCACGGGGAAGGATGTCGTGTGGGCCAGGATGGGCAACTGCTGTGCCCGCCACGAGGAGAGTAAAAATGAGCTTGGGGAAGTGCATCTTAAGAAATGATTCTAGTGGAGAGGTTTTGTTGGTCTGAGCGATGTTGTTGACCGAGAAAGAGGAGGAATAGGTGGCTTTATATAGACGCCTCTTGACTCGCTTCGCAGAGTCAATGAGAGCAGATGACGATTTGAATTCCTCTCATTGCTCTCGTCAACGCTGCTCGCTATCGAAATGTGGACCGTAGTAGCCATCACATAGAGCACACTTGCTTGGCAATTTGCCAAACTTCACTGGACGCTCCGTTTGATACCGACTTCTTGGCCATATAAACGGGGTAAGATGTCGCCATTACCTTGGCATCTATATACCAGGAAGGTATAGATCACCAGGGCAGTCTCTTATCTTCACCGAATGTCAAAGCTGCATTGAAAGCCACCTGTCTTGGCTCTTCTCCCGTCGGGAAGCAGAAGTCTTGGCTTGAGACATTACACAATCATCGTAAACCGATATTGCAAATCAGGACTGGTGGTGAGAACAAGTAATGTGGAACAAGTCTCATGGCTAGGCTGCACAATAAAAGGGTCAAGATTATTGGAGGATCCAGGGGGCTCTAAACTGATCGGCGCGCTGTTTGGACATACTAATTATTGTGGATCTTTCAAAGATCCCGCTGAATCAGCAGTATCTCGGACTCTTCTGCGGATGAAGCTGCCAAGAGTGGAGAATAAAGAGTCGGGACCATGGGGAACGGAGTTTTCGGCGATGGCGGAAGCTGTATTGATGTTGTAGATGTGGGTAGGATAGCAACCATGGTCTGGAATTGTCTGAGTAAGCGGGAATATAAACGGCAAAGACAACATTGTAATCCTTTGGCAGTATTCCCGTTGTAGTATATGCCAGCTTTTGCTTTCTATGCGCGGTTAAGGCAGGAATTTGCGTGTCGTCATCTCTTTAGGTCGTTAAGGTGAGACACAATTCTCGAAGGGAGATAGATGGATACCATAGCTGTGCGGAAAGACTCACAGTTCTACGGTCCACTAATCAGTTTCAGTCACTAACAGTATTCATCGAATGGCCCCTTTCTAGAATGTAGAGAATGGGATGTTTCATTAGACATATGCTCGAGGTGCCAGCGAACCTCATCAGTCTCAATCCGCCATGAACCACTCAGGCAGACCCTGTGAGAAGCTAGAATGATATAACTTCAGCTCAGGCTTAGTCCCATCCCCTTCTTCTTTATCCAATTCTCCCCTCAACTCCCACGGATAGTAAACGCGAGCGCCCCTTGAGTTTAACAAACTGGCTATATATTCATGGCCTTTGCTTAGCGCCACTTGATACGCGGCAGCACCACATAGATCAGCCCGGGCACCATGCCTCAGCAGGAACTCCATCATTGATGCATCTCCCCGCTGTGCAGCCAGTTTCATGGAGCTGTCACAATCCGTCGCTCCTCCCTGCATCAGCATAAGCACGATGTCTCGTCTCCCATCTGCAACAGCTCGATATAAGGGTGATGGATGATATCGATCTGGCTCCGCCCCTCGGTCCAACAAGATCTCCACGAGCTTTTCATTGCCGCACTGGACGGCCAGGAAAAGCGGTGGAACAGGTGGTGGAGGGATTTCCAGTAACATGTGCCAGCCAGAGATGTATTTAGCAATTCGACGAGGACCGCGATAAAAGTTCGGCTGTGCACCGCGGTCCAGAAGCAGAACCATCATATCCTTTTGTCCGGCTCGAATACTTGCAAGTAGTGCGTTCTGTACCACGAGAATATCCTTGGTACTGTACCTCGCTGCGCGTAGGGGATGACGTGCAATATCAGCCCAGCTGAACAAATGGATCATGTGCTCATCACCACTATCCACTGACTCCTCTGACTCGATGAGATCGCAGTCATAATCATGATTGGGGTCGATTCTTCCTTCCCTGGAGAGCCATTCCCAATCACGTTCGGAGGGTGCCTGACGACGAGGTTTGCCTACAGCGGCTTTGAGTCCGTCAAGGAGTCTGCCAGCTAGGTATAGGTCACCGCTTTCTGCAACAGATTTTAGAGCGGAAGCATGAAAGTAGCGACTGTTGTAGTCATAGAGAACATCCCTAAGGAGGCAATAGAAACGACGGTTAGTTCTCACAAGTGCGTAAATGTCCCGTTGACGGCGAAGGAAGGAGACAATGGTGAGGATAGTCTCATTTGGGAGATGAGTGAGGTGCATTGAGTCAGAGGCAACCTAAGCTTGGGGCTGTTCGTAAGGTGGTATGATTTTCAGGATAGTGGAGAGGGACAAGCGCTTATCTATGTTCAGCTGGAGACTAGCAACTAGTAGTTCACCCTTTACCAAAATAGGCATGTATGCGGGGTGGACGCATGAAGGCCTCACACAAGATAAGACTGAACAGGTACTTCCTGTCGCACCCAAGCAGCATGATGCTATACCAACACTCCTGTTTCATTTCTATCAGGCTGACTGCCAACATTGACCCTACTCGAACCGAATCATATGACAATTTCTCTGTGGAGCTTTCGGTCATCAACCGTGTGCTTGATCAAGTTCTAGAAAGTGAGAGGCGTGCCATCAGCTATGATAGTTTAGAGTATGATACTGCTAGACTAGGTATAATAGAAATATCACCAATATTTTAGGTAATTAGGGCTTCAATTTCTCTTAAAAAACCTAAGTCAATCGATCCTATCTCCTCTGACAGATGAACCCTGCCAAATTAATCAGACTAATCTCTCTAGCGGCAACACAATCAACTAACGTATCAGACCCAGTTGGCTTCAATACGGCCTGGTTGTGCAAACAAACAGCGAGACAACTTCTGTGATAATTTTCTATCGCTCCTGAGTGGCTTTAGACAGATCCTCAATTTTGGGACCATCAACAATCGCTATAATGAACAGCTGGCCTCGGCATTGTCTCCACGATCCAACCTGTTGATAAGAGCTAAGCTCCAAGTGAAGTTCGCTCAGACGACTGGCTGTAATGGCGACTAGTAAACCAGCTTTGCCACAGATGGAGTACACGATCGTCAAGAAACCCAAGCTAGCTCGGAGCCATTTGATCAGTTATTGGCACTGGTCGAAGTTGAACATTGCAGTGCGGAATTAGGAAGGCCAACATCTTGTGTTGTATAGTTTTCTTCTCACCAGCGTAACCATTCCAGCGGTGATACGCAGGTTCTATGCACAAAAGTCCTAAACCTTATGGCTTCATCATACGTGAATATGGAAAAGTCCATTCTGCTTCATTTCCCGTTTCTGCTGATTCATAAACTTCAGTCCTTGAAAGCTTATGTCCGAAGTCAAGAATAGAGAATATTTGTAAGCCGGATCAATGGGAAGGCTTTAATGAACGTTCGAATACCAATCATATGCCCGTCATAGCTCCTTCCATTCTTGATTCATCCTCAGAAACTTCCTCCACGACCCTACGAGCTTCACTTCTCTTCGGCTCTCCGACTCGCCAACATTATCAACATAGGACTGATAGCCTAAGACTCGTCAGAGTTCATAAGCAAATTGACAGCCTATGATTTGCAGGAAAAATTCAGCAATATCTTTTCGATTGAGTCACTGTCAGTCTCTGGTGGTGATACTTCGCCTGGCCAGAGACCTTGCGTTGACTGAAACATGACTTGCAGATCAGCCATTGATTGCTTTTCTGTTCGAGACCTAGGTCGAAACCAGTCGCCACATTGTTAACCCTCTGGCTATTACAGGCCAACACTTCGTCCGAGGCCTTATCTCCGAATGCAGCATATCAAATACCCCAAGGCAGCAGTAGCTCTGTAAGGAGCGGGCTCTTCTGGTGAGATTCTCAACATGTGCGTGGTACAAGGCAGCAGCTTGGGCCACCACTACACCTGGCGGGAATGGATAGCTGTGTAACGCAGAAAAGCCATTGTCAACGATTCAATCCGACAACTGCATCATTGTGAGACCCTGACATGTCCCTTAATGCTCTGGTCTCATACTGGGAGGCGATTCCTTCCATGGCAAGTCTTGCTGTGTCGTGCGTTCGACTGGGTCAAGATGTAAACTACTAGGGAGGCCACGTCGATAATGTCCCCAGAAACAGAAGCAAGACTAGGACACCATGTTTCAGGAATGGCCGCTCTCTTTGCACAAGGACTGGTCTTCGCATGTTTCATTGCCTGTCGCCTGTAGCCCAAAGGTGCAACAAGCCAGCTGCAGTGACGGTCGGGCAGTTATTGGTAGTCATGATGCTTATGCATCAAGAACTTGAGATTGGCAGTGAAGAACAGTCGACACATCGGATAGCCAATGTGTCTACTTTCGCGGCCCTACAGGCTGTCAACCGCTTGGAGAATTGGACATGGATGGCAGTCGTGATCATAAGTACCTGAAAGTGTCAATTTGGTGAGTTCTGATTGATAGTAGGTCTGAAGGCATTCGTTCTTACACTTCCTCGATGCCATGCTATCGGCCTTGCATAGGTCAGTTCAATCGCAGCGGAAAGTGGCCTGCAGTGTCCGTATGACGGCATTCGTGGCTTCAATATTTGAAATTCGCCAGACATTTAGAGTTTCCAGCAGGTTCTACTTCTATATTCTGGAAGCCATGCTCCAACACTCATTTGTGTCACACTCGATATATGGTCTGCCGCCCGAATCGCCCTACTACAATGTCAGACACGGGAAGCTAGAACCGGCTCTGTGCAATGATAGCTAAGGATCGTATTCTGTTCCCGAGACAAGCTACCTACAGTTCTCGTCAAGCTTCTTTCATACTCCGACCACGACATTTGGTCCCGAGGCCTAATCATTCCAGCTTTATAGTGTCCTCTAGATGTGCAAGATTATAAGGTCTTGCAAATGCACGCAACAGAAGCCCCGATAAGGCAACTTCTTGTTGCCGATCTCTGGTTACGCCGATTGTATCGGATATATTGGGGCGTGGGGGTTTCTATGCAATACCTTCGGATCAGTAGCTGTCGGCGACACGGCAGTGCATGCTGTCTCCCTTACAGTCATGAAGGTAGTTTTGTTTACCGGTTTTGGAGACAGAAATCAGCCAACTCATAGCTTGCCAGCAGTTTGTTCTGTTCTCCTACAAGCACATCCCGGCCATTTGTTGAGCAGGCGACCAGACCGGTGTCGCAGTGTTGCTGGCCACCTTTTCTTTACTTTCGCCAATACGACGCTCTTGGCAGTATTGGGCGCCACAACGCATAGGCTGTATGGCGCGGATGCTGCTACTCTCCCTTCACGACGGCACAAGGCCTGTCCAGGCTTACTTGATCATCATTCGCGATGAACAGCCATGGTCGTATGATCCCAAAGGCGTGAATCGCATACTGCTCGGCACGGTCAGAAGTAAAGTCAGAGAAAAGGCCTGGGCTTCTGACTACAACAAAAGGCTAATTAACATGGTGCAGATCTTTTACAGAAGCCGGTGTCAGACAATTCGAGGAGCGAAACCCACCATCCAAGCGCCGATTGACAGAATAGTTTCGACTTAAAGTTCTTATTTGAGCATAGCTTCTTCAGTAACACCACAGATCTGGCCTCACCTTGTGTATACAACAAGCACTTTTAGAGCCTCTACCGTTTCTCTAACTTAACCCCAGGCTATCATCATATATGCCACATTCACAAAGTCACATGCCACACTTATGCTTATGTGCATCACGTTCATCTGTTCAGTCTGGACAGTCCGATCTGGGCAAGCATCCAGGATCAACCGCACGTCACAATTAACTGAGCAACAAAAAATGTACATGATTGCCAACAGGGCCAAGCGGCGCAAGCTCCCTGGTTTTTAGCCCTCATATACTTCCAGATGTTATTGCACTGTGCCGGCAAGGAGCCCGTTGGCAGCACCGATCCGCATGATCAACAGGCACGGATGGGGGCATGAACCATGCATCTGGGTGCAGGGAAAGGGATGCCGGTTTCAGGTCCATCGGGGCCAACGGCGTCGGGATAATCGAGTAGCGTTAGCCGCCTTTTTTTCGACAAGCGGACCCAATACTGCTAAAGTCCGCACTGCCTGCTTTTACTTAAAAGGAAAATAAATTGGTGATACTCCATCTCTGCACCGATCATGTACCCTTGCGTTTGCGCTCAGATTCTGAAGCCCGTCATTCCCACGGAGCGTCACACAAACAACACACCCAGCGGCTACTTGCATACCCTCGGAAGGAGCCACGAATCGGGGATTATTAGGGGAAACAAGATGTCAGACAGTCCCTAGAGGCGACGAAGGAGTTGCCTTCCAAGACGCGGGTATCCCAGGTGAAATTTTGCGATTCCGTTGGCGACAGCGGCGCAGTCCCTTGGCAACGTTCAAAATCTCTTTCGTGGCAAAGGGGTAGATGGAGTCATAATGGATGGGTGCATTTTAATCACCTATTTGTGGAAAGTGCCGGTTGCTTAGGGTTTCGCCTCTCAGGGGCGAGCATCTTCTCCCTCTTCGGCAGCCTTTGATGTCCTTGCTTGGGTGTAACAAAACGGGACGCATGGCCTCGGGTGCGGTCGCGGCACGGTCAACTGTCAGTAGTGTTCATGTGTGTTTGCATGTCACTACATATGCAAGCACCATACCAGAAACAGGGTCTAAGGATTGCCGTTGTCAGTGCGGCCTGGACTGCGTCTGGTACCTCGATACTCACCGACCTCTGCTGGAACCAACAGAGTACCCAGACAAAATTAGAAAGGGAAGAAAGTTCTGCAAGGCTCGGGCATCCCACTCTCCAGACCGACAGTGGCTGCGCCAGTGTCATCCAGAGGGTTCCACAATCCATCCCAAAAAAGGAACGAACGAAGCCCTCGTTCGCCAGGGGATTGGCTTGCCGCGATCATCACGAGGTAGCCGACACAAACGGGCCGGAAGCAGATGGAAAAGACAGCACATACGGTGAAAATCTTTATAGCGACATTTGGTGATCGGTCACTGTTTTCTGTTTCGCAGCGTCATTGGCAACAGGTGCATATGATGGCATCGTTGGTATCACCTTGGTGGCTGTCACTGGATACCCTAGAAAAGCTGCAACGGAAGGCGAAAAACCAAGCTATAAAGGTCAGCGCGCCACGGCCTCCAGTAGGGAACCGCTCTGAGATTCTACCCTATAGCTGTCTTGCTTATATCTTCACGAGAAGGCTTATAGTATCATTCTGTTATAGTTTCCATTGGACATCCCCGCGGACTCCTAAAGACGCACCACTCGCCTTTGCTGGCTCTGAGTCTGCGAGAATCTTTACCAACACACTCGTTATTACCTCTGCAAAGAGATTTCAGCACAGCCATGCCGCAGAAAGCCGCTCAGCAAGCTGGGATCCCCGAAGGGCGTGGAGTCAGATACGACGAGATCGATATGGCGCTCTTCCGCGCCAAGCTCTCCTACCATGCGACGGCCGAAGAGCGCATGGCGTCGCGAGATCCCAATCTCGTCTCTATCTCGGAACATCAAGCGCGATTGTTGAGGCTCTGGGAGATGCACCAGCACTCGAGGGAGGAAAAGAACGGCGGTAACATGACACCGGCCGAGAGGAACCAGCTGGCGCAGTTTCAATGGCGATACAAACGATTGGAGGACCTCGCCACGCAGGGCACGAGGTAGTAGCCAAGGACGATAGCAGCATCAACATGAGAGTTATTTGGAAGAGCGGCATCATGGGGCGTTTCGTTGGATGTAGATTCACGAAGCTTTTGGTTGTTGATTCGAGACAACCGGCTGTGGGTGTTTAAATGGCCCGTGAATCCTGATTTCTGTTCTGTTTCTTGTTCTTATCCATGTCCTTGATTTCCTTTTAGCCTGCTGGATACTTGCATCTAAACGTTATTTCCTCTCTCTCTCTCTCTCTCTCCCCGTCTCTCTGTCTGTCTGTCTATTACGTTGTTGTTCTGTATCTTCTCCCGTCGGGCCACATAGTACCCAACATTCGCTTGACCAGCCCTGTACGTACGCAGACCTCGAAGCGAACACGTTCACGGCACTCCATGCACGCCATCTAGACTAGCCGCAGTAGCACCGAATTACCAAGTTAGCACCACGTCCCTCCCCCCTCGACGTCAAGCATGTAACCCAACTCAATTCGATCAAAACCAGCCCCATTGCAACGGTAACGCGCCGTTCCCCGTCCAGCACACCCACTCGTACGGGACACCAAGCCGTGGCGGTCGGTCTGTCGGTCGGTCGGTCCCAGGGGAACCAAAGAAGAGAGGAGGGGGAGGGGGAGGGGAGTACAATAGTCACCTCCTCACGTCGTACATTGGGCACGCGACAGCAACAAAAAAGAATCAATCAACTTTAATTATTGCATGCTTCCTTCCTATTGTTCCGTTGATTCCCATTGATTGCACATGCGAGGGGGAAGTGGTAAGTGGGTGTCGTGTCCGAGAGCCGAGCGAGTCGGCTCCGTAGATCGAATTCCCCAGTTTAACTTACTTATGCCCTAGTTTGGGTTATTGTGTATGTATGTTGTATCTATCTCTGTGTTGTCTCCTTTTTCTCCGATCGGGTGTGTGCGTGTGCGTGTGCGTGTGCGTGTGCATGGTGTAGAGAGAGGTGTGAGTCATGCGTAGTAGCGAGACTGTAGAAGAGACGAGGACTATCCGGGTGTCTCTAACTAGGAGTTGAGTGAACTAACTAGAGAATGATGATAATGAACGAATTGAATTGCAATGCCCCTCGGCTGTTACATAAAATGTTGGGGATTATAAGGTGATGTGATGTGGGAGTCGGAAGAGGGCGACGAGGGGGTGTCGGAGAGCTCCGACCCGGAGGATGTGGAGTTTTTGGTTTACTTTGGTTCTGGTGGGGTTGGAATGGACCCGGTTTTGATGGAGAAGAGTAAAGAAGTATTGGAATAGGTGTGTAGAGGATTCGGATTGAGGTGAGTTTGAGGAGTGTTGGGTTGATGATGGTGATGCTGGTAGAGGAGTAGATAGAGAGAGGAGAGATGGGAAGGGGGTATGTAAATAATAGAGTCGAATAATATAGGGTGATAGTAGAAAGAGTAGATAGAAGAGAAATGGAATGAGGGGGGGAAATTGCGGATGAAGCGATAAGATCGAGTAATCGGCGGGGCAGAAACTCTTATCAACTCACATACTTGATTTCTACTTAAACCTCATCATATTCCCTCCTCATTTTCCTTCTCCCCCCTTCACCTCTTTCTTTCATTCTTTCCTCATAACCACATTTCAGTCAAAATATCAAACCATCATATAATCAATCCACTTAAAAGAACTCGTCAACATGTCCTCCTCTCAAGATTACATCCCCGCCGACCAAATCGACTCCACCTTCGCGCACACCACCAACCTCGCCTCCTCCGCCCTCAACAGCACCATCCTCTCCTGCTCCAACGAATACTTCGCCGCCGCCTCCAACCTCCTAACCCCCACACCACCCATCAACCGCCCGGGCGTCTTCGTCCACACCGGAGCCTGGTACGACGGATGGGAAACCCGCCGTCACAACCCGGCCCCCTACGACTGGGCCGTGATCAAGCTGGGCGTGTCCAGCGCGCACATCTACGGCGTAGAAGTCAACACGGGGTACTTCATCGGCAACTACGGCGAAAAGGCCTCTCTGCAAGCAACCTACGCGCCCAACACGCCGGATTCTGAAGTCGCGGACGAGAAGTACGCGAACTGGACGACGATTCTCCCGCCCGTGGAATGCGGACCGTCGCAGCGGCGTGCGTGGAAGCTGGATCCCGAGGTGCATGGCAAGGCGTTTACGCATGTGCGGCTGTTGATGTACCCCGATGGTGGGTTTGGGCGGTTGAGGGTGTATGGGAAGGCCATTCCGGGGGATGTGAAGGTTGCTGGTGGGGAAGAGGAATTGAGTTCTGCATTGGTTGGGGGTGTGGCGCTTGCAGCGTCGGATCAGCATTTCACTCCGTGTTCGAATTTGTTGTTGCCCGGTCGGGGTAAGGATATGGGGGATGGGTGGGAGACGGCGAGGTCGAGGGCGAAGGGTCATGTGGATTGGGCCATTGTGAAGTTGGGGTTGGTGGGGAGTGTGAGTCGGGTGGTGGTGGATACGAAGGATTTTAGGGGTAATTTCCCTAGGGAGGTGCGCGTGCATGGGCTGGTGGAGGGGAGTGTTAAGGATGGGGAGGAGCCGACGCATGATCATCCCGGTTGGGTCGAGTTGGTTAAGGGCGATAGGCCTTGTCGGGCGGATACGGAACATGTCTTTGAGGGTCAGGATTTGGCGGCTGGTGGGGAGGATACGAGGGCGTTTACGCATGCTAAGTTGACGTTGGTGCCGGATGGAGGTGTTAAGCGGTTCAGGGTGTTTGGAAAGCGTAAGGCTGTTGCTGCTTAAGATATAATGTGAGATGTAAAATGGGTACTTATTTACTAGGATCACCAAGAATGAACATCATGCTAAATAAATAAGTCTTGAAAACTGCAATTCTTGCACCCATGATATAAATCTCGAAATCATCCAGAACGCCAGACCTTGGTATTCTTCATCCCCTCGTAGACTCAACTGAAAGGAGATGGAAAAAATCACGGTATCACCAAAGACATACAGATAGCAACGTGCACGCGAGCCAGAGATATATATGATAGACAGAAACAACGCCGAAGGAGACATCACTTAATCAACACACGCATGATAAACATCATTGTCTTCGATAAACCTGGTACTGCGTCGGTCTGCAGAACAAAAAGAGTGAAGAACAAAAGAAAGCATGAAGCACGAGTACATCGGACAGACGAGAGTAACCAAAATGCAAGAGACTGGGAATGGAGCCTCCACTGCTGGTATCATCAATCATATGCTTCATCATCATCGCTTAGAACTGAAAGGACGTGAACCAGCAAGACACGGAACGATGCTCAGCCCGTATGCTTTTCACGGTATAACTCGCAAAGTACAATCTAGAATGAGCAGCACAGCAACATCGATAGAGAATCGCTCAGAATATGCAGGGTATCACAGGTGAGTCACTGACGGAAGCAATCGTCTAGGGTCAGTGCTGACTCAGAGGAATGGCAAAAGCTTGCCATCGTAGAGATTAGAAGGAGTCACCACGACGCTAATTTTCTATAGGTGGCCGCTCTTGCAGTTGCTTATCTTCTTCAGGCGTCAGAGCGGTGGCTTGGCCGTCAATATTAGGCGACATGGAGTGGCTCCGTGGTGTCCCTGCCTCAGTGCTTACACTCCCTCGTTCCCGGTTCACCAGCCGCGTCCTTGTGTATGCTGGCACTGGTGCAAGGTATTGGTCAAGCATCTCACTCAAGATAGTAGATCGAACCGGCTTGGGAAGGTAGTTGTTCATTCCGGCACCAAGGCACTTCTCGCGATCTCCTTCGATGGCACTCGCCGTCATGGCTATGACCAACACTTCGTTGACATTGGGATCTGGGTCTTTTCGGATCTCGCGAGTGGCATTGTAGCCGTCGAGAGTCGGCATTTGTACATCCATCAGCACCACATGGAACGGGTTGCCTTCACGAGATCTTGTTCGGAGAGCTTCAACTGCCTGCCGCCCATCACTGTACGCTTCGCACTGAAGATTGAGCCCCTTGACGAATTTGACCGCAATCTTCTGGTTGATCGGATTGTCTTCAGCGATACAGACTCGAATCTGATCCCGAGGCACCATGGTCAAGTCTCGAGCAGTAGGAACCGGAGCTTTGTTCTCCACCTGATTGGCAGCCTTGTTTTTGGCAGCTTTAGCGGCAGCGTCTTTCACCTTGTTGAATGCCAGATGGAACGTCACCGTAGTTCCAACGCCTGAGGTCGAATCCAGCCAAATAGCACCGCCTAGGACGTCCTCAATAATTGCCTTGCAGATACTCAATCCAAGCCCACTACCGCCATATGACCGCGCCGTGGAGTTATCGGCTTGCGAAAATGGCCGGAACAGCCGGGATTTTTGTTCTTCTGAGATCCCAATACCCGTATCGGATACAGAGCACTCTAAACGGACACGACCCTTGCCTTCCCTGGAAACTTTGGCTCTCACAGTCACGGATCCCTTGGGAGTGAACTTGTAACTGTTACTGAGAAGGTTCATGAAGATCTGATGCAAGCGAACAGGGTCTCCGAGGACCACAAGTTCTGGTGGTACTTTGTCCAGATCCTCGATGGTCTCTAGCCCACGATCACGATGCGTATAGCGAAGGGCGCGAACCACCTCCGAGATTGTTTCCCGAATGTTGAGGGGTACGGTAGAGATCTTCATCTTGCCTGCCTCCAACTTGGAGAAGTCAAGGATATCGTTGATGAGTGTGAGCAGCGTGTCAGCGCAGACACGGATCGATTCCACATATTCGTCCTGCTCTCTGTCCAACTTGGTACCCTTGAGGAGTTCCGACAAACCAATGACGCCATTCATCGGTGTGCGCAGATCATGAGATATGTTAGCCAAGAAGATGGACTTGGCCTTTGCTGCATCTTCTTTCAGCTTCACGTTATGCTTTGCTTCAGCCTCGGCCACTTTAGCCTTCTGCTCCGCCTCGCGAGCCTGGGCAAGTGCGCGCTTTTGAGCCTCCACCATAGAAGCGTTGGTAGCGCTGACCTTGCGCACTTCGCGGAAGAGCAACGCATTGGAAAGCGAGATACCAATTTGGTTGCAAAGCAAGTGGAGAACCACAACATTCCGCTGGGTGAATGAATTCGGTTTGCCTTCAATATGAATGACACCGAGCAGATGCTCGGCCTGCATAATAGGCAATGCGATCACGGACCGCCCAAGGGGATACCTGGCTTGATAGCCCTCATTGACGTTCGAGAAACGCTCATCCTCCAAAACGTTGTGAACCAGAACTTCCTCCCTAGTGCGCATCACGTAGTGAGAGATCTGATGCGCCATCTTATCCTCGATTTCGGAGAACGGAAGGCCATCCACGAAAGACTTCTGTCCTTTCTCCAGGTCCCCAGCCGCAGCGACCGTGAAGTTATTATCGAAATTGGTCGCAATGACCGCAGAGTCTGAGCCATTGCAGGATTCCAGAACGATTTCAATCATCTTCGTCAAAAGTTTGTCGATCTGAAGCTCCGAGGACATCACCTGACTAGATTCGAGGATGCTTGATAAGTCGATAATATCTGTTTCATATTAGAACCGCTCACAGGAAGGGAGTGGAGCGAGGTAGCTTACCAAGGCCGACGCCAGATATGTCGAATGAACGCTCACCCGTAGTAACGCCATTTTGTTCTATCCAGCGTTGTTTTCTGTCATCTTCTTCCATATTTTGTGCTACTCCCATGTGTTCTTGGCCGGTATTGCGATTGATTCCGAGCAGTGAGTCCACGGTTTGACAGCCAGCGTCAACGTTCCTCGAGGATGTGGCGGTTTTCAATAGCCATTCATGCTTCTCGGTCAGCTGCGCCGCCTTGCCCACGGCGCTTATCGCGGCCCATGCGGCAATTGCGTCTTGCATGACAGAACGCGCCGCCCTTTTGGCACCGCGACGGATCAGGAACTCTCCTATTCGAAAGTTAATTTGGGCCAAGACGTGGGGGTAACCCCTCCCCCAAAGCACTGCGGTTCGGGATGTCGGTGTACATACCATGCAGTTCTAGAGCAAGCGCTTCCTCCAAGGGCCACCCATGGATTTGACAATGATCGATTGCAGCCTGGCTTGGTTAGAATCCCTCCACAATGTATCCAGAGCAATTCTGCAACTTACTTCGAAAGATTGAATTGCAGAAGTATGGTCATTCCGGACTTCGCATATTAGTGCCTCCAATATCAAGGACCACATTCCATAATTGGCATCGCAAGCACTGCGCGCGAAATCCACTTCAGCTTTATACTTTAAGACCGTATGCAGGCTTCCATCAAGATACCCGCGAGCAGGGTACTCGTTGTGGAGAGTCAAAAGAGAAAGGGCGAGATAGAAGTAGACTACGTATGAAACACGAGCAGACCACAGCCTGGGCATAGTCTCCATCATCTGCATACCCAGCTGTATAGCCTTAGTATGATGTCCGTATGCAAATAGCGGAATCATTGCAAGACCCCAGTAAATGTCTCGCGGGCGATCGGCGTTGCTGGCATTGTTGTCCAGGAAAGCGATGTACTCGTTCGTGTGATGGTGCTCGTCGGACATGATAGTGTCAGGAGAACGACAGGCCGTTTTACCTTGCAAAGCACGCGCAACTTGTCTGCAGGCAAACATGTTAGCAGGTGACATTTTCTTCCCTTCCGAAGGTATCCAAGACGTCCTTACCTCACTGCAAGCAGACTAGCACCACCACGAGTATCATTGACCCAGTCGGGAATATCTTCTGGGCTTTCGTTGCAGAACGCCTCCACCTGCGCCATATCATGGCCTAGATATAGTCTTGTCATCGCCATCGAAGACAAACTGATTAAGGTGATGTATGGATCGCCCATCGAGAAGGACGTTTCCACAGAGGCCTCGAGATTTGGGAGTGTCGAGGACAGCGGAACGCGCAAGTGGCCGACGTAAAGGTTATGTACAATAGAGCCCCGGCTTTGAGTCCACTGTTCAGGACACCGCTCAAGGAGGGTGAGCGCGAAATCGCTCAGCCTCACGGCGAGCTCTAGGTCCCTAAATCGGCTGAACGATATCATCGCGAGGTGCGAACAGCCGATAGAAATCTGCACAAACCCGCCTTTGAAGAGATGTAGGTTCATCATCTCAATGGCCATCCGGTAGAATGTTAGTGCATCATCCCAGTACGTGACAGCCATCGCCTCAGCCATGACCTCTCCAATAGTGATCATGTCGACATCCTTGCTGACGGGCTTACGGACAATAGCTTCCAAGTCCGCTTGCTCGAGGTACGCGCGAAGATTACGGTAGGCATCATCGCATTCATCGTAGGTCGTAGGCTCTCGTAGATGCACACCAAGCTCTTCCAGACACGTAAGAAGTGAATCCATTGAACGGAGGTGGTTACCCATCTGAGCGTAGATCTTGGCCTTCACAATCCAAGCTCTTGATTTGCAGACGGCACTCTTTCCATGTTCGAAGACTTTATCTAGCAGGTCCAAAGCTTCCGTGTTATGGCCTTGAGACCATGACATTTCAGCCGTAGCAATATGCAGACGCAAAGTCTCCCGGTAGTACACGTCAGCGTTATTGTCATCCCAAGGATTGTCTTGAAGGAAAGTGATGCAGTGCCGGAAGTACCAAAGCGCTGTTGGACGCGCACCCGATTGCGCAGCGGTTTGCGCCGCATCCCATAAGATCTTTCTATATTCAAGTCTCTCAACGACACGAGACTTGATAATCCGAGACGCCAGGGCCACATGTCGTGCCATTGCGTATCGACTGCGGCCATCATGGTAGTACTTCATCATTGCCTGGGATATGATAAAATGCATTTTTTCCACATTCCGTCCCTCTGTCAACGAAAGAGCCGCTTGCGAGAAGCGATCATTGACAAATCTGAAACACGGGTTAGTGGATACAAATATGAAGTAAACCAGGAGCACCTACCTAAATTCATCGTCCGTCTTTCCCGGGATGATCAGGTTTGCTTGCACAAGATACTGCAGACCGACAACCATATCGGCTTCAGTTTGTCGGATTAAATTTGCATTCTGAGGACAGGTAAGGTCTACCGCCTCATCGTCCTCGCTGGAATACAAGAACTCGCTTGTAAGAAGTTTTTGTACTAGAGAGAATGCGAACGGGCTTCCGAGCAATGCGCCCCAGACCATAATGGATCTGGCGGCCGGAGGAATTTCCTGGAGACGCCTTGCAATGAACCCTAGCCCAAGCCCTTCGCCATACCTAGGAGCCACAAATTCGGTGAAGATCCGATCCAGGTCGAATTCCCACACGGAATTTTTCCACGAATACCAGATACAGTTTTTGCTATAGCAGGTTTCGAGCATCATTCGAACAAAGAACGGGTTGCCCATGCTCTTTTCCTGTATGACAGCAGCAAGCGGAGTTAACATCGGGTTGGGTTCCTGATGCATTGTAGCGGCCACGATTTGCATGATCTCTTCCTCTCCAAGAGGCTTGAGAACGACGCGCGTCACACTGGGATTCTCAGAATCGAAGAGCGGCCTGATTATGTTCGATTCCAGCTCAGACTTCCGGCTTGTGAGTATCAATACACATGGAATTTTAGCTTTCACGATGTTCATGATCAACTCCAGGGTCTCATCATCGGCATAATGCAAATCGTCCACACAAGCGCAGATCAATCGGTACTGGGACAGAGTCCGCAGTATCTCCAAGAACGTCTCCATCAAACGCATGTTCTTCAGTGCGGCATTAGATAGAAAGAAATCCACAGAGCTTTGACCATGATCCAGACTTGGAAGTGCAACGCGCTTGGATGGTTCGCCCTTGGTCGAAACCTCCTTAAAGATATGTTGCGCTGCCGAAAGTCTGGGCGAAATTTGTCTTTCATTTCCTCCCGACGACATGAGCTGCTCCGGGAGTTCCAGCACACGGTGTAATGTCGGCCACATTGGTCTCAACGCAGTGCGGATGTTATTGTGGTATTCAGTTGTCACATCGCGTTCAGAAAAGATCTGGCGGAGAAGGCTGGCCAGAATTTTGGCGAAAGGTTCAAATGGTATCCGCCTGGCGCGATCCAGACGGGCGATACCGATATACCCAAGTTTACGAATTGCGGGCTGAACACGGTTCAAAAGGTCGGTCTTTCCAATGCCAGCTGCACCGCTTATGGTAATTACTTCGCACTTTCCGGGGCGGCGAACCTTGTGTGCAGCCTTCGCCCTGGCAACAGATCCGATAGAATCACCATGGCTCTGCGTGCTTGTTCCAGCAGAAGGATGGCCATCTCTGTCTACATTCTCCCAGGACGCGCGAGACTCCACAGGACTCCTGGGTTTTCCTGACGAGTCTCCGGGTTTAGGAGTTGAAGGAGAAGAATCAGTGCTGTGCAGAGATTCGTGCGTAGATGTGCGTCCTATGTTGTAAGCGCCACCGTTGGAAGCTGCCCTGGACGCAAGATTGAAGGAGCCTGAGTCGCTCGAGCCAGATGCAATCTCAAAGCTATCAACTCGGCCGTCCGAGACAGAAGAGTTGGATCCTACTCCACTGGAGGTCTGAGCAGCTGCTCTCGCATACGCAGCTTGCTGGCGCCTATGAACCTTCTCGACGACGTTGATTATCCTGACATATTCCTCTCCCCGCCCAAACATGCGAGAGGGAAGCGTGAAGAAGGACGACACATCACGCTGAGCGATCTGGAAGTCTTTCAAGGCTTCACTATCACCATCCCCCAGTAACTGAGAGATCTGTGCCAGATCTCGCTTGACAGATGAGATGGTGTGGTAGCGTTCATTGACAGCTTTCTGTGTCATCTTCTGGATTACAGCTGACACTGCGTCGGGGACATCCATTCTCTTGGCCGAGAGCGGTGGTAGCTTCTTTCCTAGTACGTTCTGTACGACTTCCACAGGGTCGCTGCCCGTGAAGGCCGGTTTACCAACCAACATCGTCCAGAAGAGCACGCCCAAAGCATAGATGTCAGTTCGACTATCCGGCTCCGTAGGCATTCTTCCCGTTTGTTCCGGAGCGATAAATTGTAGCTTATTCTTGACACCAAGCTCCTTTGACAGGGATGACCAGCCTTCGCTCAGGATGTTATCGAAAGACCTAGCACCATTACCCGTGTTGGTAAGCTTCACAGACCCCGCCTCTCGATTGAAATGGAAAGCATCCCCGCGGATTTCGCCGTGCACCGTCTTGAGGCCGTAGTGTAAAAGCTCCAAGCAATCGCAAGCACCAATCGCAAAATCGAGAAAAGTGGAAAGAGAAACTTGTTCTCCTGGGGTCGGCTCATTGCTGTCAGTCCTACCACCGGCCGCGAACCAGGCAGGACCAAAAGCGACCATCTCTCGCAACATATTCTGGCCGGGGGATTCAAAGATAGCCACGAGGAGAGGGCCTGCATCACCTGGGTCGGAGGGCAAGCGTATAAGGTCTATAGGGCGTATAGTATGGTTGCAATCTGGATCGGAAGTCTGCACGATAGATCTGAGCATATGGAACTCGCGCTCCAGCCTCACAACGTGAGACGAGACTCGCGCTAACACTGGAATCCATATTGACTCGTGATCCATGCGAGAAAGGGAGAGCTCGCTACTAGATTCGCTTAGGCTGCTTCTCCAGTGATGTCGAAATGGAGGGCGGGACTCGGTTCGCGGGGAATTGCGAGCCAGGCTAGAGGGGCCCGACGAGGTCGCGGCAGGTGTAGAGACATCTGACTCTGCGGCATGTCGGAGGCCAAAGACATGCCAGTGATTATATGTCGAATGAAACGGCTCAATAGTCTGATCCCATATATATCCAGGCAGATGTCCCAACCTCTCAAAAAGGCGTGCCGGTGGGAGTGGCAGGTCGTCACCCAGTATATGGCTGTCCTCCATCTCCACCAACACTTATCGCGGAAATCCTGAGTATTCGGCCCCTCAGTTGACGGCCATAGATAGCCGATCGGTGGTGAGTAGTCGCAAACTGAGATGGCAAGGCTGTTCGGACAGGGGACCAGGAGGCATAAGGACGAAAACGGTTCAATCGCCAAGCAGGGTGGAGAGGGCGAGGCGCTGCCCCCTCTCGAAAAGGTTCAGGGTAAGTCGGACAAAGGGTTTCGATCAAATGCGACAAGGGCACGGTCGGAGGGGGCGAAGAGAGCGATCAAACGCGATTCGGTGAGCTCAGCGTGGTCAGGACACAGCTATCAGCATCCCCACCAGTCAAGGTGAACGCGATCGCAAGCGAACAATGGGATCAACTCTTTCGAGGCAAGAACTCTGGTTGGGTTGGGGGTCTAGGGAGGCCTGAGGCTGTAGATTTCCTGAATAAGCCGTTGCCTTAGTCAGCTGCCGTTGGGCATCACGAGGGAGGATAGATGATGGTGGAAAAAGCGGGAGATCAGCCGTCGTGCTTTTGTTCTCGAAAGGGTGGCTGCACGAGTTGCGCGCCTGTGAGGTGACCTTGCCGCCTGAACTTTATTAGGATTATTTTTTTTATCATCACCCTGCAAGTATTGTCATGGCTGCATTTGCCAGGAAAGGGCTCCCGAATTTTTATCAGCTTTGTATGTAGCACAACATGATGGGCTGATGTTGATTTTCCACCTTCCCTACTACTATCATATGGAATAAACAACCGCCCGCACTCAGCTTACTACTATGCTTAAAGGCGACTCTCAATGAGTAGCAGTCGCATACTAACGATCCTATCTTTGGTATATATCTCTTGAGTGGTGAATGGGTCATGCGATTGTTGTATTACGAAATATAGACATCTCTTGTTGTGTCATACAGAGTTCAAATCGACGTAACTCTCTCCAAAGCGGCGCATACTGTACCTGAACTAGTCTCCAGCTGGGCTTGCCAAGCAATGGATACCAGCACCACCCGAGAACCCTCCTGTAGACCGACAAATTAGGATGGGGGAGTGACATAGCTTTTTATCCCGATGTACTATCTATCAATCAATCATCTGGAGGCGGGGGTGGAGGGTGTGACAATGCCATCATTGTCATGTTAGTTCAGGGGAAAATTGACTGCATCGCCACTTCCCCTTACTTGACAACGTCAATGCAGTATCCCGACCGGGTAAATGGGCGACTAGTAGATTTCTAAGGGTCACTATCTTAATAGTCCGAGAATTAGGTGCTATTCTTGGATAGTAAATAGAAGCGGTTATTGAGAATGATCACCTGAAACCACAGAACTCTCAGCCGAGTCAGAAAAGTCAGTCTGACAGTGTTGTTGGCCCCTACATAGTACTACAAACTGTGTGAAGTGAGAGATGTTGGTTTAATGTAGCCGATTTTTGAACGGTAAGAAGGGCCTAAATTTGGTGCCATGGAACTTGGCGGGCTAATGAGAATATCCTAGGTTTGAAGGATCTTCCAGAAAATTCATTGTGGGACTAGGAAAATAGTAGCGTTAAGTTAATAGCAGTTGTTCTGTTTTGGCCCCTTAAATATATACTAGCTCTTCCCAACGTCTTTACCCCACGCTTCGTTGTCCAAGTAGTAATGTGAAAATCCGATGAAGGATAAAGAAAATATATTTCAAATCAAATAAATATCTAAAAAGTGACCATGTTTGTTGCCCCACGTAGACATTCAGTGTATAAGCCAAATAAATCATGATAAGAACAGAGCGACTGGAGTGAATGTAAGACGAATCTATTGATTATCAGAGGTTGCAGGGTTTGTTCCCGCTTATCCCAATATGCGGTGAGCACCATCCACTCAAAAACAAAACCCTTCCCCAGCTCAATTACGGGAAGACAACAATTGATTAGTTCTTGGGGCGAATCATCTTGGGCATATTACACATCTCTTCATCTTTCATAATACCGGTGTTAACTCGGGACTTTAATGGTCAAATACACCATATCTCCGGAGGAGCTTCTGGCTGGATTACGCATGGAGTATATGGGCCTGGTGAGTCTGACAAAAGCTCCATTTGAGCCTTTCGAGGACGCGTTTTGTTTCGGGCTAAGTATTTGGTCTTATGATATGTGTTTTGGAATTCAGCAAGATCATGCACGCCATCGCTGCTACCAATGGGTGCATAGATGATCCGAGATATATATAAAATACCACTGAAAGTCACTGAACTACTGGAAGGGAAACACAGCGCACGCTGATCAAGACTAAAGACCGAAGACTTTGGCAGATTCTTCCCTAGAAATTACAGCTTACGTATGGGAACTAAAATCTCAGAGCTGAAGATTATAATCGTCGAGCATAACCCCTAAGCAAAGCTACCTCAGAGTATCAGTAGGATGTGTCGGCCAAATGGAGAAATCCGCATGCCTGATCATCGGATCCTTTGATAACTGGCCCAATGAGAACGGTCAATGGGTAAGACATATGCTGCTTAATATGGATGTGACTACGTACACAGTATTTATATTCCCAGGTCCACAATATGAGTGAACTTAAAAAGCAAGATTCGAGTTGAAACTACACGCTCAGGCTAGTTCAATCAAGGCCGGTCTATTGAATAAGCCTATAAAAGACCAATAAAGTGAAAACGCAGAATCAAAGTACTCAGCCGGATTCTTGGGACAGCTCTAGCAGGCATGGTTAATTTAGAATGCGAGAGATACTGGTGCTCACTCGCCCCTGTAATAGTGATCAAACCCTTCTACAAACCTAATAGGTCATATTTCGGTCGATGTTGCTCATTATGCAACATTTGCGTACCATCGTAATACTATGATTTATGATAGATTGGTACTGTCCACCTATACACTGATTCAGTGGACTTTACTGGATATCCCAGCCTACGATATGGACCGACCTCCTATTAATTATGTGTTGGTCGATCTCCACCAGCTAACGGGGACGGTGCTTGGCGGTGACAGATTAACTCAATTTGAAAGTCCCGGGCATGATATTTCTTTTATTGAACTCTTTTCTTGGGCGGAGGACATATCTCAAAGAATCACATAAGGCGACTCCTACCTGTAGCTCATTTAGTCATGTGTGACGTATTTGTAAACAATCTCAACGACCATAGAACTGAAAGGAAACAGGCCGATGGAAGATAAATAATGTAAGTTGGACAAACTAGAGTTCAGTAGGAATCCGCAAATTGTACAAGGTATGAAGGTAGCGTGGCTCTAAATCTTTTTCCAGAGTATAAGACGGGGAGACGTGACACAAGTACGTAGCACCTAAGCCGGCTAAAAAAGGGTAGGTGACGAGTTTGTAAACTCTAAAAGCTGTCCTTATATAAGGAGTATTTCAATAAATTAGATTGGATCGCCTGACTCCTGTACGAAATTTGTGAGGAGAGAGATGGTTCGGGGATGGCATCGTCAGGCATGCGGCATGTCTGACCACACTACCGATAACCGAATTCACTATTTTAATTAGTTAGGGGGGATTAGTGGTGAGGAAAGTGGTGACTGGTGACATGGATGGGTATCCGAGAAGAGAACCAGCCTCTCCCGATTCGAATATCCATGGATGGACATGGATGATGTTGCTCCAATCACAGCTGGCTACCCACCCGGAATATGTATGGGGTACAGGATTGCAGAGCTAATGTAAAATAGTACCTAGTCAGGCTCCGTACCCATGGTCCTACCCGTAGACAGAACGCCCGATGTCGTCATCTGATGCGAGCCGGAGCGCCTATCATCACCATGATCGTAAGGGGTGTCCATAAATAGGTCCCTAACGGCGAACATTCCCATGCTTCGACACAATTCATAGTCTCTCGGTTCCCCGACCGTGCCATCGAACACACTCCCCTAGCGAGGCTGGTTGTCTTGTCGATTTGGGTTCTGTCGTCCACAATGGTTTAGACATCTGGTGCTTTTCTATTTTTGAAACCAGTCCTCCACTGATGATGATGATGTAGGTGGCCACCTTTTTCTCCGCTACCCCTGGGTGCTCTCCAATTACGGAGTAACTATGGATGGTTGACGGAGAAAAGACCATCTGTGCGTGGTGTTTATTGAGAACCCGTGGTTTTTCCGCCCTGTGGTGCAGCCTCCCCCCGCTAGACTGTGTTAGGACTAGCCTAGCAATAAGGCGACGAATCTCTCGGCTAGAGTGTGTTCACAGAGTGTGTACCTTTTGTTAGACCATTATCGATAGTATCATTATTGACATTACGCGTTGACATATGGAGGAGTTATTCTACTAGAGTGGCTATATCAGGTGCAATGCTAGACACAACTATCATGATATCGCTAGCCTGAAGAAGGCGAATCGTTTTCTGTTTACGGGTCACTACTGCCGGAGCAAACAACACATCGAGATCGAGGAACATGCTGGTTCTACTTAGACACCCTGCATGAACAAGTGACATTTATTTGGTATTTACCAGCTACTTGGCACCTTGGATCTTGAATCCCAAATCGTCGATTCAATTACAGAACTAGCCTCTTCGGTAAGTGTGCAGCCCAGTCACGAGCGCCCTACCCCTTGAAGGACACTGGGCATGCAGGATATCGGCTATACGAGTAGACAGCCATACGGCATGACTTCTACGGGAACACCTCTACTTCGCAAGGCGAACGGCATGCTGTTGGTCTAAGACACAGCATCAACACTTGAGAACCGGACGAAGTTCCCCAAAGCCTGCGCTACGTCATCTGAGAAGGCGGTAACACATCCTTACATATGCGGATGGGGCAACATTTATCCTAGGAAGCGGATATGAGGCTGAAAGTTGATTGAAAGGTTAAAGCAATTCTAATGGCTGGCTAAATGTTCCCATGGTGTCCTTGACAGCCCTGTGGGTAAAACCATCTCAGTGATCTGGTGGTGGTGGCGCGCGATGAGGTCGAGGATGCCCTGGCACTAGTCTATATCTAGGGACATCATGTGATATCGGGTGGCCCATTTCGGCAACCCCAGAATTGTGCCGGCAATAATCAGCAGGGATGTGGCGGTATCGCAAACTCACGCATCAGGATGCTGAGTGGTGATTGTACTGAGTATTATCTTTCTTTTTCTTTTTCTTATTCTTTTTCTTTTACCCCCTTGGGTTACCAGACTAAGTAACGGTTAGTGCCGGTAGGTGTCAATACTTGGGTTTAGTTAGGTATTGGTTTTGGTAGTTAGTTCAGTTAGTAGTAAGTAGTGTAGTAGCACTTTTGGGGGGGAAGGCCGTTTGGTAGGCTCTCATCCCCTCTCGAGGAAATCGCTCTGATGAAATTCGGGTGACTGTGACTTGGGAATCCGCCAGCCAGCCAGCCAGTCAAGTAGTAAGTCAGCCAGTAACCCGCCAGTCGTTTTCCTTCCCAGGCTTTCCCCCATCCCTCCATCCTTTCCATCGAATCGAACCCATCCATCCATCCACCTAACCTCTCTCTCTCTCCCTCACTCTCTCGGTCTCTCGGTCTCTCTCGCTCTATCTCCCTCCCTCCCTCTCCCTCATCCTCCCTCCTCGGAGTGACCATAATATCGCTCTCCTCCATAGCGGACTATTCTACTTCCCTTCCGGCCTTTCCAATTTTGCTCATCCTTTCCCTCCCATCTCCCTCGCGCACACTCTCATTTATTGCCTGACGATTTCTCTTGTCCGGCAGACCAGCCAGACACAGTCCCTCTCTTTCTTCTCACCCATCTTCGTTCCCTCCATCGCCCTTTTTCATCCTCCCCTCTACCCCTCTTTTCCAACTTGATCCCCCAGGCCGGGCGACATCTTCGCTAAGTAGTTAGGTTACCGCGGGTTTGAGCAAACCGACACCCCCCAGGGCTTGCCTACGTCATAGGCTGAACACCCCCGGAGACGGACCATTTCCACCCTTCAGCACAAATCGTCGATCTGCTGGGTCAATAGCAGAACCTGCTCCAGTGCTTCTAGGAAAAAGGTCAGATCAGTCGAACCTTCCTCACAATCCCGTTCCTCTCCTCCTCTTCTCTCCTCCACCTCTTGACCTTCTTCCTCCTGTTCCTCCTGCTTCTCTTTTTCCCTGCACTCCCGCTATACACCGCTTTAGTCACCACCCTTTCCTCCAAACAACCTTTTCCCTACACCTTTTTCCCTTTTACACATTTCTTTCCCTTCCTCTTCTCGTGCCTTTCCCTTTTTATATCCACTACCCCCCCCCTCTCCACAAAGTAGTTCATCTCTCAAGGCCGTTTAATATCACCTGGTCCTTTTTTTTTCTGCCTCCCTCCTCTCTTCGGGTCTTAATTTTCTTTTCCATTTCCATTTTTTTCCGTGTTCAAAAATACAGCCCCCCTTTGGCCATTCTTTGATTTTTTTATTTTTATTTTCTTATTTTTCGTTACACCCCAGCCAAACTACCCCCCCCTTTTTTGTTACTTCTTGTCAACTGTATTTTTTTTTTCGTTACCCATTTTTCTTTTTTACCCTTCTTCCTTATCATACTTGCACACACTTACACTCCAACAATCACTTTTTTCCCTCTCACCTCTTTCCTCTCCTTCCCCTTTTCTACCGCGTCTGTCGTCTCCCCCTGCTCTCATCGACTACGAATATTTACCCTGATCGCGGACCAGTTTGTCCGAGAGATGAGTGCTCCGGTTGGCTCCTGCGGAGTTGGATTCACCCAGGAGAATTGATTGTCTGACCGGCGGTGGAGGGAGTATAGGATGGGGGAAGTTCGCAGCATGAGGACACCTCCGCTTCCATCGCCGGCCGAGGCCCCTTCGCCTGTCGCCGCATCCCATTCCCTCCGTCGAACCTCCTCCCAATCAACTGGCTTTCTTCCTGTTCACAGCACTGGATTTGCAATCGATGGAGACACGATCACGGAGAATAACACGTGGAATGCTAACGCTTACTCTTCTATTCCGATTGAGCAGACTACGGACGCATGTCATACCTCAACGCCTGCGAAGAAAGACAGTTCCGAAGCGGGGAAGTACCCAGAGGACCAGGGACGAAGCCTGCAAACCCTTAAAGAGCTCCGGAGGCAGATGGAAGAGTTGCTCGTCTACCAACAGATGCAACAATCACAGAACCAGAGTTCTTCGGCTAATCGCGAAGCCCCTCCATCGCAACCCGATCCTGTCACCTCAAATTCCCCTGGATCGACAAGGAAAAGGCCCCTCAATGTATCCTTCCCCAAAGTCGCCTCGTCCACAGGAGCGATGCCATCAGCTTCCTTCTCCGATTCTACCGGGTCTGGTGGCACCATCCGGGCCATGGATTCTACCCCCGACAACATCACCGGCCAAACGCCGTCCTATCCGTTCCCGAGAATGCAGACGCAACCTTCGACTCGGCCGACACAGAGCTCCACGCTCAACCATAGCCCTTTCAAGTTGACACTGCCGGCCGAGAAACTGAAGTCGCAGACGATGCCATCGCAACTTTCAGAAGAGCAGCAGCTGACAGGGGCAGATACACCGCACTTGCAGAGCTTTTTCCTACCAGCGCTACCTAAGAACGTGATCGAGGATCCGAATTACCCTAGTCCAAACCTCTATGACCTCACTTTGCAACTAAACGCAGATCCTGGCCTAGACGCTTGGTGGGCGAATGTGATACATATTCTGCAAGCACACTATGGTGCCGAGCGGGTGTCGCTTGCCGTACCCGGCGATGCGACTGACCTGGAAAATGTTCCATGGGGCCAAAAGGCGGTTTTTGATCAGAACATCGAGACGGAGTCGCAGGTACGGCATCTGCACGATGAGACGAGCACACCCCGCGATAAGACCCCGAAAGAGAACGAAGACCCGGAGCGAAAGAAGGAACTGTTTCTTAGGGAAGCGCTTGCCAATGGAACAAGCGCTTCGAAATCTCCAAAGCGACCCTCGCTTCTGTCGCGACACTCCTTCGCCGGGTTTGGCAAGGAAAGGAAGAACCCCAATGTTCAGGACTCAGACATTCCGCGCCTACAACCAAAGTCTTCACTCCGACCAGAGCTCAAACGCACTTCTACCCTTGCCGAGAACCCCGCCGTTCCGGAAACCGAGCCGTCATCAGGGCAACCCCAATATACCCAAGACAACCCTCGACAAGCCGTCTTCCCGATCCCGAGACCGTTGGAAGTTGAAGCAGATCCGCTTATCAAGCGGACAGGTGTCGTCAAGCTTTTTGGCCGCACCGACCCTGTTGTTCTGACCCGTGAATACTCCCAAGGCTTGACGAACGACCAGACGCCCTGTGAGACTCCCGAGGACAGGATCCAAGTCACGCCGACCGCCGAGCCTTCCACTACTCAGGCACCGTACGCGACTCGCGCTAGATCGACTTCTAATCCCGCCGCGTCAGGTTTGCAAGCACATCGTACGCCGTCAATGGAATTCTTCGACGAGTACGAGCAAATACCCCCATCGCCGTGGTCGCAGTCTCCAGCTCCTTCGCCTGCGCCGCGTGCTCATGCGGAGCAAAACCCTTTCTTCGTCAGCCACGCTGTCGACGAGGAAGCATTTGCGAAGCATCCCCCGCCTCATGACTATTCCAACCTCAAGCCCCTGGAAGCCATCGGTGTCGACATGGCCAAGTCCGTGGTCCACATCCCACTTTTGCACGCCGGCCGCTCTAAACAAACATCACCGTCTACATTACGATTCCCCGTTGCAGTGATTTCCATCCTCTCCTCAATAATGCCTTATCCCTCCAACCTGAGGAAGTCCTTGGCTTACCTCATGCCCCATCTGACGACTTCTTTCTGCTTGGCTCAACAATACAGTCAGCTCGAGCGCCAAGTCACTTCTCGACTTGAGGTTCCGCGCTACGGGCACCTCCTTGGTCTTGGTGGAACATTCTCGGATGAAAGTAGCGAGTTAGAGCTCGTCGCTGGCCTTAGTGGTCATGTAAACTACACGATAGCGGATGATGGATCGCTTTCAGCCCGCGCCAGTCTTTCTAGTCCCGAAGAAAGATCGAACTCAGCCAAATTCAGCCCTGCAGTATCTGGACTTGGTACCCCGGGATTTGAACTGAGCAACATCGGGGCTGGGACAACTCTGAATCTCTCCGAATCACCCGGTGTGGCCGCAAGAATTAGCAATGATGGCGTGGACAGCTATTTCAATGTTCAGCAGTCGAAGCAATTCCAGCAGCGTATCAGGCTGGCGAAGGTCAAACAGAACGTTGCAACATCAACTCCCACTTCCCCCGGCAAGTTCCTTGGGAAGCCCTCGGAGGAGGATGTTGCCTCGCAGGACCAAAGCCCGGTCATAATCTCACCGTCACAAGAAGTCAAGGCGCCCCCGGTCATATCGCCGACGCAAACTTCCCGGCACCCATCAACAAACTCATTTTACGCTCAATTACAACGCGAGCTACCACGTCCGTTCACCGATACTGTGGCCCAGCTCATGCTGAACTCAGTCCCCCTTCATCTGTTTCTTGCAAAGCCTCAAAGTGGCGAGGTTATCTGGACAAATTCGAAATTCGATGCCTACAGGCGGAGTCAACCCCAGGAACAGAAGCTGAGGGATCCCTGGCAGAATATCCACAGTAGCGAGCGGGAACACGTTTCTCAGGAATGGGCAAATGCTTTACGTACAGGCTCTCAATTTACCGAACGTGTTCGCGTCAAGCGTTTCAACGACGAGTCGGCTTACCGCTGGTTCATCTTCCGGGCAAATCCGTTGCTGTCTTCCACAGGAGAGGTGCTATATTGGATTGGATCATTCCTTGACATCCATGAACAGCATATTGCGGAGCTGAAAGCAGCACAGGAAAGAGAGAAATTTGCCACTGATGCCAAGTACCGAGCCTTTTCCAACTCTATCCCGCAGATCGTCTTCGAAGCGACAGAATACCGGGGCCTTATCTTCGTGAATGAGCAATGGCATTTGTACACCGGACAGAAGCTTGAAGATGCGCTTAACTTTGGCTTCGCAAAGCATGTTCATCACGATGATCTCGAGAAGTGTGGCTTACTTTCCCTTTACCTCCATGATTCACAGAAAACTGGGGCCGTCAGTGACGCAGGTGAAGCACCCACGGAGACGACGAGCGCCAAGTCCTCTCAAGAGAAGCATCTGGGTCAGGGCGTCACACCCGCACTGGAAGAGCTTGTCAAACGGGGAGTTGCCTCTGTACAGAGAGATGAGAATGGTCGTGTTTTCTACTCGACCGAACTACGACTACGCTCGAAAGGTGGCGATTTCCGATGGCACCTTGTTCGCCTGGTCTGTGTCGAGACAAGCAGTTTTGGCAGCGGCGAAGCGTCCTGGTACGGAACCTGCACGGATATCAATGACCGCAAGAATCTAGAGCGGGAACTGAATAAAGCCATGCAACAACTCAACAACCAGATGGAGTCCAAGACGAAGTTCTTTAGCAACATGTCGCATGAAATCCGGACTCCGCTGAACGGCATCCTTGGCACCATTCCATTCATTCTTGATACTCAGTTGGACACAGATCAGAGGAGAATGCTTGATACCATACAGAATAGCTCGACCAACCTACGCGAATTAGTCGACAACATTCTCGATGTTTCTAGAGTGGAAGCGGGTAAAATGTCTCTAGTCAACTCGTGGTTCCATGTACGATCTGTGATTGAAGATGTAATCGACACTGTTTCGTCCAGGGCCATCGACAAGGGCCTCGAGATCAACTACTTAATGGATGTGGATGTCCCGCCGATGGTCATCGGAGACAGATTCCGAATCCGACAGGTACTCATCAACCTTGTCGGTAATGCAGTCAAATTCACTGCGCAAGGAGAGATTCACATCTGCTGCTCCATTTACCATGATGCTTCAGCTCAAATTAAGAAGACCGAACTCTTACTGAACTTTGACGTCGTGGATACGGGCAAAGGCTTCAGCGCAAGGGATGCAGAACGGCTGATGCAACGATTCAGTCAGCTTGGGCAAAATGGATCACAGCAACATGCGGGTAGTGGTTTGGGGCTGTTCTTATCCAAACAGCTTGTTGAGATGCATGGCGGAAAATTGACTCCTAGCAGCAAGGAGGGCCAAGGCGCCAAATTCTCCTTCCATGTCAAAGTCGATGCTCCCCCACCACCGACTCCCGAAGAGTCCCGAACCCTTCGACAAGCACAGGGTGCATCTGAAATGCTCGGAGCGCAACCCAAGCTTAACCCCTTGCACAAGCTACTTTTCACGAAAGATCCGCTCAATAATAAGGCGCCAGATCAAGCCGAACTGACTTCTGCTCTCGAGTCATCCCTCTCGAAAACGTCAGCCAACGCAGAACCCCCCCTTCGTCTGGCAACGTCCAATTTCTCCGAACGGTCGTCACTTTCCTCTGCTCTTCCGACTCCTGATCTTAGCACGGTAGACCCTCTAACTAAGATTGATGCTCCCGCTGCGTCCGGAACGGAATCTGCGACTCCAAGTGGCGACGGCTCACGTCCAGCGACCGAGCCGGTATCCCAGGTGCAGGAACCCCCCTCTTCGACTCAGTTACCTGCTTCGGCTGCTGGAAACGACGCGAAGCAATTACCAAGCGCGTTCTCCATTCTTATCCTGTGCCCCTTGGACAACACTCGCAAAGCCATCAAACAACACATCGAACAGGTCGTCCCTCTTGAAGTCCCGTTCTCCATTACCTCAACTCCGGATATCGAAGACTGGCGGGACCACGTAAGTGACGAGTCTGGCTCGAAGCTCACTCACTTGGTTCTCAACCTGCCCAGTGTGGACGATGTATCAGACGTGATTCAATATGTCTCAGAGTGTGATCCTGCGACCGCCCCAACCCTTGTCATCATTTCCGACCTCTACCAGAAACGCCAAGTCAACGCCCGAATCAAAGAGCTGGCCGCCACCGGAAGGCGTGTATACACAGTACCGAAACCAGTCAAGCCCTCGGCCTTCTCTGCCATTTTCGATCCCGACAACCGACGCGATCTGAGCAAGGATAGAAACCAAGATATGGCAAGGGAGATTAACAACAACTTCAAGACTATGTCTAAGATGGTTAAGGAGGTTATCGGCAACAAAGGCTATAGGATATTATTGGTAGAGGACGACGAGACGAATCGCATGGTGCGTCCCTACCCCGTACCATTTACCACATTACGTTTCCCTTTCTGATACTAAGTCATTTTAGGTGATGTTGAAATACCTCGATAAGATCAAAGTTATGGCGGAGACAGCTACGAATGGCCAAGAGTGTACAGAAATGGTCTTCTCGAAGGAACCAGGATACTACTCGCTCATCATAGTAAGTGCAGGATTCCCCAACTGCTCGCAGTAGGTATTGTCGCTCACCCCTTGTGCAGTGTGATATCCAAATGCCCATCAAGAATGGGTATGATACGTGTCGTGATATCCGCGGATGGGAGTTGAAGAACCACTATCCCCAAATCCCGATCATGGCGCTCTCAGCCAACGCAATGACGGATCAAATCGAGGATGCCGCACGAGCTGGCTTCAACGACTATGTCACCAAGCCTATCAAGCACAATGAGTTGGGCAAGATGATGATGGGTCTGCTTGATCCCAATCGACCATTGCTTCTCCTACGCGACCGCCTCAGGGCCGATAGTGAGGACCACCACCGTGATTAATACTAATGTAGTCCGCCTGCCTTTTTTGTGGATACTCTCAACTGCCAACAGGGCGTTATTTGGGTTCTTTTACGTGATAACCACACCTCCGCGCTCATTGCAGGGGTAACACGTCTCTGCGGCCCTCCCGGTCATGATGTATCTTTTACACAGTCTTGTTTTTCTCGATCTTGGGATGAGGTCTTCATATCTTCTCTTTTATATTTTCATTTTCTTCTCTTGGATTGGCTAGAGCCATCGGATGGAAAGGCGCCTCTGGATGATTTTTCAAGTTTTTGCTTTCGCTTTCAGAGTCTCCCTCTTTCTCGGTTGTGGAACACCCACTATGCATCTGCATTCGGCATTCAAAGTTTGATTGATTGATACCTTTCAGCATTACGGGGCCGGGATCTCAGGGTTCTTGTTGTTGTTCTTGTGGACTCTTCGACCTCGTTTTATATGGCGTCAGTTCTCGGATTTGTTGAGCAGTTCTCAGTCGTCTTTCTTCCTGTGAAGCCATGCCTCCCTCACGCGGCTTTCCCCGATACCAGCTTTATGAGCACGACATTTAACTTTCTGGAATTGTATTTGCAGATAACAGAGCGTTGTTCTTTTCTCTTATATCAATTTCTCTTCTCCATTTCCCTCCCAATGGCCCCCCCGCCCGTGCTTTTGTCCTCTTCCGGGTATCCTTTATCCTCACACCCCTCTCTCACCCTCTCTTCTCCTAATTACCTTAACCCACGTACCCCATCATTCCCGAGTAGATTATATTCATCATCATTACTATATATATCCCCACCAGTGATTGAGTGAGTGAAAGATATACCCTAGCCAGGCTAATTCATAATATCTGTCCCTTTCATTACTTCGTTTCTCTTGGTTCAATGCAATGCATTACGGGAAACGATCTCGCCAGTCCGGCTTCTCATAGGGAATAAAATCAGTAAGTTAGTTACTAGTACGGTAGGTGTTGCATACTTCCATTCATTCTTTCATTTCCCTTTTTTGTCCAATTGTTCCTATCCCATTATTTCACTATTATTACTACTTCAGTTACATACTGGAGTTTGACTTGGGGAAATTGCTGTGTGTTTGCATAAGTAATCATCCTATTCACTCGTTATATAATACTACTATCGACATTTGTGTATGTAGTCGTATACTTCTGAATTCGTATTCATCTATACCTTTCATACCTTTTGAAATGGGTCCATAAGTGGGTAGCGAGGTAGGTAGCAGGTAAAAGTGGTAGTAAAACCCATGGAGGTAACTAGTTGGCTGGATGCTAGTCAGCCGTGCTGCTGCCGACCGGAGAAGATGTTCCGGGTGTTGGGTTGGTGAAGAAGTAGTACCGAATGGCTAATGTCTACTAATTCGGTCGCAGAGGGAGGAGTGACTAGGAGGGGCATAGTAGGTAGGTTACTAACTGATTGAATTTGAATATTTCCGGGGAAAACTGTTCCGTTACATACTTAGGCTCTATGAAACGTGGTGACTTATGTTTGCCTATTGCGCCTGTCATGTGCTATAGACTGCATCCTCCTGTATCTGTTTTTTACAATCTGAAGCTTCTATGAAAACGTGCTTGGTGTCGACTACCGACCCACCTTTTTTACGTGTCGGGAGACTCCACGCATCCCTTCCTACCAGTTTGAGATCATGGGTTCGCTCCAGACTCATGATGACCTCCTAATAGAGGCGTTAAAGGTGCCCTTTCACTTCCTTGCCTCCCTTGTGTAACCTTCGTTGAGGGTTCAGATGTCGGATGATGGCTGGCTGCTCGCCTTGAAGTTAGTAGTAGGAACGAAGGTCACGGAGACAATGGTTGTTTGGTCTTCAGATGTCTCGGATACGTGCCGAATAGAGAGACTCGGGAGAACCTTTGACTCCATTTCCTTGCTTGACTTGAAGCCGTAATGCTGATTTACTGAGCGTGAATGGTTGTCGTCGCCCTGTAGTATTCATTCTTGCTTTCTTTTTCGGGCCTGATTTATGATCCGACGGCCATTCACATCGAGACTGAAACACTTGCGTTGGGCGGAAACCATCCGTTTAGCCACCTTAGTGGCCACCTGCGGCTGATACGCGTCCTGTGAGTCAGTCATCTAGACAGGCATATGCAGAGGACACAGGGAAAGATATTGGAGTCACGAGGGAGAATGGGACTGTGCAAGGCAGAGAAAGATACAAAAGTGATGCTGAATGATGCAGAGACATTAGACGTTGCACAGCGGTATAACGAAGGCGAAAACCAGCCCATCACAAGAAGTCACGTTGCTCCAAAGGACTTTGGCATGGTGAGGGCTGCTTGAGAATTGTATATGAACCTCACTTAGGTTGCCGTCGTGGCTGGGATTCGGCGACCAAGGAATCCGGCGTCCCTGCAAAGTCAGGAATGAGCCGCGATAATCGTAAGGCCGATTAGCTGGGTCGACTGGATATTGCAATCCAATCCGGGTCCCCAGACTTGGAGAAATGATGCATGCATGTCGTTGGCTGGAATCGGACAGCCTGTTTGGTAGCACCCCGCTCGCGATGTTCTGGAAAAGCCAAAGAGAGGATGACAGAAGGCCCAATGACTAGCGGGCCCGGATGAACTTCTTCTCTAGACGTATGGTGCAGTAAGCGTCATGATGGCCGAATGGACTAAAAAGGAACCAACTGAAGGGGAGCACTGATGTGGCGGTGAGGGACGATGCGAGCAAACGGACGATAGGCGAATGAAGGGCCTCACAACCCCACAGCCGCTGCATTCCTTTCGTTTCCCCCCATCCGCAATGCACCCGCCGTCGTTGGGTCGATGTCAACGGAGGATCTTAATACCCTCCACTCCGGAGACATTCTTTCATTCATCAGAGGCCTAACACGGACCTCATCTGCATCGGTTGTTGGGCGCTGTGGGCGCTGCGGGGACAATCGTCTTACGATCCAAGCGGCCATGACCCGGTCTGCATCCAAGCCATCCTAGTCTTAACCCAATGGAGCCCATGCAGCGAAGACAAATGTCGAGCAGCCGGTTGCATAAGCTCAGGGTGCCAGGTGTGACGGCGTAGGCTGATTTGAGCCGGCAATCGCATGGTATGGAGAGCGTCTTATCATTCACCCCAAAGTAGCTCGTTCTCAGCGGAAAAGAATCAGAAGCCGAAAACGAAAATTGAATTGTGACGCATTCAGACCAGAAACCTGGGGATTGAAAGCTTGTGTGAGACTCAAGTCTCGCGTTGGGCCTCTGTGTTACCCGTTAATCCGGTCGGGCTGATGGCCAAGTGAAAAAGGCCTTCCTCTTGAGTGTAATCAACCCGCGGATCTCCTGGAGTTGGTTGTGCTTAGGCATTCTTGGGTATATTGGGTGAAAAGGCAGACGGCACAGTCGATATTGTAAGGCGACAACCTCCAGATAGCGTGAGGCAGCAAAGGTAGTAGAGCAATGATGGTGCCCACATGGGACGATCGAGGAACCGACTCTCACTGGATGTGACGGCCTGTCAGCGGATGTCACCGTGAACTCGGCGTAGACTCTGAGTGGTGTTTTCTCGATGAAGTCAGCAACCCAGCCAGGCATGGAAATGGGTTAATTGTATCCATCCCGTCAACCTGTCGGAGTAGAATTCTGTCCCGTATTGACCTTATCCCATTTTCAATTTGGCGCCCCTCTCGCCGCCTCGACTTGACCTTCCCTGTACCTTGCCCTTATAGTCAGCTTTGGGATCGGGCTCCAAGGCCATGACTGTCCTCCCACGTAACAGACTGTGTAATTTTCTCATGGGGGTAAGCCATCATAGTTAAGGGATCAGATTCGCAATGAAATCTTTGTTCTCTGCAAACCCCAATGAGGTGCTATCCAGATCCACTTGGCCCCATCTGCCGTCGAACTGCACACGTAGGCGGCGTTTAGAGCGCTTGTCCCGTTGAGGCCCTGGGTGTGTAATCTCGCTCATTGACTGAGAATATTTCCATGATTGAAGAAACATCACACATAGCCGCTGATAAGCGAAAGGGGGAAGCACTTGCAGGTACCGGAATCTCGGATGGCCTTGCGTTCTTTCGCACGTCATCAATCTGGCACCAGGAAGGAACCCTGTCGGTTACACGGTTTCTTCTCCATTTCAGGGGTGTAATTCTGCCCTGCCGTGCCACCTGAGAGGTTCTAGGTTGCTGGGCCGAGATAGCTAGCATGCGGCAAGGCCACCTTCGGTTTTCTGCCCACCTTCTGGCCCTCTTTCGTTCATTTCTTTTTCCTCATTTTATTTTTCTGCGTTCCTTCTCCCCCTCACAATTTAATTCCGGCATATGCAGAGGTGTCCAACGCCAACCCATGATGCTCGATTCTGGCCTTTCTTAAGCATTGTAGATCCTGTGATTTTGTCAGTTTCCATATCTCATACATCCCGTGTTGAAGTACCCTTGCATGCATTTTCTGCTATGCAAATCCCGTCACCCATTTCTCTCGACAGGAAACAGAATACTAACCTAGCTGAAGAGAATTTGACTGCAAGCGCTTTCAACCCGCTGGTATCCACACCCATCGAAATGAATTGCGTCGAGTAACGGAAGGATTTCTCAGAAAAGAAACGACAAACACTGGGGACTGATCTAGGTTATGCCAACTAGCGGTGGCATAGCTGATGAAAAGACCGCGGTTGGTCGTCTCATGATTCGGCAATTCCGTAGTCACGCAACTCTTATCGCCGTTGGTCGTCCTTCTGTCGAATGGCTCTTCTATCACAGGCCGCAGCACACAAGCTTTCCCAGCCACCCAGCCCCCTGATATTGATGCACATGGGTAGCCCACGGGATTCGGAAGGTGGATGAAAGAATGAAACGGTAGAGCGGAAGAAGGGTAGACAACAGAAACCTCTCACGGGAGCTGAGAGCTAGAAGACAGGGTAAGAGAGTTGTGAAAGATCGATAATTCATTAAAAGTCCTCAATATAAGAAATAATATACGTAACTCCGCACGTCCGCTGAGGATCGGAATCAGAAGCACTTCAGCTGGCGTCTCGTCATCACAGCCCCCTTTTATATCTCCGGTGGCCCCATTGTCCATCGCAGCCCGAGGATGGGGAATCTGACCTGAGACAGACTGGATGCCCGACAAAAATCGCCACGGGAGCGCGGGTTGGGGACTGAGTGGAGGAGATATGGGACGGCCTGGACCAGGCTCCGGCCATTCATAGATCTCCCCTAAAATTTCGCTTTCCAAGCCAGAGCGGGGTCAATTCGGAGAAAGGAGCGAATTGGCGGCCAGAAAGTGAGGGACGGGCGGAATTGGGGGGTTGGGATTGGAGAGAAATGGAGGAATTGGGAAAGTGAGTGTCAAAGGGGGGGTGGGAAAGAAACCTCCGGGGATGGCCCAATGCCCAATGGATCAATCGCCCATCCCATCCCCCCTCTCAATTGAGGTCACAGCCCTCGTCATGGACTTTCCCGCCGGAGGGTCTTCCCTCCGGTGAAGGTTATATAAACCCTCTTCTCATCCTTCGTCGTCCTCTTCCTCCTCTTCTTTCTCTTCTACCTCATCAAGTGCGGTTATCAGTTTGACGTGCATTCGTTCTTCCTCGTGATCCTTCCGTTGTGTCCTCCCATACGCCTCCATCCCTTCGGAGCTTGACCTCAATTCTTCCTTGCGACTGAAGATTCTTCATCTTATTGTCCTCCATTGTCTTCGTTTCGAAGCTCCTGTGAACCAAGCAACAAGACGAATCATCATGGCGACCCATCACTATCAGTCTCCTTCTCTTCCCATCAATGTTCCCTCTAAGGCTCCTGCTCCTGCCAACCTCTATCCCATTACCAGAGTTTCTGGATCTCCTCCAGATATCTCTGACACTAGCACTACTGCAGGAAGCCGCACCTCTGCAGGTTTCAGCTACAGCTCTGGCAGCATTGGCGGCGATTATGAAACGAGCTCTGCCTCGTATTCTGGTGTGGATGTTGTCGACGTTCTCAACGACCGCATGCAGGACGTCTTCGATCCCACACCTTTGGACAGGGGATTGGCAATGCAGGCACAAACGTAAGCAGTCCTCTTTGCGATTCCAAAAGGGTTCCAGCTGCCTTTGGGTTGGACCACTTTGGGATTCCGGCATGCAACAAGAGTGAGACGTAACAACAAACAAACTGACGTGTAAAACTATAGTTCCGGTCAGCTGAACGCCAAACAGCGCGAGCTTTTGGAATTGCAAGCCCTGGCCCAACGTCGTCTAAAAGGAGTGCGGGCCACTTTTAACGACGGTATCAAAGTTGCTCGCGAGACCAAGCGTGACTTGGAATGGACTCAGAAGCGTGTGAAGTGAGTTTCCAAGTCTTCCTAAGAGCCCTCCTGTATCACATACGACAGTTGAGGCAGTCCGCTCCGCCGGCGGGGAGCACAGGCGCCCGCTGCGCTCCGCTGTCAAGATATTTCTTGGCAGCGCAGTTGCTGCAGCAGGTGCTGCATCCCAGCCGAAGCCTCCATTATTCCGAATACCCTAAACACTAACCAATCACGTACATAGTGCTCTCAAGGCGAAGGCCGAGAATAACTTTCCCGACGAGTATAGACGGGCGACCAAGAAGTACACTTTCGACGACAATTAATCCCAAGCTAAGGGCTTATATTGGCTCGGTCCGGTTTCACATCGGTTCAGATTATTGGAGGCACGCACCTCTATTTGGCAACGACGATAATGGTTTTGTATAGGGTAAAATTGGTTTTCTGGGTTCGGATCTGGCGTGGATTTTTGAAGAGCGACTTGAACTTTTTGCGTTATCTCGCGACTGAAGGGGTTCTGGGCTGGTACATGTCTTTGCTTTTTCCTCGGGCACCGTGTCTTTGGGTGGACGCTTCGCTCTATCATAGTACGTTGAATCTGGCGAAATATACATTCAATCTTCGAGCTCTGGTTCTCTAGAACATCGACAGCAGTCGCGCTTGCGGTGGCGGGTGAGATCATAGCCATCAGGTAATATCCACGTGCCAGAAATGCGGCCCACTGTGCATCAGCCCAAAGCAACCAGGTGAAAAGCGAGTCACAATCAGGCTTGTGACGAGCAGGGGCTGGGTCATGTGCCAACCCGAATCACAGTAAATTAAATCACCTTTAAAGCGGGATGGGCTTGTGGGGGGGAGTGTGGCACGGTCCTCTGAGGTATCCTGCAGTGCATTCCAGGGGATGCCCCCGAGTCTCACGAGCGACATTCTCGGCGATACATTCTACTCTTCGTATAGCTCTTAGGAGAACTAGAGCTTAGACTGCCAGATCCCTCTGTACGTATGTGTTGACTCGAGGGTGGGGGGACCATTGCCGTCATTCCCGGCTGCCGACGTCCTTGGGAGCCCCCACCTTGGATGAGCGGAACTGGATCCTCTGCTGACTCCACTCCGCCAGCGGACATGGCTGTACCGCCTGCTCCGCTCCGCCCTATGGTTACAACGCGCTGGTTGCCGCTTTAAGGCTGGTCATGCATGTCATGGTACAGGGTGTGGTTGGAGCTTCTAGGCGTCGACTTGCAACTGTGTCACACGGCCAATGGCCATAAGATGATTGTCATATTAGCCAGAAGTTATTATTAACCCTGCAGTGCACGAAGTGAAACTGTGAATACTCAGTGGTCAAACTCAGAAGGCATATTTGTGTTGGAAGGTGCAATATGGGGTCGATAGCCAGTTGGTAGCTTCTAGACAGTGGAGAATATTGTGTTAGCTTCACGATGCAATGTTCTGATATGCGTCACACTATTTTTAGCCTTCAATTTTGACAGTTAGTGGATTACTTGCAGTAAAATGTTATAGGAGGAGGATTCCACTACCGCGACGTGGAGTTGTACATCACCCCCTGGCTGGGGGGAGGGGTGGGGGAGGAAGCCCAATAGTACGTGAAATAAAGGCTATACTAATCAATCACATACTAGTCACCAGTGAACAACACAGAAATAGTTCGATTAGCACCATAATAGTGCGTGAGCACGAATATAGTTCAATCGATTCGCAAATGTGTGAGGGAGACGGAGAGGGAGACAGAAGTACTTGTCTACCCCTAAGTAGACCACCCATCAATTTGCGACAAAGGGGGAAGTCGATCTATCAATGACCAAGGCCGTGCCTGCCGTTATAGGTCGTGCCAACTATCGAGAGCTTGGTGGAAAAAGGAAGGAATGTTTGATTACCCGGTTAGTCATGCATGAATCTCTAGTTTGAAGCTTGCGATTTATTTTTTTTTTACTTGATTTCCGATTAGTGTGACATTTATGTGATCCTTATAGTTGTTTTTCGATCTTTCTATTCTCAAGATGAGAGTGTCTGACTTTGCCCGGATGGTCGGTACAGCATGTTTCATTTTTCTGGGCTAACTTGATCAGGGGCTCGGGGTTGAGGGGTGTACTATATTTGGATCTGGGCTGCCCAACTGGCTCTCAATACATCTACACTCAACTATGAATGTCGCTGATACGATGCATACTGTGATGGTTGATACCTTCTAGCGTCTATAGAGCTCCCATCAACTAAAGATGAATTGATTGTCCTTGTGCCCGTTATTTGCCTTAGGGGCTACTCATTTGCTAACCGTTTCTGAACTAAGGAATGAAAACAATACTTCCTAGAGCGTCTCGAAGCGTCCATGCCCGGCAAGTGTCGCTTATTCTCCCATTGATGATATGTTCATCTACTCGGCGAAAGTTATCAGCATGCATTTCCCCAACACATCACTTGGCAACCGCACGACGTCATATAGCCATGGCACAGCAATGTAGATACCATTTCCTTCTCAAGTTAGGTCCTACTACTCCCACCATCACAAGGATATCCTGCTGCTTGATCTGAACTCATCTACACCCATGTCAGAAAATGCGTCGCGACAACGATCATTTCGAACTAACACTGGAAGGGAGTCTTACCAGTATCGCTCAAGGAATTTCGTCACAACAGGTTTCAGGTCCTTCCACGGGTCTTGAATGAAAGTAGGTTGAAAGTAGGCCATAGCACCGCTCAGAGTCTTGATCCCGTCCGACCATCTGATCAAGTCATCGTTTCGAAACTGTTTACGATTCGGTGCGGTGTATACATAAGGCGGTGGAGGTGGCCTGCGTTGGCCCACCATGACCCTCTTGTTGTTCTGTTCCGCAGGTTTATATGGCCCAGGCCTGGGCACTCCCGACTTGGATGCCACACTAGGGACAGGGTTCGCGATAACACGGTTATTCGTGCTAGCGGTGGGTTTCGCATAATGATCTATTCAAAGCGCGAAACGTTAGAGATCGTTATTATATTAAGGCATCACAAGGAGACTTGATACTTACTATGTAAAACAGGACTACTCTTTACCGGCTCCTGCTGGCGGATCTTTGTGTCCAACGAGTTACTAGGATGCCTGCCATTAACCCTGACGTTGGTAGTAGGAGCACGAGGAATCATCCCGTTAGTTTTATTCTCCATGTTCACAGAAGCGCCTGTGGCTTTTGCCGCCTCGTTTGGCTGAACCTTCCATTCCTCGTAGAGAGGCGAGCGAGGTTTAGCCCGTCGGGGGCTCTGAACGTGTGGCTGGCTGGGCATCGTCTGATGCTTGGGCATCCTGTCTACCGGATTGCCAGGTTTGATCGGAGTGTAGTCCTTGATAGTGTCGGGGGCCCATTCTTGGAGGAACTCATATTCTCTCTGGGACACCTCCTTCTTCAGGATCTGCTTGGGTGTGAAAGTGCACGCTGCCATCGTTGTTGGTAGATATGTAGAGTAGCGTTTGCGGTGGTGTTGAGTGTTGTAATCCAGAAGTTTCGAAGCAAGAGCTGCAAAAATAGTAAGGAAAGGGCTTTCGAAGGTGTGGAGCAAGCAAAAGAAACAAAGGAGTTGGAAATGGGAGGGAAGAGGGAAGAGGGAAGAGGGCAGGTGTGGGTGCGAAGTGAAGTGGACGAGGGAATTAGTTCCCTGCCACACGATCTCGATAGAATACAATTCACGTTATTGTAAGTTATTCACTCCCATACATCATACAGGCACTTTTGCGCATGGCAGCGACATATGCAGTGTGCTTTGCCTAGCATCAAGGCACCTTAATCATGCATAAATTTGAATGACCTATGTTATGATAGAGCTTAGGCAGATTCAAATACGGACGCGAATAGTTCGGAATCTTCCATAGGAATCTTCCAAAACTACCCAATAGCCAACGTCTGTTATCGAGACCGCTGAGCTACCAAGATGCAATTGAGGGTCAGTATTAACACATGAGATATGAGTCTCCACTCAGAAGCAGTCTCATCCTGCAGCTGAAAGCGGGGGGCAGATTCATCACGAAAAGTAAAATACTATCGTACTGGTGGGGGGTCTTGTAGGATGATATTGTTCAGTTCTTGTTTGTGTGACTAGCATTAACCCCCAGGCTTCCTTCGAAAGGTACTCCAGGGAGAACAGGCGTCTACAACAGCCGGAGGCATCGATACCATAGCCTCTATACTACGTTGGAAAAGGAGCTCTCTGAACGATAATGTCGTTTAGTTATTCAAGAAGATTAATTCTATTATCTATTGTGATTACATGATCCTTCATACTAGTAGACTTTATATTTCTGATCGTACTTTTCCCACTACCATAAGATGTCTACAGTAAGAGAATGGGTCCATATCTTCAGTTGAGATTTTGGCGGGGCAATCCAATCGAAAAGATTTGAAGCTCTTTGTAATTTTCAACATGATCCGACAATTACCTGTCGCCATTGACTCGTCGCACTGTCACCTAGATTCCATCAGCTAGTGCACAGTCTCCAGGCTCAGACCACAGCAAGCCTTGGCTGCGAGGGAACAACACTATCTGGGTAGTGCACCATGTCTAGTAACAAGCCATATTATTATTGAGTTTAGCATCTAAATAAGCGTACAAGCGAATAGCCAACGTAGCGACAATCTTAAGATGGTCCCAGACCTTGAGAAACAGCAAACGCTCCCTAAACACCAGAACGTTCTGCCTCGATAGCGTTGTTGATAACCTGCACGAAGCGACCAACCTTATCCACGTCTTTCTTAGCCGTTTGAATCCCACTGAAGATCTTCTTCACACCGACTCCAATGGTACCGTCATCGGATATACTGCCAATGCCTGCCAGTGCCTGGCCAATTTCCTGCTCGTTGAATGCGCCAGAATGCTCCAAGATGTGCTTGAGCTCATCATAGGTCATCACGTTTGGAACCATGATGTCGGCATCAAAGGAGCTGAACAAGTCAAGCTGCTTCATCACAAATCTCTGCGTAGTGGTTGCTATGATCAAGAGCCGGCGGCCCTTGTTAGGATGTTTCCTCAACACGGCCTGCAGAGTCTGCAAGATTGTGTTGCTGAAGCGAGGGCCGACAGGAACCCACTCGATGAGCTTCTCGAGATTATCGATGACGACAACACTGGTACGACTCTTATAAGCATCGTCGAATACTTTGATAATGCGCTGGACCTTGGCCGTTTCGCTGAAGCCTCCCATGTCTTCGGGGCTGATCAACTTAATGAAGGGGAATCCAGAGTCTATAGCGATTCGAGCCGCGAGAGCCGTTTTGCCACTTGCAGTGGGCCCATGTAGCAACACTGAGAACAAAGGTGAGGATTCATCCTCGGCAACTTGCTTGACGAACAGGCCGCCCTCCTTGAGGATTTCGTTGATCACGGGCGAGAAGTGTGTGATGCCATGTTGAATACGACTAGAGAGCTCTTCTTCAGAGACACCAAACGCAGGTGTGACCTCTTCGAGCGCATGGTGGAAGTCGGACCGGTTGACCTTCATGTTCACGACATCGTCGCTGATGCTGGCTGTCGTGCCCGCCTTGATATGCCGGGAGAATGCAAAAGAAGATGCGGACTTCACAAGACCAGATATTTCAGCCCCAGAGAAGTTCTTGGTCATCAGGGCCAGCTCAGCCAGGTCAACATCATCATCCATGACGTCGTTATCCCGCATCTTTTGGGTGTGAATCTTAAGAATCTGGGCTCGGCCTTTCTCATCAGGAAGAGAGATCTCCATATGAACTTCAAGACGACCAGGACGCAACAGCGCCTCATCAATCATGTCCTTTCTGTTGGTCATTCCAATGAGTAGGATATTGTTGAGCTGATCCACACCATCCAGCTTCGAGAGCAGCTGGTTCACCACACTGTCCCCAACACCCGTACCACCTCCAGCTCCACTGCCACGCTGCTTGCAGACAGCGTCCAGTTCATCAAAGATGATGATGTGAAGACCACTTTCATCTCCCTTTTCTTTGTATTCCTTCTCGGCGTCTGCGAACATTTTCCGAATGTTTTCTTCGGACTGACCAACGTACTTGTTAAGCACTTCGGGTCCGTTGATGACCTTGGGCTCCCGGGCATTGAGCATCTTTCCGATCTGACGAGCAATCAAGGTTTTACCCGTTCCGGGGGGACCATAAAGCAGGATACCCTTGACGTGCTGGAGTCCCAGTTTCTCCACCAACCCCGGAGGGAAGATACGGGACGCGAACGCACGACGGAAGATAGTACTGAACTCGGAATCAAGACCGCCAATGCCCATGTTCTCGAACTTAAAGTCAGGCTGAATGATGGAGTTCGCCGCCGGTCGGCGGTTGGAGGGCTTCAAGTTGATACCAGTACTAGCATCCTTGAAGAATGTAATCTGGGAGTGCCTGGTGAGAATACCCCGCGCCGTAGGATCCGTCTCGACACTGCCACCGCTGGCATTCTCAGAGGATAGATCGACTCTCTGAACGGTTTTGACGGTCAACAGAAGTGGGATGCTTCGATGATCCATCAATATCTTTTGACCGGGGGCGAAGATTTGGTTTTCGAAGTTCTGCACAGGTCAGTTGCTGCTCTTTCTTCCACCGGAAATGGGGGAACGTACCCTGATCACCACACTTGCCAGCTCATCTTGATCATATGGAGTCTCGACCCGCTTCTTCCCAGCAAACCCAACCTCAATATCTGTAGAACCAACGTAGGCCTGTCCGCCCTGACTGAAGGGGTCGTAGATTTGCACCGAAACGGTATCCGTGAAAGCGACGCCAGCCCATGTCCGCTGAGGATCAGACATGCTGATTTGTCCCGGTGGGAACCCATCGAGAGGGCGCGCGGAGAAGACGTAGAGACCGTTGATGAGTAGGAGGAGATCGTGTCCATCGCGGGAGGGTGGGAATTCCTGGGCGGAAACAGCAACCCTAGACACAGTTAGGAGAAGGGCAAGCAAGACAGCGACCACACTTGAACATACAGGTTCCCAAATGTATACGTATTATCCGGGCTCTTGGCAGGACGCAGCGTCCATGATCGGCCTGAGCTCACAGGCTTCTCTCCAACGGGGTTTCTCGGAGGCATTTGCGGCGGCCTTCCCGTATACTGGGGTGGCGCTCCGTATCCTGCGGGACTAATTACCAAGCATATCAACCACTGTTATTTCATTATGGTGCCGTGTGAGGCCCATACCTTGCGCCCGACCTGGAGGGGTAGGGGGATTGTCCTTGAGGTGGGTTGGTATAACCGTCACCTCGAGAGGGGCGGGAGCCGAAAGGATTAGGGACGGAAGGATAGTTGTTGCGATTGAACATCTTCAGGCCAGATAGAAGAGGTCTTCGAGTTGCGAATTAGAAAGGAAATGCAATGCAATGAGTTCCCAGACGAGGATAGGGTATGTATAGGCTGATTGAATGTGGCGAAGCGATGCTGCCAGCAGCTGTTGCCTTGAGGCCAAGTACTCAAATGACCAGATTATGACTAGATAGTATATGAGTACGCAAGCAAAAAGTGATGTTGAGTATAGGCAGCTGAATATATGGAATAGAAGTGAGGTAGAGGATGGAAAGAAAGAAGAATAATGAGAGGTGGCGGTCTCACATTGGATGGGGGGGAAGCTCCAGCGCCCGCAACACATGGACCGTAGGTAAGGTACTCAGGGTTCCCGCCCCATCGGTCGGTCCGCCCACCTCCGTCTTCGCCGACCGGTCTGGATGACGCTGCTTCTCGTTCACGCAACCCGGAGGGAGAACTGACGCCTCCATCCCCACCAGTTCATTACATTTCGATACCTTAAAGATGCCTCTGTCAGTATACCCGCTTCCCCTTGTCTTAGCATGCTTGTGTACTTACAGTGTCCTTTTGCAGTCACCTCCTCGGCAAGAAGTCATGGAATGTCTACAACCCAGCGAATATCGAGCGCGTTCGGCGCGACGAAGCTCAGGCCAAAGCCCAAGAAGAGGAGGAAGAGCGTCTCATGCAAGAAGCTGATGCCGAACGAAGGATCCAGATACTCCGCGGCGAACGGCCTTCAACACCACCTCCGCCGCCCCCAGCGCCGTCCGCCCGCCCACAAGAAAGGAAAGTCCAGACAGAAGATGCAGGCCGATTTAGAAAGAGAAGGCGCCTGGCCGGAGAGGATGACACGGATAGAGACATTAGATTTGCACAGGAGGATGCACAGTTGGCGTTGGATAGACGGGCGCAGCAAGCCGCTGCTCGGTCAAGCGATGCGCCACTTCATGATAGTACTGGTCACATTGATCTGTTTCCTTCAGAGGCGAAGCGCAAGCCCGTGGAAAAGAATGCAGAGGCGGAAAAGGAGAGTAAGGAGAAGAAGCGAGAGCTCGAAGACCAATACACGATGCGATTCTCTAATGCGGCTGGGTTTCGACAATCTGTTGGCCAAGACCCTTGGTATTCGTCTTCGCAACGCGAGGGCGCAGCTGCTGAATCCATGCCAAGCAAGGACGTCTGGGGAAATGAGGACCCATTAAGGAGAGAAAGGGAGAAGGCCCGGATGGATGCAAATGACCCGCTCGCGGCGATGAGAAAGGGCGTCCGCCAGTTGAAGACGGTTGAGCAGGAGAGGAAAAGGTGGAATGAGGAACGAAGTCGAGAGCTGGAAGCTCTGAAGGCTTCGGAGAAGCATCGATCTTCTCACCGCAGTAGGAGGTCGCCGTCGCAGGATAGCATCGAAGGCTTCAGACTCGATGCCTCCCCAGGTAGGCGTCGAGATGACAAGGATCGAAGATCCCATCGACACCATCGGCATCGTAGAGATAGAAGTCGAGAGCGTTCGCATCGACGAACCTCCCATTCTGATTCGCGGTCTCATCGTTCTCATCATGATCGACACCACCGACACAGGGATTCCAGACGCTATGACGAAGACTCCCGATCGAGACGTTGAAGTGTTCAACTTCGCACTCACACCAGAACTTCATGGGCAGCTTACAACTCTAGGCTCTCTTGTACACGATCTAAAGCTACATTCGTTGAGTCGTACTCTTAGTCGATGGAAGCAGGTAGCGAGCCTTGTCTATGACTAACGCATTTTGAAGACTATCTATCTACTCAAACTGAAGATGAGTCTGCAACGAGACCTGCAACTTATTGCAGACCCCACTTCTGGGAACCCTTTTCGCCATCCTGGCTATCCCATTCGATAGTAATGTCCAAGGAGCGGGACTTCTCCGACTTCTTCTGATAGCCGACCTTTCCAGTGATGGTCTGGCCCTTCTTCAAGGCGACGCCCTTTCTCTTCTCATGGTCGATGAGAAGGATACTCTGCTGCCAGTGCGTCTCTTTACCATAAGGTCCCGTGGTGAAAGCGACGATACCCTTCTTCTGCATTTCGGACGGAACAGCGTCGTCGGCAATGGGTGAGTCCCTCGAAGGCATGAAAAAGATATCAAACCAGATAGCAAAACCGTCCAGCGCGTCAATGTCCTCGGTAAGAGTGACCTGGAATTCCTTCAGGAACGACAGCTCCTCGACAGTGATAGTATGTAGAGGAAGGGGAAGGAAAACGGCAGATTGGCCAGGGATTGATGATGGCTCCACGACACGAACAAGAGCCTCATCATAGATACCAGTCAGCATGCTGCTCATGTTGAAGCCGTACACACTCTTCCAGAATGAGATGTGGTTTGCGATAAAGTCAGGGTCGGCGAAGGGAGCGACGCGGAGCGTAGCATGCGAGGGAACCATGAGTCCTCCGGGGGCGAGATACCGGTCCCGAGCGTAAATGACCGAGTCAAACATGGCCTCGAACAGTAGACCGTAGCCCATCCATTCGGAGATAATGATGTCAACTTGCTGAACTGGCAGCGTGACTTCCTCAATTTTACCGCGAATGCACCTAGAAGTTTAGGTATCAGCTGTCAGTCACGCAACTAGATAAAACCAAGATATTGCGAAACATACGTTATGACATCACCAAATCCATTCTCGTAGATGATTTCCTTGGCTCTATCGATGATATTGGAATTATCGACCGAAATGACCTTCTTCGCACCGGCCTTCGCGCAGAACATGGACAAAATGCCAGTTCCGCAGCCAACATCGAGGACAACCTTATCTTTGAACACGTGCTTGTTCTCATATACGAAGTCGCGGTAGGAATCAGTGCGGATGGTGTCCTTGAGCATGGACTCGTGGATTCCTAGATAAGAAGCGCGTTAGTATCAGAAACCAAGCAGCCCTGGGATCAAGGACATCATACCGTTGTAGGCGTAGGAAGTGAAGTAGTCCGCGTCAATTTCTTCGACCCTGTTAGCGGCCTTTTGTGCGGACGCATCACTGAGGGTAGAGCCGAGCTTCTCATCCTCCTTGGTCAGTTGCTCCTCCATAGACTTCTGCACGGCCTCTCTATACTCGGAGAACTGGGTTTGAAGGCGTTCTAGGTCTTCCTGGAGTTCGATCACGCGTCTTTCAGCGTCAGAACCACCAGTTGTCTCGGGGGTTTCGTCCTCAATGTCATCCAGACTGTAGAGAAGGGCATCATCCTCCAGCACGGGCTTCAGGTAAGCATCGTCCTCGAATTTGTCGGCGGAAGAGACGTCGGGAGACATGTTGCCTTCTTTCACTTGAGTTCGGACATAGTTGACCAACTTGATAGTACCCAGGAAGTCCAGGTCTGATAGTGAAACACAAGTAGAGATAGGTTAGCCATAGTTCATCTCGAATGTATCGACCAACAGACGATCGTCCGGGCTTGAGCAGCAGAAGGAAATAGTAAATGCTAAATCCAAGTACAATTGACTACACACCGAGCTCCTTTTGAATCCTCCGCAGATCAAAGTTGTACTTGTCTTTGGTCTCCTTGAGCATGGCCCGCACGTCGGGGTAAACCTTCTCGGAAAACAGGCCCACGACGGGCTGGGTATCATCATCGGGCTCGACATCTTCCCATCCTTCCTCGTTGCTTACATCCGAGCTATCGGAAGAGACGGAGCGTGCATCATCGTCTCTGGGCAGACGCTCAGAGGGGAGAGCGGAAGCAGACATGGCGCAACTGCGGGGAAACAGAACCAATTGAGACGGTTATTTTTCGTAGGAGCGGGACTGGTATATTATGGTATCTAAGCGACAACCAAATGAAATTGACCAAAGACACTGTCACTAGGTATGAAGAAGAATAGAAGAGAGTGTCGGAGCTAATGGTTGCTGCCGACAGAATTCGGTATGGAAGTACCTGAGGAGGGGTTGAGTCGAGATTCCCGCCGGAGAAAAAAAGTCAAATAATCGAGGGGAAAAAATTAGAAAATTCTCGGAAAAGGCAGCCCCGCCGGCTTGGGACTGGATTGGGTTGATTTGTTCCAAATGTTTATCCACCTGACGGGCCCAGAACTGCGATAACAGCCTGAGGCCATCGGCTTCCCCGCCAACAACAGCGTCACCGCTTCCCTCACTGCTTTCCAGACCAAACGATCCCCTCTTGCTCGTCTGCCAGACAAACCCCCCTTGTGCACCACTGATTACCGTTGCAGCTGCAGAGAGTCTGTGACACTCTGTTTGTTTGACCTGCTTTCCCTTACATGTCCCTATAGCTAGTGTGCTGCCCGCGAGGAGCGACTATCCCCTCCGCCTTCACTCTCTCTCCCTGTTTTGGTTTTGTTGCCAATACAAACAACAACCATGGCCTTCTTCTTCAATCGTGGTCGGTCCCGCCAGCCTTCGGACATTGCCAGATCAATCAAGGAACTCTTGGTGAGGCTTCGAGAATCGCCAACCACTGCCAAGGTTCGTCGCTCCGATCTGTTATGTTTACATTTGCGGCTGCCGATAAGCAACTTCCAAAACAAAGGAGTACTGACCGTTCCGTACCCCGATAGGTCGAAGATGATCTGGCGAAGCAACTATCTCAGATGAAACTCATTGTCCAGGGTACTCAAGGTATGTCTCATGCATGAACCCTTACCAATGGCCCTTTTTCTCCCAGAATAAGTGCAGGGGCGCCAGATGGGCTTCGGAATGGACGTCGGCTGATGTGAGCTTACCTTTCAGAAATTGAGGTGTCCCCCGAACAAGTCCAAGCATTAGTGCAGGCTACCCTGCAGGAAGATTTGCTCTACGAACTAGCCCAAGGGCTTCATCGTCTGCCCTTCGAAGCTCGAAAAGACACACAAACTATCTTCTCTCACATCCTCCGTTTTAAACCCGTCAATGCAAGCCATGCAGACCCTCCTGTCATTTCCTACATTGTCCACAAACGACCCGAGATTATCATCGAACTGTGCAAGGGCTACGAGCATAGCCAAAGTGCCATGCCATGCGGCACCATCTTGCGAGAAGCGCTGAAGTTTGATGTTATCGCGGCGATCATCCTCTATGACCAGTCGGAAGAGGGGGAGCCAGCGATTCGACTGACGGAGGTGCAGCCGGGCGTGCCTCAAGAGGGCAATGGCATATTCTGGAGGTTCTTTTACTGGATCGACCGAGGGAGCTTCGAACTGAGTGCCGACTCTTTCACAACGTTTAGGGTGAGCGCTTGTGTCGGCTTTTGACACCATGCCGTCCCGGAAGCTAACTGATGTGCAGGAGATCTTGACCCGCCATAAATCCATCGTTACGGGCTATCTGGCCACGAACTTTGACCTCTTCTTCTCCAGATTCAACGAGGTACTTGTACAGTCCAGCTCGTATGTCACTAAACGACAAAGCATCAAGCTACTAGGAGAGATCCTCCTGGACCGAACCAACTACAATGTGATGATGGCCTATGTGGAGAGTGGGGAGAACCTCAAGCTGTGTATGAAACTGCTGCGGGACGACCGAAAGATGGTCCAGTATGAGGGCTTCCACGTGTTCAAGGTATGTGGGCAACTTCTAGCTTGGTCCGCTGCAAGGACCCAGGCCACTGACCGTTATTACATTACAGGTGTTTGTTGCGAACCCCAATAAATCGGTTGCGGTGCAGCGGATCCTGATCAACAACCGTGATCGGCTGTTGAAGTTCTTACCGAGGTTCCTAGAGGACCGGACGGACGACGATCAATTTACGGATGAGAAGAGTTTCCTGGTGCGCCAGATTGAGCTTCTTCCCAAGGAGCCGATTGAGCCAGCACGGTCCGCGCGCGAAGCGTCTCGCTCCGGCATCAACACGGCAGCAGTGGCCTGAAGGCCTTGTGAATGAAGAATTAAGCTGCGACCATTGGCAGGGGAACGGCCAATCTATCGATCCTCCCGTGCCAATATGCTTTTTACCCCTGCTTTTCCTTTGTCGACCAAGTGCGGGTCTGCGTCGGAGGGCCGTGTGCACTGGGGGCACGCTAGGCCGCGGTGCCGTTTGTTTGCATTGAAGGCAAGCTGGTTTCTAGCCTTCTCGGAGTTTTTACAGTGGGTTGTCACAATCTAAAGGGAAAGAAAGGGGACAAGAATTAGGGTTTGATTTTTTTTTTTTTTCTTTCTTTTTTCTTTTTTTTAATTCCTGAAAAGCCTGAAAGCCGGCCAAAGGAGAAGGGCAGAAAGAAGAAGTGCACGAGAATAAAGAATCGCCCCTAAAGGGCAGTAGTCCTTGCATGTAAGTAACGCCGGATGTAGATAAAGTCAGTAGGCAAATCATGGAAGTGGATCAGAGTAGTGTTTTACGGGATACTACTAGTAGTAGATACTTCTGTAGAGATCCTGGAAATAAAAACCGGGAACTGTAAAATCATCATCCATGCATATAATATTGTAGGATTGCAGTAGACAAAGGACGGAGAATTTCACACAGACCTGACTGAATTCTTCACTTGAGCGAAACCCCCTCTCTGTCAAGGGGGAGGGAAAGCGAAGCCACTGCTAGTAGATTAGTTAGTGTACTTTCTACGTAGTAGGGAAAATTAGTGAGAGACTTGACGTTTCCCCTTTCCTCGGCCGGGTCAGTATCATCCACTCCTGCTGTCTATCTCGCAACCTAAAATATTAGTAGTTCTACTAGGAGTAGGGAGGAAGCCGACGCTATCCCCTACCTAGCCGATAGAATTAAAGGGTGAAAAATAAATAAGAAAAATTACAAGCCCAAAAATTCCAAACCACAAAAGGAGGAGAAAGAAAAGCAAATAGGGACGAAAAGTTTGTAGATAGTAGGAATGAAACTCTATCAGAAGTTACTGTAGTAAGTAGGAAGTAATTGCTTCTCTCATGATAGGCGAGGGGAGGGGGAGGAGTAAGAGAAGAGCCCCAATTTCCAGTTTCATTCTTGGTGGTTTGTGCGCAAAACGAGGGGGGAGGAAGAAGAAGAAGAAGATCAACCCGTCAAACAGTCAAATCCGTGGACTAGTCAGTAGTTAGTAGTACACTAGTTTTGAACTCCTGGAGTAATCAGAAAGCCGGGCCAGCAAACAAACCGTTACGTTGCCTGTTGGGCGTGGGATGAAATTATGCTGCTCCCCCCCCCCAACCAAATCCCACGATCGCATAGGATGGTAAGTAAAGATAGGAGGAAATGATAATAATAACAGAGAATAAATCTCCCCCTCTCTCCCACTTCAGTTCCTGTACCAATGGATTGAATGGAGTCACTTTCTCTAGATAGACTAGATACTAGCAGTGTATCCATTTCTATTATTATCAAAAATCTGGGAAGTCCAACGTAAAATTAACCGTGTGAAGATCCACTGCTGCGTGGCCCTCCCGAGGAATTAAATGATACTAAATTAATTATAATATAGTGGATCGCAGGCCCCCCTTCGTGATCCTTGCCTTTGGAGTTTGGTTGAAGACAAGAAGGAGACGTTATTGTCGTCGTCGTCCTCCTCCTCCTCGTTCTTGATTATTATATTTTTTTTTTCTTCCTTTTTTTTCCCCCCCCAATACAAACGGGAAATTTTCATTTTCAAGAGGAGGGAATCAATTCTCAGGGCTGACTCCTGGTAGGTTACTAGGTAGCGATACTGCTACTACTACCTAGTATTTCTACTGTTCATGAACAACCACAACCACAACCACAACTACTACTCCTACTCCTACTGCTACTACTCCAAGTAGACACTCCTTTCGACCAATACAAAATCAACGGGAGGGTGAGATTCTCCATTCCACTTTCCGCTTCCTCATTCTCCAATTCTCATTGGGAAAAAAGAAAAAGAAAGATACACCTCATTGTGACCACATTCCTTGAATCCTCTTCTTTTTTCTCTCCTCCCAACTCTTCTCACCCATCGTCTTTTCTCCGACCATCCTACCATATTTTTGTTTTTCTTTTTTACTTTTCATTATTCTTGCTTTTTCATCATTATTATTTGCAAGCTATCACCTTTGCCAAGCCTGGCTCTGACTGACTGACGCTCTCTCTCTCTCACTTCTATTTCATTTTTATTTTTTATTTTTTTTTGCCGCGGTCCAGCCATTCTTCTTCCCTCCGCCGTCTTTCCCTTTTGCTCGTCCGCCTTCGTTCCTCGCAACCATTTTGGGGGCCATGGTTCGCTGCGCAAGAGACCTCTTCCCCCCAGTGTCGTTCATTTTCCGTCGTGTGACCGTTTAATCTTAATCCTAATAATTCTCAAATCTTAATCAATCGCAATCCGTGACCCTTTTTTCGTGCCAGAATCCCAGCTCTCACATCCGTTCCTTTGTGGCTACAGTCCTGCTACGCTCCCCGCCTCCCTCCCTGTCCCTCCCTCCTTCGCTCGCGCCCTCGCCCCCCCTTGGTTAAACCGGCGTGCACCACCGTCTCGTCCGGCTTGTCCAGAAGGCTCAAAAGCCCTTCGCAGCTCCGTCCAGAAAGTGTTCCACCTCCACTCGAGTTAAGGCGCAAGCGATGCCAGGATAATGGTAGAAACGCGATCCGCTTCTGTTCCTGCTGTCGTGATGTCCGACTCCGCTTCAACCATCCAGACCGTTCCCTACGACGACACCATCGCCGCCACGGCCCCCATCGCCGTTCGCTCCGCCTCATACCCGACCCCAGTGGATTGTACTTCGTGCTCGGAGGAAACATCGCATAGCGCATCGTCCGGTAGTGCTTGGGAGCAGTCGGGGTCCGCGCCGTCGCAACAAAATGCCAGATCGCGGCGGAACAGGTTCACTGCCTTACCAGAGGCTGGGGCCTCGACTGTGAGCTTGCGCTCACTGCGCAACAGCATCCCCAGTATCATTGTCAATGATACCGCCTCCCGTCCTGCATCCCGCCCAGGATCTCGTCCCGGTTCACGGTGGTCGGAGCGCAGATGGGGCGGTCTGAGAAGTAAGAAGTCGGGTGAGTTCGATCGAGATGACGATGCCCCCCCTGTGCCGCCGATTCAAGCCCCTTTCAATGGCATTGCTCTGGATATCCCAAACTCGGCTCTCGACGGTCTGGGACCGCAATCGATGCGTTTCTCCAAGCGCGGAAGTCTTATCAAGGAGGAATCGAAACGCCAATTACAACAGCAAATTGAACAAGAGGAAGCAAGAAGACGAGAGGCGGCACAACAAACTCAAGATGGGGACAATCAGCAACAACGGGGATCTGATGACAGAGAACCGGCGTCACCTGATGTCGCCTCGTCGGAACAAAATAGCACAGAGCCGGAGACCATCGAGACGCCATCGAGGCGGTCAAAGCCCGTCTCGGCCCTCCGAGTCAGGCACAGCGCCATGGCAAGCAGAGCCATCTCTGCGGACGAAGATATGTTGTCGCGACGGGTACGGCTGATGTATGAGAAGGGCGAAGAAAATGTGACAGACTCAGAAGTAGCAAAATCCATGGCTATGGAGAATGGCATCTTGTGGGAAGATACTCCAACCAGTATGGAGACCTCTCGTCTTTCTGGACCCAGTATGTCAGTGGATACCAAAAGTGTGGTGTCGTCTCTCGGTCCAGAGAACGGACCAGCAATCAAAAGAGAGGCTCACGAGTTAGCTGGAGGCATCGAGTACTGGCAGAACATCAAGGCTGGAGATGTCGACCGGTACGGCTTCATCCGATCACCGACGTCCAACTCCAACGAAGGGATTGACCCCAGTCCGATCCAGCGTGTCTCTACCAGCCTACTTATGGCTTCGGAGACGCCGCGACGGAAACACTCCATCCGTCCACCCTCGGCCATCGGGGGAAATCGTCCCTTTTCAGGCCTCACAGGCCGCTCCCCGACGCGGAAGATGTCCGAGCCTTCCATACGGCCAACCTCTTCTCACAGCATGTATAGCACGACCATGATGCGACGATCAACCTCGCGGTTTCGTCGGGCCGCCAACCATCTGCCACACAATCGCGACCGCCGCGTCAAAGATGAGGCGAGCGATATGCTCACCCACCCGACAGCTCCTCTGAATCCAGGTGAGAAACAGGACGCAGCTGCCGCCCGCGCGGCGAGAAAGAAAGAGTGGGAAAGGGAAGACAAATGGACAAAGATGGCCCGCCCCATGCGGAGCGGGGATGGCGGTGGCATGACATTCGAGTTTGACACGACAAGCTCCAAACTGATTGAGCGGACATGGAAAGGCATCCCCGACCGATGGCGAGCGACCGCGTGGTACGCCTTTTTGAAATCCAGCGCCAGAATGCACAGTGATAGTCCTTCGGAAGAGGAGCTAATTGAAGCATTCAATGAATTTCAATTGGTTTCGTCGCCCGATGATGTCCAGATCGATATAGACGTTCCGAGAACCATCACCAGTCACATCATGTTCCGGCGACGGTATCGCGGAGGCCAACGACTATTGTTCCGAGTACTTCATGCGATGTCCTTGTACTTCCCAGACACGGGATACGTGCAGGGCATGGCTGCCCTGGCTGCGACTCTACTCGCCTACTACGACGAAGAACATGCATTTATCATGCTCGTGCGACTTTGGCAATTACGGGGGTTAGAGCGTCTGTACCAGTCCGGCTTCTCAGGCCTCATGGAGGCCTTGGGGGATTTTGAACGAGAGTGGCTAGAAAAAGGAGAGGTAGCTGCCAAGCTGGTGAGTGAAACGGCGTTTTCCCATACACCTCGACACAGGGCTCTAACCAATTTATAGAATGAACTTGGCATTCCTCCCACGGCATACGGCACGCGGTGGTACCTGACTCTTTTCAACTACTCTATCCCATTTCCCGCCCAACTCCGCGTTTGGGACGTCTTCATGCTCCTCGGCGATGCCGACGACCTCACGGCACCCGGCTCTTCAGGCAAAGGCAGCAAAAAGGACGCACCCACCAGTGCCTTTGGCAACGGACTGGATGTCCTCCACGCGACCTCCGCCGCCCTGATTGACGGCATGCGCGACATCATACTCGAATCCGACTTCGAGAACGCCATGAAAGTCCTCACCAGCTGGGTTCCTATCAAGGACATCGAGCTATTTATGCGTGTCGCCAAAGCAGAGTGGAAAGTGCACCGTCGCAAAAAGACCTCTTAGTGACTTTGCTGCAGCAAAGCAAATAATCAAGTTATGTGATGTGACGACCTCTATCTACGGCGCGGACTAGATCCGCAGATTCACTTCGATAATACATACAGCACAACCCTATCTTATAATATACTTAACTACTCGATCCTCACCCTCCACATCATTCCTACCCACTTTTACGATTCGACCCCGACGAATTCTTGATGAATGAACAAAAGTCGTTTTTGTTTCTTTCATTTATAATACAGTTATTCTACTTCTTCTTCGACATTGCTACTTACTTCTCTTTACATTTTTATTTCATGGATTCTAGTTCTCTTTGACGGCTCTCACATCACGATACCAATCACTCACTACCTCGTTCGATGACACAAGCAATCAACAACCCTTGTCTGTCTGTTTGTTTGTCCGTCACTCGAACTACGAATGATTCTCATACATACAACATACAACATACATACATACTCGCTCGGTCTACATACATGCACACTTTACACAGATACATATGCGCACGCTCACTTTCATCGTTAATACATACATACCTACCTTTCTTCGGCTCGGCTCTTCTCGAAAGAAGACCCAATGTGTCTAGACATATGCCTGTCTGTCACCTGAACATCCTCCGTGTCCAAACACAGATCCAGATACACGATGGATGCTGCACACACCCATCCACTATACATACATACCTAACCATCACTATAACCCACCCCGACCCAGTCGTGAAACTTTCATTTTCCGTATTATTTCCTATACTTGTCCTGTCTGTGTCTCTCTACTATCTATACATCTGCTGCCCTTCCCTTGTGAGATTTCCTTTACTGTGTTTGTCTGTCTCTGTCACCTGTTTCTGTTTTTCCTTACTACACTGCACACTACCCGACCACCCTCCTATATACTAGGGACCAAACCAACTACATACTTAATACCTTGTTGTTGACTCTGATACCCCTTTTATTCTTATTTTTTGTTTCTATCTTTATCGGTTCTTTTCTTTGTTGTCTGTATGTCTGTCTTGTCTCATCTTGCGCTTTACTTCGTGGTCTATCTTTGACGTTGTTCATGTCTTGTTTGTGTTTCATACAAACTTGTCAGGTGGTAGGTAGCCTCCACAGATATTGTCGTGCGGGGATCCGATCCTGACTGTCTATCCGTCAATCTATCTATCTATCTATCTACCCTGGTCTTGCCTATGTAGCTAGCTAGCTAGTCCCTCGTCTACTAGAGTCTCATCTGTAACCGTAACTAGTTGACTGTATCAAATCATCATAGAAAATCTCGGCAACATATTTTCAACACGTCTCCACCAAAGCAACATTGCCAATTGTGTTCCGTAAAACCACAAATCCACCCTCTATAAAAGGCTAATCACGCGCATTGTGGTATCAACATATATTTCTCAGGACTTTTGGTCAGTCCCATCAGCCCAGCTGCAGGACAACAGAGCTCAGAAATGCACCAGATTTCTGGTGACCGCTGCGATCCAGTCGAGGGTAACTCATATATCAATATGGTATACGAAAAGAATCGAAAAACGAATAACATAGGAGAATCGCAACGAAGAATGGTATCTGCAGCAAATCCAAAAAACGCTTGAATCAAGAGAAGAAATCCTTGAAAGTACAGAATGGTAAATTGTGATCAACAACCTTCCGTGCAATTGCTAACATGCATCTGGTAGATGCGAAAGGCAATGGCTCTAAATGCAGGACGTCACTAGTCTTCACTGATAAGTGTGGCATTCGAGACAGCAACAAGCCCCATGATAACCACATTCATCCTAGTGCCCCGAGGCTGAATTATGCTCTTGGGACAGTTGCAAAGCTTTTGCTGTTGGTGAGCGGGCAGGACTGCTGCGAGGGTCGTGAAAAGAGGCTGCTTCGCTTCGCTGTACCCGAACTGTGTGGGGCGAGGTGGCATGTCCTGCAGAGGTATTTTTCTCTTCATAATTGTCCTCGTTATCTGCTCGACCACGCTGGTTTGATCTAGCATCATCCACAATCATGCGTTCTGAAGAGTGGGTCGGGCTAGTACCTCGACTGCGGTGCTCACATTTCACATCATCCGCCGGTATCTGGTACGAAGCAGATGCGTCACTCGATCTTGGGAGAGAATGATGGTGATGCGTCGGCGGTGCTGCTTGCTCGGTCTGATATTCCGGGGCCGGAGAACCTGGCTGAGATGTCTGCGAAGAGCCAGGAAAGGATTCCGGGGGACGAGACGATGGCAATGGCGCTGGATGATGTGCCCCATGGGCCTTCCTCTTCCGTCCGGGAGAAATATTGGAGTCAACCTGCCGAGATCCTTGTACGGCACCCGGTGATTCCTGCCTACCTCTTCCCGATTGCGCATGTCCTGCCGTCTGACCTGGAGGAACCCAGTGGTGGAAGTATAGGGATGGAGGGGACTGGCGAGACGCAGAATATGACTTGCCCCGGGGAGGCTGAGTTGACGGGATAGACGATCCTGGGGCATAGTGTACGTTGCTGAGATTAATGGGCGGCTGGAGCTGTGACTCTCCAGGGTTCATGCGAGGGATAGCTGCAACAGCAAAGCGTGGATCAGCGGGGCCATTGGATACTGACGGACGACCCAGCGGTTGCGGGGTAGGAGAGGCTCCAACAGTATGCAATGGCTGGGATAGCAGGACTCCCGGAGGGGGCACTGTCTGAGGGTGCACCGGTGGAGCAACATATGCATTAGAGGGAATGGTACGGGAGTCTTGGCGGACATGTGTAGGCCTGCGCTGGGCATGGGGATGTGCCTGAGACATGACAGGCATCTGCGGAGCAGGACCGCGAGGTGCAGAGGGTTGAGCTAGGTATTGTTGAGTAAGTTCGAGCATCGATGCCGGCAGACCGCCGGGACTGATGCCGGCGAAGATGAGCGGGATCATCTGAGGTGGGACACCGGCCTGCAAGGAATCACGAAGCATGCTTTGTTCGACCCTCCGCTGTTCGAGTCGCAAGGTCTCTTGGCGCGTCTTCTCTTCTTCCTGCTTCCTCCGATCTTCCTCCGCTTTGGCCTGGAGCCATTGTCGCATGGAGTCATCCGAGGACTGCCATTGGCCCGGGGGCGGCGGGAGTGGCTGGTTCATCGCAGAGCCAGACACATTGGCAAAGCCCACATTGGGAGGCGGTAAGGTTAACGAGGCAGGAGGCGGCAATCCTGAGCGCGAGGGGTCCATGGAGCGGTCCGCAGAGGAGCTTGAGGGTGCGGTGACCGCTGCTGGTAGGTCAGGCACGGGGGGCGGGGATGACCGTGGGGTTGGAACGGACTGGCGAACAATGGAGTACTCATGAGGACCTTTAACTCCGTTCTGGGAGGCAGGCTTCAGTGTAAGTAGCATGATTCTTCTGGGGTTTGCATCCGGCTCAATTGAGCTGGAATATGGGTGGAGAGCGGTCAAAAAGCCCGATCTTCAGATGGATGTAGAGAGAGAGAAAACAACAGACAGCATAAACTAGATGCGGAGATAGATAGGCAGAAAGATAACGAGGGGATCACCGCTCCACACGACAAATTGATCGACAAGAATATACATGAAAGAAATTAGAGAACAATTAAGTCAGGAGGGACCAAGAGGGACGGGGAGGAGACGAAAAGAAAGGATGCACAGAGGCATCTTCCTTCGTGGGAGGGTAGTGGAAGTAGTAGAAGGGAACAAGTAGTAGATGGAAGTAGACGGAGTACTAGTAGTTGGTTTCATGCACACGGGGAAGGGCAGCTGGAAACTAAATGGGAGAGGGAGTGTGTCTAGCAGCCCACACAAGAGCAATTACTCGAGTGAACAGTAGACAGTACGGACGGACAATAGACAGAAGACAAGATGGCAAAGAAGATGAATCCCAAGAGAAAAGAAGAGAAAAGAAAGAGCGACAGAAAAGGGAAGGAACTGGAAAGCATCGCAATTGCCCAAACAGGGCAGCACCCAAAAAAGGAAAGACACACTTACCCAATCGGGACAGGTCCCCGCGATACACTAATCTGGATCGGGAATTGACAGCCTGAGGATGCAAGGCCAGCCAGGGGGGGGGGGGGGGGGGGGGGGGAAAGAACAGAAGAGAGAAAAAAAGTATCTCAGAAGGGCAAGTAAATGAGTAAAAAAGCACTGACAGTTTGTAAAACCAAGCAAATAATATGTTATCTCCCCATTGATCCCTCCCCCTCCCCCCTTTGACTAGTTTATATATCTACCGCGATCTCATCCCTCCCCAAGTGGAGATTCACTTGCGTAGACAGGAATCGGGGGCGTTGGGTGATGACGACGAACGGGAGTGCGCGACTCGTCATGCTTTTAGGGATCCATTTCCCATTTCGATTTCGGCCCTACTGTTTTGTTTCTAACTGGAAAAGAAAAAGAAAATAACTAGTAACTACTTAGTAGTAGTAATTTCCCCCACGTAATGAATCTGGCCAGCTGTGATTGATTCATTGATTGATTGTAATTTCATTCCCACAATCTACCGTCTACTAGCCTACTTACCTATCTATGAATCTACTCTGTAACCATGTCTATCTACTTGGATAGAAAGCAGTCGTCGTCAACAGAAGGGGGAAAAGAGTGGACCTAGTGGATGGAAGCTTGCCCCAAAGGCATGGAATGGATGGATATAGCATGGCACGGCCCTTTTGGGGCTGACTGTCAGTAAGTCTAGAACTAGACTAACTCACTAACTTACTAACTTACTTCCCAACTAACTAGACTAGTTTCTAGTTCATACTAAACTAGAAGAAGAAGATTAGATATCATTTGCCCGCCCTCTTGCGTTTCATCTCCCGAACCCCCATTAGGGAAACATTTCTGCTCATCATCATCTTCTTCGCTTGTGGGCTTGGCGGGGTCTTTATCTCTGACGCTCGTCACTTGCTACCTGCTATCTGCTACCCTGCTGTTTCTTCTATCTTTTCTGTTCTCCGCTTTCTTGTGGATTCATGGTATTTGTTCTTGACTTAAATTCTTTCCCCTTCTTTCATCGCTGGGGAACACGCTACGTAAGACAAACATTGTATCGACGTACACCAGCCAGCCAGTACAGGTAGGAGGGAAATCTATCATTTCTGGCTAAGTTCCAAACATGCTCACCAAATCAGGGAAGTAATAAATAGAAGCTATATATATACTAGAAATGCAATCCCAGGGTATCCAGTTCCGCATCCCCCTGTTTCCTCATGCCTTTCAGCTGTCCCGGTCGAACCGACTCAGCACCTCCGGAGGTACCGTCGGTATATACTTGCGCGCGCGTTCTCGGTTCGTGCCGCCCCAGCCCGCTCCGTAACTAATCAGCATATCTGTGCTCGTGGGCAGCGAGAAGGGAAGTGTGAGGGACGGGTCCAGGAATACGTTGTTACTGCGCTCATCCATCCACGCCGACGGACCTGGGTGCGGAGATGCTACACTCGAGCCAGGCGAGGCCACGGACGCTCGCGTGGATGGGGATCCGGCCGTCTCTGAAGCGGTTGAGGCCGGAGGGGTCTGTGGGCGTCCATCGGTAGATCCTGCCTCGGGTGCCGTGGTGTTTTGCTTGGGTGCCTGAAGCTTCGCTTGCTCTCGGAACAACAGCCCCGGATCGCGCTGTAGCTCAATCAAGAATTTCATGGCCGGCTTGGTCAATCCCTTTTCCCCGACCTCGGGCCGATACGACTTGACCGCATGCAAGAGTTGCGCCGGGGTGAGTTGCTGCAGCTGGAGCAGAGTCGTAACGAGTGACTCAAAATCGTCCCCAAGCGATGAGAAACATTGAAGCCACTGTAGGAGTTGGATGACTGGCGCCAAATGCCGGCGGGCGGATTCCATCGTGCTCTCGCCCGTGCTACTCGTCGATCCATTCTCATAATGTTCCGGTTGGCGGTTATTGTTTCGCGCCCAATCCTCCAGGGTCGACACATTCATGCGAATCTGCATCGCCTTGGTCCGGGCCAGGTAGCGCTTGGTCGACATGATGCGGTTAAAGGTTTCAGCTCCAAGCCAGTACAGGAGCTGGGAGATAATCTGTGTAGTGATGACGGAGTGTACATCGTAGAGATCCAGGACAAAGAGCGTAGAGGAGAGGAGAGAAGTAATGTTGCGCGGAGACACTTGTGCGCGCCGTCTGGGGGATGGAGGTCGGAAGCGCTTCTCCGCCGGTTCGGGCGTTTTCTTGGACTTGGAGCGGAAGAGCTTCCACTCATTTTGGAAGTGGACGTCCTCTAGCCCCGGAATGGTCTCATGGTCTAGCATGGCGGCGTCGAGCACTTTGTTCATGCGACGCTCGGCGTCGCGGATGATGAGAATGAAGATTTCATTGATCAGCTCGGCCAGGTGTAGCTGGAATTCCACCGTAGATTCCACCAGCCCGCCATCCTTCTTCAAGTAATGTAGCAACAACGTCGCGTTTGACATCCAGAAAGCCAGGATCGTCATGTCCCACTGATGGCGCTCAACGACATCGTTGATCTTCTCGGTCGCGGAAACGAGCAGCTTAGCAAGCAATTCGGGACTAGCATGGTAGTGCGCATATCGAGCACTGAGAAAGAGGAGGTTGGCGGGGACGGGTTTCTGCGAGGGAGAGCGTTGTGGTGTCATGTTGGTGATGATGATGTTGAGGATTCGTTCGAGCTCGCTCTCCTGGAAGACGAACATCTGGTCGTTCAGACACCGATCCCACACGAATTCTTGCTGTTCCTCTTCAAGCTCCTCTTCATCCAACGACTGTTATTGGCGAATAAATGACCTGGTTAGCTCACTGCTTTGGCACCCTCTTTGCAACTCATCCACTCACGTCAAACTTTTCGTCGAGCCCCAGGCTCGATAGGTCCACCTCAAGGTTAATAGCGCTCTCTTCCATCATCATGCGCCGCTTCAATTCATTCTCAGCAATCTCCTCCTCGAAGCGACCGTGCCCAAACCCGGAATCATAGAAATCGTCTTCGATCGCACTCGGCCCAAAGTGGTAACCGTTTTCATGCAGATACTCTGAAATCTCGCTGCCAGGCTGTGCAAAGTCGAACGCCGTCCCGCCCGACGAGGACTTGATATCCGGAGACGCACCGTGGTCGAGAAGGATCTTCGCGATTGTCTTGTGTCTGTTTGTCATGGCCCACATCAAGGCACTCCACTGATTCCGGTCCTGCTGATCGATATGGGAGCCTGCATCGAGAAGCGCTGAGACAACATCTTGGTGTCCCTACGCCGAGAATTAGTTTCGCGCATACCCAAACAGACAAACGAGTTAAAGAGCGGCACGTACGAAGCAACTAGCATAGATCAGCGGCACCGTCCCCTCTTCATCCGGCTTATTCACATCGACATATTCAGCTGCATGGCCTTGCACTAATCTCCGAACACGTTCCACGTCGCCATTACTAGCCGCCATATTCAAGCTGCGCTGTAGAATATCTTTCTTCTCTGCGTCCGATAGCTTCTCATCCGTTGCGATTGCTTCCTCGTCTGCACCTAGCGACTCGACTTCCCGGTGAGCAGCCTGCGCAGCAAGCATCTCCATCAAACGGGCATCACTGTCTTCCAGCCGGGCAGTGGTTGTGGATTCGTTATCGTCGTCGGTCGATGCGGCCAGTCCGCGCCCGTACTGCGCCTGTAGGTTATGTTCTTCGTCATGGGTGTGGTCGTCGAGGGCTAGACTGAAGCTCAATGGTTTTGCGGCCACGGGTGTGGTGAGGAATTGGGATTGGCCTGCGGAACGGAAACGGGTCAGCCACCTGTTACACTTCTCGTTATATTCGATCTCACGGGGACTCCTGGGTTTGTCGGATCGTGTAGTCCTCCGAGTGTCCAGAAAAAAGCAAGTATAGTCGCTTGCACTAGTGTCCTCCTCTTTCATGCGCGACAAGTAAGGAGAGGCAGTAACGCACCTTGCCAGGCATCATACATCTCCGTTTCGGGCTGGATGAGAGGGATAGAACGACGGTCGTCCAAGGACTTAGGGAGATCATCCGGCAGACCTGCAGCGTGTAAGGACTTGCGTGCCGCGCTGCGGTCGAGGTCGTCCGACGCCCCGCGGGGGGATCCGGAGGCGTCCATGGCGGGTGGGAAGTGCGATAACGTCAGGAACCAACAAAGAAGGGAGGGGAGGGAGTCGGGCAAAGAAGCTCTGGCTCTCGCTCCATGGAGGAGGAAATAAGGCAGGACACACACGGGAGGGGCAGCCTCCTTTGGAATAGTTTCTGTTTCCCAGGGTAAGTGGAATGGAAGGTGGGGAATAATTTGGGTGAGAGATGATGTTCAGGGAGGGAGAAAGCAAGGCGGAACGGCAGCCTGAGAGACAGAGAGGAGATTGGGATGTTCCCGGCCGATGAAACTCGCCCGCTCCACTCGCTTTCAGCTGCTGCGATTTCCTTCCATCCCGTTAGTCATGTTACAGATTCTGCACTTCCAAGAGTTTCATCATTATTTCAAAAAAAAGTATTCATTCCCCTGCCACGGGGATAACGTCGCTTCCATATCAATGCTACCACCATCCTATGATCCCTAACCATATGGATATCGCTTCATGAACCCAAAATGCAAAAAGAATAAATCCCCAAAATTATACCACCAATCCCAAAAATCCACAAATATAACCTCCTTCGCAGACAAATGCAATGCTATTGTACATGGTAACTTGGTATCAAAATGCCAACCCTGACTCGTGGGTGCAAAAGTAAACTTCGTCGAGGATATCTTGGTCGCTGGTAATCATAGACGGATGATATGCTTGGGGTATATTAGGTGCGCTGGTGACCCGAATGGATAACTCCTCAATGCAAGTCTTTCGTATGCTTTCTTTCTTACTTTCGTTTTTTTTCTCTTTTCCTCTTGTTTAGTATTCCTCCTTTGGTGTTCTGTCATTACTTTGCTGTGCCTCTAGCGTGCTGAGACAATTGATTTACTCCAACTGCTTACTGCGCAGTTGGACTTGCTCCTCCGAAAGTGATGCGATCCAAAGACAACGTTCAATGATACCCGGCACAGGCTCGAATCGATACCTCGTGCTGGCATCAATCAGTCGGAGGAGGCTCTTAACAATCTTCGCGGTGGTGCGGTAGCGCTCAAAGTTGATCAGGGACTCTCCATCCTGTGTTGTGACTCGTGCTGGCTTCTGCGCATTATACGTCAAGTCGTGGACATACAGGCCTAAGAATTCAAGTTAGCTTAAGTCACCATAGGTCAACGGTAAAGGAACCTTACCAACAAATGGAATGCAACCATCTTGCGCATTGGCCATTTCCATCTCGAGACGAAGCTCATGGAAATTGCGAATGGGCTGCGTTAGCGATTCCATATCCTTGAGCAGACGCTTGTCGGAAACGGGTACCAGGTCCCAGGTAGCCTGAAGGCGAGAGCAGTCGGTCGACGAGAGAGCAATGGCAATCTGGAGCATTGTGGCATAGTTGCACATTCTTCTGGCATGTGCTGCCGTGTGGATGAATTTGGCAATCGTTCGCGCTCGTTCATGAATATCTTGCGTGAGAACGATTTCTGAGAGCACCCATCTAACCATCAAGTTGAATCGTCCCACAACAAGGTCAATGCCCCTGTGCTCGTCTTCCATGAGGAATTGCACCCAACTCAACACGGTGGGTGACCCACTGCTCCATCGCATGTCCACCAGATCCCTCCAGTCAACTTCACTCAAGGCAGCCATCTCCACCAACGTCAGTTGCTGGGCAAGGACATGCGATTCGCACGATAGAACAAATGGCACATGCTCAGGGCCCACTGTCTTCAATGGTTCCGGGAGTCGGCGACCCCTTTCTGACTGGGAAAGAACATCTCCTGAAACCTGCTGCGTGTTGACGGGTCGAGTATTCGCTTGCTGTGCCATTTTGTTTCTGGGAGAAGGATCTGGTGTCAATGGTTGGGCCTGGAACAGCACCGGGTTCAACGGTGTAGTCCAAGAACCCACGGATCGGGTATTTTGGACCGTCATCGGAGGGGAGGGTGGATGAGCGAGCGGATGAGGCGGAATACCGAGAGATGAATCGGTCATGCTTTGCGTATCTATGGAGAAACGTTGCTCTGCAGCTTCTTGCGAATCAATCATATCAATTGAAAGCCCAGATGACAACCCAGAAAGACGCCCTGTATGCTTTCTCGACCCAGAGGAAATGCCCGGAAGTGTTGAACCTCGCGGAATGCGCTTCATACTCTCGGTCTCCTTTACAATGTCAATAGAGGGGTGAGAGGACTCCACGTCCGATGTCTCACGGCTGGAGAAACTGGGTTGAAAGTGGGAAGGCCCGGCCATATGAGACGTCGGGCGGCTAGCGACGGGCTTCTTCATTGACTCATCACTCAATCCCCGTTCTAGGAGAGGTATAGAGCTGTAGGAGTCTTCGGACTCCGCGATCGAGTCAGAATATGGTCGTTGAGGAACAATGCGTCCCTGAACTTGCGAGTATGTCAGACCATCACCAAGGAAGGTTTGGCGTCTCCTAGCCACCGCATTCGAGTTCGCAAAGCTGTGGGGTCCTGCGCTCCCACGGCTCTGGCGGAGCCAATCTTCCCCCGTGACCTCACCTGGATTGTAGTGCTGTAGGTATGGATCTGACCCAGCAGCAGAAGCCTCGGCATCCCCAGCAGACGTCCCATGCCATTTCCCTTCGAGCTTCAATAGTGTTGACTCGACACCCCCATCATCGTCATCTGGGATCTGTGCGAACTGTGCAATAGCATCCTCAAAGGAACGCCGCAGGTTCTGTGACGAGTGTGTTGTCAATAACGAAAACCGAGGGTTCGGAGGGATGAGACTCGTTTGGGGTCGCGAATACGGCTCATCAACCCGAGTAACAGCCGTGTCAGCACCAGAACTACGATATGTGATATCAGAGATAAAGGACCCTGAATCGGGTCTGGATTGGAAGCCGCCGCCGTTTCGCATTTGACGCAAGTCTCCACCAGGACGCCTACGTAGTGTCGGTCCAGAGGGTTTATCCAAGGGTTGCTGCAAGCTTCCAGGGGGTAGAGGGGGGATGGAGTCACTTCCCATGGTGAGGCGGTGCTTCGAGACTCCACTTTGGAAGGACGCGTACTTCCGTAAACGCAACGAAGACGATGTTCTTTTCCACGAAGTCGAAGCCCGCTCAACGGAGTATGACCTGCGCGAGGCTTCCGAAAATCTAGAGGGGCGCAGGAACTTAGACGCTCGGCTTGAGGGGCCAGGATTGGGTTCGTCGTAGAAGATAGGCAAAGAATATTCATCGGTCGCTAAAGTCGATCGTTGGTGTGGAGCGTACGGGGATGGAGCTCTGACTGTTGCAGGCGATGGCTCCGCCTCCAAGAATCCAGGAGGCTGTTGGAGTCCTGCATTCGCTTCTCCAATAGCGCCAGACATAACAGGTAGACCCAGGCCTGTTCCATCTACGATGACGATGGATTCACTACCCGCAGTAACCTGACTTGTCGCTCTCGGCATTCCAGGCGCCGAAGAATGAATTTCTGCCTGGTTCTGTGAATCGGCAGACTGGGAGCCTCCTGTAGTATCGGTTTGTTCAGAGATCGCAGCACGATACTGCTTCAAAACCTCGTCACAGAGGGTATCGATTCTCGTGGGCCTTTTGGCCCCAGTCGCCGTCTTTCTACCTCTATAGGCATCAGATCCGAATGCGACATTGGTCGGGAGAGCCGATGTCCTCCCCGGAAGAGATGCATTTGCCGGTCTATTCATCGCCCGTGAAAGGCTACCAGAAGCGCCATGTCGACTGTTTAATGCCCGGCGAATTGAGCCAATAATTGTCTTGACGCCAGAGGTTGAAGCGGCCGGTTTGTGAATGCCGTGAGAGGTGCTTCGGCGGTCTGAGGCAAGGTCCTTAGCTGACGATGGAAGAGGGGGAGATGGAGGCGCCATCATGATGGTGTACGACTCTGCCGGAGGATAGAGCTCTCCTCGTATTAGACTACTGAGATCAAGCGCCTCCTGTCTGGCGGCCACACCCTGTTGCTCGGGGTTGACCAGAGAGAAGGGTGCCCTGTCATCTCGAACAGAGTCAGAGAAGCTGCCGCTACGCTTGTGAGAATGTCCAAGATAGGGATAGCGGCGCGAAGTAAGAGGAGAAGGCGGATAAGCTTCCCGTGAGGAAGTTGGCTTCAGCGGCATAAGAGGTACGGGATGGGGTGCCTTGTTGGCCAAGGACAAGGACAGACGCTTCGGAGACTTGGGGGGCAAGGAACAGGAGATTGCCTGAAAGCTCCGGTCACTTCCGGCTGAGATTGGCACACTCTTCACTGTGTTTGACGAATTGTTTCGGCTGTGATGATTCGGACGATACTGGGTGCCCGCAGGGCTGGCATCCAGCCCGCTCTTGGTACGCACCAGGGTCAGCAGGTCACCGCCACCCGCCATCTCCAAAGTGTCAGCTTCGCGGTCACCCGGAAGGATGGCAACGTCAGGGCTTTGAAACACATCATGGTCACTCGGCAAGTCCCAATAGAGAGAAGACTTCCCATACCAGCAGCGTTTGAGATCTATGAGGATCTTGAGATCACTCATGCCACCGCCCTGTCGAGACTTGACATCATCGTACATGCTATTGATCGTCTCACAGAAATGACCGCGGAGATCATACTCGGGCACAAAATCATCCACAAAATAATTGAGAATCCAATGCCGCAATGCCGCAAACGTCCGGATACGGATGATCCTGCCGTCATCCTGCAGGCGGTTAATTGCCCACCGCAATCGAGCGAGGAGCAGTGCGAGAAGGGTGCTAGTCGAGATATAAGAGCGAAATGTCAGGAAGAAATCGGATACAAGCTCATAGTCCATGAAGGACGCGGACGATATTTGGGCGACGATACGTGCCGGCGTAGCAGCGCTAATGTCTTTGGTGCCTGAAGCATAGCGAACCACCGACTCTTTGTCCATTTCCGACACCAGCGTCTCAAATATGGCCGGTTCAATCGGCTCCTTCAACTCATAGAAAACAGGGTTCTCACTGACTGCGGAACTCCGGGGCAACTCAATGGCACCTGCGCCCGAAAAGACCGAGCCGACGAAGGAGGGTCGTTCGGGGTTCCGTAGATAGGTGTCGGAGGCTAGAGTACCAATCCAGTATTCTCGCGGGAGTCGTGACGTGCGCATAATATCCGACATTGATGTTCTTGAATAAATGGAGCTGTGCAGGGCCGTCTCATTGTCAAGGCTGGCTTGAGGCAAGTCCAACCTATAACGGGGGATGGAATCCTCCAGGGCACGCTGGGATGGTTCATTGGCAGTCTTTGGCCGATTATCTGCTCGATCAATGTAGATACGAAGCTCCCCTGCGCGACCCGCACGCGACTCTGACCGCTGTTCCGAGATAGTAGAAAATGAGTGCGCTTTACGGGGTCGATGGTGAGGTAGGCCGTGATATTGGGAACGCGCCGATTCTGTGTGGACGGAGTCGCCATCTTCGCAGCTCTCTTCAGGGATCAAATCTGGGCGCAACTCAGAGAGCTGCGAGTTCGACCATCTAGACGGCTCATCGCTCTCGGGGCCGCCGCGTCCGTGTGGAAAGGGTTCTTGTCTGGATTGGCTGGGGGAAGGAATAGAAGGCGTCGGGAAGGGTTCTTTAGTCGGCGGATTGCGAATTGGTCTGGAGGAGTGTGACAAGGGTGTTAGCATTGTGATCATGACATCCGAGGTCGCCAAATATAGCACAACGCGAGACGGTCATACCTTAGAAAGATCTTTCCATTCTGGCCGACATTCCCCACGGTAAAGTGGTTCGGTTCTCTAGCTCCCACAGCGGCGTCACGAGGCGCTTGAGAGGTATCCAGCCGCTTGAAGGACCGCTTCCGCGATATCTCGTGGCTGTCCTTGACCCGCAGAAGGGAAGTAGCCAGCCGTTCCCTGGTTGTTCTCGAGCCAATGGTTGGGGATTCCTTGGTGTTTCTCCCGTGGGCAACCGTGTGGGCGCGTCGTAGATCGGTTGTCGCATATTGGGTATCCGCACTCGCTAGTACCTTCGCCTCGGTTCCTGGGTTGACGCTTGTTGAGAGAGTATCTATCTGCGGTTGACCTGGCTCACTTGGGAAACGGTCGACAGATGCTGAGCTCAACGCCATCATGAGCGCGGGCATGGATATGCAACTATACGATCAGCAGCAAGCGCCCTCTCGCGGCGGGAGCTCTTCCCCGAAGAGGCTCTATTCCCGGGGAGCCGGAGTGAGGCTTCGAGTTCACCAGCGTCGGCGAACTAAAAGGGAAGATGAGACAGGGACAGCCCACGTTGGGATCGCAATAGTTGCTTGCGACACGACATGACCAGAGCCTGCACGAACGGGTGGTTCTTTATTGAGGGTGACGGCAATAAGCGTCGGACATTGAGAGAAGAATTGAAAGCGGTAGCACGAGACGAATTGACGATCGAGAGCAGGACGCTCGGGGCAAAGGCCAGGAGATTACGGAGGGATAATAATAGAAAGGTGGCCGGGGCGAGAAGATCAGGATTAGGAGAATAAATACCGAAAATATAGGGAGGGGGTGGGTGTGAAAGAATAGACCGAAAGCACGGGCGATGGATAACAACAATAGGCGAGGAGAAATCAGTAGAGTATTAGGAGCTGCTGCTGCTGCTGATGATGGTGCTGATGCTCGCTGACGCTTGCTGGGAATTGTTGATGATGCGGATGATGATGATAATAATAGGTAATGAGCAGGGACAAAAAAACAGTAAGTAGTAATAGAAGTAGTAGTAGTAGTAAAAATAAAAATAATAATAATCAGAAAGAAGCGCAACGAGTTTGGAGGAAGTGGAGAGCGCGGTGGAGAGCGCGAAGAGGGAAAGACGCGCAGAGAAAGCAGAAGGGTTTAGATTTTAGTGTTAGTTTTGGGATTAGTCCAGTCCGGGCCTGGCTGGGAATCGCTCCAAAAGGGAAAAGGGAAACTACTAGCAGCCCGTCACTTGCTTTAGTCCCGGTCGCGTTCCAACAGCGCGGAACCTCTCTCTTTTTTCTTGCCGCACACCCGGGGAAAATAAAGGATAGAAGGGAGAGTTTGATAGAAAAATAAAGGGGGAAGAACAGAGAGAAAGAGCTAGAACTAAGAGAGGGAGAAGAACAAGTATACGTAGCCGGGAAAGGGGACTGGAGAAAAGCGAACCATGGTTCCCAACAGTCAAAGTGGATGGATTCCATTCCATGGCATGATTGGGGGGAGAGAGAAAAGGCCGGTAGGGAGGGGATTCGACCCGTGTCTACTTGAACTCTTCTTCTACGGAGGACTTAAGCTGTCATCCATTCAAAGCTGCTGCTGCTGTGCGGAGGAACCTCCGTTCAAAGTTCACTCTCTACTACTTACTACTATTCGACTATCTCACGACTACCGGCAGTAGTCCCCCTTCTCGTACAGCCAGTCAACGATCCCCCGTTCTGTTACTTCCCTTGCACCACTTACAGGAGCCTGCTGATAGGCAATCCTCATCACTTACTTCATAACCTAGTACTTTCTTAGTATCTCGACTACAATTCCGATCAGCCAAATCCTTCGGGGTCATCAAAAGTCGGTCAGCTGATGGTCGATCTACCACAGATCGTGGAACCGCAACATCCACCCGGGCTAGATTTAGTCCCCTGGCCCGGAGTAATTACTTAGTCCTGTAGCGCTGTAGGTAGTCTAGCTAGTTTGTTAGTCGATGAAAATCACCGGTTCCCTCTCCTCCTCACTCAACATGAAGTGGGGTCTTTTTCATCAACTGAGGGGAATCCAAACTCTTCAGGACGTTCGTCATGCGATGCCGCTGCTAGCCTGCTACATGCAACGGTAAGCACTGAACGGTTCATGTGGGCTGAATGGGACCAACAGAAGGGACTCGACGGTACCGAGAATGCATTACTATTCTATGTCAACATCATACGGTTTAGTATATACTACTTCTAATCTACAACTTATCATGTAATATGTCTAGCCCCAGATGATCTGAAAGGAAGAATAAATCGATAGATAGTAGCCACTCGATAGCTTCGTATTCCGTATTCCGGATACAAAGTACTATGAAGCCCAAGCCCACCTTCATGATCAACTGACACGGATCGGCAGCCGTGCAGGAGCGGAACTTCGAGGCTGAATGATACGAGAGACAGTCGATCAGTCAGAATCTCCAGACCGAGGCAACGATACATGCCGGTAGATAGGTAGTAGTAGTAGTAGTAGTAGCTACGGAGTACAGTGTATCTATCTCCGCCCTGCACGTCGACCGTCATAGTTAGTACTCCGTAGATTTTCATCCTTCTGCTCAGCCCGCGTCCAATGAGAGTGGCTGAACCCGATGCTAACGTCACGGTGTGTTCAGATCCCATTTACGGGGAAAGCTGAAAATGAACGAATGCCTGCTCTTGGCCTGCAGCTGAAATGCCCCCGTTACTGCCACGAAAGTAGCACCAACTAAAGAGGAGAGACAAGGTAAGCCTTCTACATTAGTACTAGTTGATTACTTTTAGTAGTATCATCTATGTAGTTACTATCTACTCCTTTTTTCTGTCCCCCTTCCCTCCTTACGACCTACAGCACTCATCAGCTGAACCCAGATTCATTTTTGACGTCGGGCGTACCACGCTATCTAATTGACCACCTAAATACCGAATTCAGGTACCCGGATTTTATTTCTGGTTACCTGAAAAGGGGGTGAGGGGGGGGATGAGGGGCGACATCGGGCACGCGACGCAAAAGGAGTATAAAAAGAGAATAGTCTAGGGACAAAAGAGGTGGATCGTACCGGTAGAGATGAAGATACGTAGGTACCTTTTTCCCTTTTTTTTTTTTCTTTATCATGATTATTATTAATTTCCCTCGTTTGGCATCTTAAAAATGGGGAGCGTCGAATGAGGATAGCCCATTGTCCCAAAAAAGCAAAAGGGATTGAATGAAAGTGGGAAGAAGTGGGCAGTTGAGAAGGGGGGGGGGAGAAAGAGACAGGTTGAGGATGTAAAAAAAGGGGGGGGCAGGGCGAACAGGAATCACGATTGGATCGGAAAGGGAAAACAGCAGTACGTTGGCCGGGTCATTCGGGAGCCGTTAAGTGCCAATGACCGCCTCGAGGAGGAACGCCCGGTGGATGAAGCTGCGGAGTGGATGACAGCCGGTCTTGCCTTTCTGAGTTCATCCTTGCCTCTTAGTGGCTGACCGTTGCGGCGGATCTCCGGCCGATCGCCGATTTTGGTCAGTCTGTTAAGCACCAGGTTTACTCCGTTATGGACCGGGATGTTCGTTGGTAAATTAGCATCTAATTTTCGCGGCTGAACGGGTGAGCTGAAAGTGAGGTGATGGGAAGGAAATTAAGTCACTCTTTATTTCAGTTTTTGGTCTTTTTATTTTTCTCCGCTTACTAATGGCTAAGCATTTAACCTCACATGAATCAATGCCCAAGCGTAGACAATAAAATACCATGAGGCAAGGTACTGCCAACTGACTTAGGGTAATCTGGTCCAGAATGGCTGGATTCCGATGCATCAAGACCAAGGCCAGACCGTATCCGCATTCCGAAGCAAGGACGTCATTGCAGAAAAAGCAAACAATGGGGGAGAAAATTTTGACCGGAGAAAGGATTGATTCTTCATGCCTTGCAGCTGACAACCCACCATCTAAATCAATCAAATCCCAGCATGAGCCAAAAAGTCCCCGCGTACTCAGCCTCCACCAGTAGTTAATCGGCGTCCTACCTTATACGGAATATTAGCCAGGCCCCAAATAACAATCTCCGTAGGGCAAACCCATCCATCACTCATCACATTTCCGTTGGGGTGGAATCTCATAATTTGATACGTCGCACATCACAGCCCACATCCCGCCCGCAAGAGGGGAAAATAAAAAAGTGAAGCTCGAATCCCGGCGCCTGATCCAATCTGATTCGTGATTGGGATTTGGGGTGGGAAAGAGAATTCCAAGGCTACGGTAACACGGCCGAGTGCATTCTATCTCTCTCTCTTTTCTCTGTGTGTGGGCTCTGTGCCCCTCACTTACCTACAGTAGTCAACTTGCCCCAAATGATGGATAGCACAAGCTTATCTTGGTCGGGCCGGTCCCTCTTGGAGATGCAGCCACCAGGCTCAAAGAGGTAGTACCTAGTACCTACTATATGGTACTTTTGACAAATTGCAGGCAGACATGCTTCCCACATCAGACCGCATGACTCATGGCCTACAAGGGAAGAAAGGTATCTAGACTAGGCCTTCAAGTTGGCGGCTATGAGGCCCAGTCACAATGCCTCATCCCCATACCGATACCGATTTGTCACTTGCATCCCACACAGACACGGCACACATCACTTTGCGCAAGGAAAGTGGAGCAGATGACCAGTCACAAGGATTCTTTTTTTTATTTTCCCTTCCTTTTCTCCCCGATACCTTGGTCGTTTGGGAAAGTCACAGATCGTCGATCTTACTCATCGCTGATCAGATAGAAATGATAAACATGGTCAAGATACTACATAGATCGACACGTGCTCTACACTGCCAGGATCTAGGGAATAGGCAGGCAGGCAGGCACCAACACATCCTTGCTGATCGCCTATCTGCCCGTATCAAATCGAAGTGGTAGCCTTTAAAATGGTCACCGATATTCTTACTATACGGTGAGCCCTAGCTATGGACCAGGACAGTGAGTGAGTACATAACTGCCATCATGCCAGCCGCTTTCACACCGACATGTCAAGCACGATGCAAGATGCATTTCAATCACTTCGCACACTGCATTTTCTATCTCATTGGTTGGAAATCTAGCGGTATGCTACCTACACGCAGAGTATCATGTTGTAGTAGTATTGACAAGGCTGTGCTTATATGCCCATTGGTCTGTGGCACGTCGGGGATTTTGATGTGATGGACACTTGATCTGGTCCATGCGCGGGGGGTGGAAGGTATAATCATTTAGGTGATTAGAGAGAGCACTGATGTTGCATTTGTAGCCTGTGTTGAAGATGTAGATACCTGATGCTGATAGTAAAGTAGTGAGTGTTTCTATATCTATTCAACAATGTGTAATAATACACGGATCATCGAGGTTTATATTCTTCCTTGACGGGAACAGAACTTTATGGCCATACTTCTGGTTATCTTACACCTCAATGTATACACTCAATCGTGGATGTGACCTTTCGAGGTCCAGGTTTACCATACATACACTGGGAATGATAAGACATCAATGTAGTAACGACCTAAATAACCTACAACCTAGCCCTCCCCTCCCTCCCCTCCAACACCCTCAAAACGTCCCCCACAGCAGCCTGTCCCCTCTCAATCGCACCGTCCACAAACCCCCTCCACCCATCCGCCCAATCCGCGCTCGCAAACACAACCCGTCCATGCGGCTTCTGAAGCTCCTCCAAGTACTCCGACGCAGTGTTTGGTCCCCAGCACGCCCAAGCCCCTTTCGCATACGGGTCATTCATCCAGTCATGGGTAGCATAGGCATCAACAGTAACATCCGGGTTAACATCACGCTTGAACCTCTGCAAGATATGTTCACTATCCTGCTTATCGGTAAGTTGACCATTGTATCCGAACCCAATACACCAGGTGCCGGACGGACCTGTTGGTCGGGTTCCATTGTGGTCTGAGAACGCAAAGACAAAGTTCGAGTCACTGCCATCATGCGCAGTGAAAAACCAGCCCGGTAGGGTTTCGCGAAGCTTAAAGTGGATCTTTGCGCCTTTGTTGATATGGCCCTTTGCGATAGCGGCTTGTCTGAGGGGGGATAGTGGGGGGTTGAACTGAATATCAGTGAGGCAATTCCTATGTTTATCCCTGTTAGTCAAGATCCAGAGCATGAGCAAGAAGGCAATCGAAGAAAAAACATACAGCGGAATCGTCGACACCACCGCCCCAGCCCCAACCCTCCCATCCTTCATAACAACCTCCACCTTCTCACGACCATGATTAATCCTCTCAACAACCGCTCCAAAGCAAACATGGCCAGTAAACTCCCCCAAAACCGCCCTCGCAAAAGCCGTCATCCCCCCACTCCCCAACTTATACACCCCCGCCAACTCAAACACCCCAGCCATTGTATGCCCTCCCAGCGCGAACCACCGCAACGCCTCCACAAACCCAATATCCTTCACCGGCGCACTCCCAAAGGTACTAACATTCGACGCAAACAACTCCTTCTCCCACACCGACAACCCATCCAAATCCGACATTTCCAACCGCTCCCCCACACTAAGATAATCATACCTCTTCCACCGTGCCGGCTCTCTCAGCGAATCATGCGGATACGGCATCAACGCACGACTATCCAGCCCATCAATGGCGAAGAATCTCCCCGCAACCCGCTCAAGCGTAGCTTGATACTCCTCAACAGACACCTTTTCCACAATGCCACTGCTGGACGACGACTTGAACCACTGATTAACAGGCGCGAACGCCCCCGCAGATGTCTTCAGGTTCCGGTGCAACCCGTACCGATGCAGCTCGGCATACAGATGCGGCTGGTTCCAGTGGACCCAGGTCCCGCCCATTTCGATCTCTTCGCCCAGCACCTTGGCTGTCCATGTTCGGCCGCCGATGCGGTCCCGTGCTTCCAGGAGCAGGACGGAAAGATGGTGCTTCTTGCTTAGGTCGCGGGCTGCAATCAGCCCCGCGAACCCGGCCCCGATTACGATCACGTCGTAGTGGGTGAGGAGGGTGGGGGTGCTGGGGTGGATGGCGTCGGTGGGTAGGCCTGTGGTGGCTTGTTTGGGGGTCCAGAGGTAGCCTTCGCTGGAGCGGGACATGGTTGATACCGTTGGTGATGTACAGAGGTGGGTGGGTTATTATGGGTTTCATGTGATGGTGTATATACTTAGTGGGTGTCTGACAGGATGTTGGGATGCTCAAGTAGTTGGTGAAAGTGAGTGCTATGGTGATAGCCGTTACTTCCGAGTCTTGCACATTTTATGTTCGATGCTAAATTTGCAGCTGATAACCTTGACAATAGATGAGCACAGGAGGCATCGTTGACGCACTATTTTGCCATTTCGGGTAATGGTGCGCTTAGCGGGATATGAATTCAGATATACAAGTGAGGGGAACGGGGCGTATCTATTTGGCTGGGCACTGGTTGATCCTTTCTGGGCTTCTGCGTCGCAGAACTTGGCCCAATTCATTTTATCCCCCCTGAAAAGCAACAACAAGGTTCTTGGATCCACTCCATTATCAGTTTGCTAGACCCTACTAATCCGAATGCTACATCATGATCCAGTGACACATATCAAAGCTTCGCCATCTCACGACCCCCACACTTCCACGCCAACCCATAACTATCCGTAGAAAAGGTGATAGTACTGCCTCTCGGAAAGAAGAATGTTTCTCCTGACCTCACTGTAACGGTCTGTCCAGTTTCATCACGGAGATTGATTTCCCCTTCACAGTAACAGAACAATGATCAGTTGATACATGTCCTATCATCGTCCTCAAAGTGGTATGGCTCACTCACCCTCAATGACCACCCCAACCTCGTCATACGAGTATGTCGGAGGCGTAGATTCAGGTCCTTTCTCAATGCGAAACCAGGATCCAACTATTGGGTTCTTCTCGCCACTTTTGCTTGTGCCTAGTAGGTCCGCTATGTCTGCTGTTAATGTCTGGTCGATGATAGTAGGTGGGAAGGAGGCGGTACCGAAGAAGATGTTGGGTATGTCTCCGTATCTGGGGACGTTGTACATTGCAGTATTGCTTTTCACTTGGAGGACCATGTTGATTGTGTTATGTCTGGACACTGGGATGGAGGGGGGTGGGAGAAAGCGTTGAGTGTTCTGGTAGGCCTGGAATGAGGCTACTAGTATATATGTAGCAGTTGCTATGAAGGGCTTTAGTGGGTTTGCCGTAGTAATAGTTGCTGAAAGGGATCCCGAAGAAGAGTCACTCGGGATACTAAGAGCCGGAGCATAAGCCGTTCCATATTAGCGTATCACTGAGTCGTAGTTTAAGGAAGATTCACGATCCAACTAGAAAGACATCTATAAGTATGAAAACCGACCAATCGCATTCTTTGTTCTAGTTGACGCACTATTTTCCCCAATCCGGTTAGTGTCATAGGAGATTCAACCAAAGATCGACTCCAGCTTCTCGGAGCTCATCACTTCGGTCCACTGGATGTATTCCCATTCCTGGCCAGGCCCCTCAGCGGCCCTTCTCACGTCGGCTAGAAACCACACCCTATCGAGAATCTTCTGCGCGCGGTCAATAACAGCGAGTCCTACAATTTCCTGAACGGTCTTGATGCGCTCGCGCACGAATTCCCTCCAGAAAAGATAGGTATCCTGCTGCAGTATGGATGCGGGGACATCGGTCGAGAAACATGGAAGTTGCAGAGCGCTACCCGCGATAATTAATGGAAGCGTGAGGACACAATAAACTCCAGATGTTGGCGGAAGCACCCCGACGGTGGTAAGCACATTGGCGGCCAGGTTCAAGATACTGTGGGTTAGACTAGTATCCACAGAAGGGCCTCCGTGCAGTTCGGGGAAGGTCATATAGAGCTGAAGTAATCCTACAAGCCGGTAGACGCGTGCAATTCGTTGGAGGTGGTCGACAGGTGTCCGGGAATCAACCGTGTCTTCTATGCGATCCGTTGGTAGGATTTTGTAGGAAAGGAGCGCAGTTTCAATTGCTCTAGCCTGCTCGAGCATGTCGGGGCCTACATGGCCCCACCCTACAGACAATTGTCGGGCAAGAGATCGCTGCTTTGTCAATATACCAATTTGGGCCAGATGTATGAAAAGTGGTGTGCAGATTCCTGTCCAGGGATTGACGTAGATGGTGCACTTCTCGTCCTCGAGACTGTACGGTATCAGGTAGGAAATCGAGTCCAGAGACTGGCTGTGTACAAAAGAAGCGACTGCTTCCCAGTAGGACATGATCCCTGTGATTGTGTCTCTTGTTCGGGGGCAGCGCGCTGGGACGGTGGTAATCCATTTCTGGAACAAGCTGCGTGCACCATGGAGATGTGTTACTCCGAGTTGAGTTGGATCATGCCACCCCTATGAAAGGCCATCAGCTTGACATACAAAAGGCTGGCATAAGCACACGGAGGATGGCTACCTCTGTCATGCCCAAAAGTATGCTACCAAGTAATATCTCGGCAATTTCATCGAGCGGTGATCCATTGTTTATTTCTTGTACCAGAAACCCCTTTGTGAGTTTTGCCTTCAAGCAGGAGAGTGCACTTGTCCGGTGCCGCAGTGTTATCGTCATCATATCCCTTTGTTTTGTTGTCAGATGAGCGGCGGACATTGATAGCACGCAGTAGTGAATCAGAGGTCGGGAGCTTATCAGGGATCCCACTTCGACGCGGAGGAAGTTCTTTTGTGAGTCAAAGCACGAGTTGACAGGACAAACATTAGAGAAGTAATGCCAAAGAAGTGCAGTGTCATCGTCTTGTGGAGTTGACAAAGTCCGTTGCGCTATAAAGGTTCTTGTCCATGAATCACCACAATCATATCCCAGCAGACTTGAAGGAGCCCAGATATCGTTCGACGGCAAACAGTTTGCCGCAGAGATGAATACGGGGTCTGATCTAGCAGCAGTCTCGTCCTGCGCGGAATGGAGATCTGTCTGCCTAGACAGGAAACATGTGGTACTGTCCGACACTGTGGACTCGAACAAGTTGGGTTCCACTGAATGAATGGGCTCTGTCCTCTGAAGCACCCGCTCGGAAGACTTCGGTGCTGCGCTATTATTGTCACTTTTCCCCACCTCATATTTGGATGACCACTTCAAAGGACGTTTGTATCCCGGGCATTCGAAACCTTTACGGGTGCATTGAATACACACAGGAAGCGTTTCATCGCATTTGATTCGCTGTTAGCCAGGTCAGCTTGTACACTCGTGAGGAAGTACCCTATGAGTTGCTGGTCCCACCCTTTGTTTGCATCTTAGACAGCCATCTGGCAACAGAGGTGTGTCAGTTCCCTCAATGTATGCACACTTGAATCATCTTAGCTACTCACTGCGAGTCTTCACCCTGCGGCGTGAGACGGGCTGTGAGTCCGACATTGGCAATGGTGGGCCCAGAGAATGGGTAGGGGAGTAGTATTGCTTGTGAGGACAATGTTGTGGAGTAGATGAAGCTGATTGCAGATGGCGGCAATAATTCGCAAGAGATGATAAGGTATCTCACTAGTGCTTCCCCGCAATTCCGCTGTCAAGATAAGCATCGGAACGTTCCACTGGCCCGCACTTTTTATACTCTTTCAGATACGAAGCGCTAATCATTTCGTGTCTGTATATCAGTTGCCAGGGTACTGGCCATGGCGATTCCGAAGATGCCTATCTTTCAGGTTGCAACCGGTTATTGGACACTCATGATGGACCCTATACCTCAGAGTTTCTGCTTTATACATGCCTTACCTACCCACACAGTCTCACATTTCGTGAATTAATGGCACTCCTATTGTCCAAAATAAAAAGTCGCCCAGTATGAAGAACCCTAAAGATACTATGGCTGCCAAGTCGGCAGACATTGATGAGAATGGGCTCAGCATGGGAGAGGTTATCCCAATGAAGGTCACTATCCTCTTTCCTTGATCTATACCAGTCTGAAGTCGACATGGGCAAATTCTAATGGCGATGCTTGGTCTGTAGAAGCCCTTTTCTCGGCTTACTATATTTGCCTTGACTGTGGTTCTCATGTCAACGTGGGAGGCGCTCTCCAGGTAAAGCCTGCGCTTACTTCATTACCTTAACTTCGTGTCTAACTGTTCCGTTGACGATAGTACAATGTCCTCGGGTCTCGTTAGTGGTGGCCCTGTATCCCTCATCTATGGATTCCTTCGTTCGTCCTACCTTGCTCCAGCCGCACGTAATAAATCTGATCAGATGGTAGTTGCGATTGTGGGTTCCATGGCAACAGCAGCCTCCCTAGGTGAAATGGTGTCTATGTCGGTGCTTCCTGCTTCATACTTGATACTATCTGACTTTGTTACAATCTAGGTATCCTACGGCTGGTGGTCAGTATCACTTCATCGCAAAGTTCGCACCCAACAAATGGCAGAATATCCTCAGCTGGTTCGTGGGATGGATAGGTAGACACTGTCATCACCAGGCTTATACGCGACGATGCTTATCTCTTTCACATAATAGGAACCTTTGGCTGGATATCATTTACTGCTAGTGCCCCTTATCTTGCCGCAGGCATGATACAAGGCCTTGTAGTCCTCACATGCGAGGCGTATCAGCCTCAGCGCTGGCATTTGTCAATGATATACTGGGCTCTTGTCGGTCTCTCCACCGCTCTCAATATCTGGGGCAGTCGTCTTTTCTCCCTGGTAGAGACGGCGTCTCTCATCATTCACCTGGTGGGATTTCTGGTTGTCCTAATCGTCATGTGGGCTTGCGTGCCAATCAAACATGATGCCAGCTTTGTTTTCACTACCTTTTTGAATAGCACTGGGTGGCCTAGTAATGGTCTTTCCTGGTGCCTTGGAATGCTCTCCAGCTGCTATGTTTTGACGGGTTCGTTGACAACCACCTGTTATACATAATGCGTAATCTGACTCTCTGAGCTCAGGCTACGACGGAGCCATCCATCTCTGCGAGGAGATGGCTAACCCAGAAACTGCCGTGCCGTACTGCATGCTGGGATCGCTTGCCATCAACGACATATTGGGCTTTGTGTTTCTACTCACCATTCTGTTCTGCATGGGGGACATGGAAAGTGCACTTCAGACCCCGACCGACTACCCAATAATCGAGATTTTCCGCAGTGTGACAAGATCATTGGCTGGAAGCTGTGCCCTGACTGCTGTTTTAATAATCGCAGCCTGGCTGGGTACCACTGCACTGCTGGCATCGACAGCTCGTATGGTCCTTTCATTGGCTCGAGACAGAGGTATTAACAGTCTCGTTATTCCTCTCTTACTTCTTGAATGTCATCACTGACCCACACAGCTCTTCCATTTTCCAGTTACCTTTCTCAGCTCGATTCCCGCACAGAGTTGCCGAAGCGCGCAATAATCACAACTAGCTGTCTGCTCATCATGTTTGGGTTGATCAACATTGCATCCACTACTGCCTTCAACGCCATCCTCTCACTTGCCGTTCTAGGATTACATATCTCATACCTTGTCCCTATTGTCTTCTTCCTCTGGCGCCGCCTTTCCGCACCACATAGTGTGAACTATGGACCATGGAGGCTTGGCCGCGCCGGCATTGCAATCAATGTCGTCGCCATCATTTATTTGCTATTCACCAGTATCTTCATGGTGTTTCCCTCTTATCAGCCCGTCACTCCGTCTAACATGAACTATGCTTCCTTGATCTTTGGGTTCGTTTGCTTGATGAGTACGGTGTTCTGGCTGATGCGTGGCCGAAAGGAATATGATGGTCCTGTTATCGCTGTTAATTTGTGAGGGGACCCTTTATATACAATTAGGACCATGAGTAGAAGGGAAGGAGCTTTGGAGGACACGCCATAGCATGGCAAAACAATGGTTTCGATCACAATGAAGTGGTAGCCTACATGAGAAGTGTATAGCGATCCTGATTAACATCTCCACTACTGAAGGTCACCGAGAATGTCAACTTGGCATTTAGGGTCTTCATCGTATCTTCAACATGTGCGGAATATTCCGGCAACATTGCACTTCAACTATCTATGTGAATTACTGTACCACAATTATGTTTCCCTCCTATGAACATCAATTTGTCGTTTACCCACTCTTTCAAGAATGATCTCCGAAGCACGTTCATATTCATTTGGAAAGGGGGCATGATTCCATCATATTGGGCATTGATCCTCGGCATCGATATATTATGGAGAGCAATGAAGGGGTTTATACATGACTACATCTATAGCTCAGCAACAGCAATACCCGTTCTAGATACGAACATCCTCAGGAGCAGACGTCTTCCCACTGTCCTGACCCATAGCGGTAAAAGCCTCCCAACTCTCGCGCTCGATATCCACAATCTTACCCTCGTCAAGAAACACCTCCTCCCAGCCGGCGGTCACCGTGGCCCGCTCCTGATCCAGGATATGGTCCTCCCCCGCGACGAGACTCTGAAACTCTGGGTCCGCGATAATTGCCTGCAGTGTCTCGGGATTAGGCACGTACATCGAGATCGAAACGTCGTGGTCGTCGAGTTTCCAGCCGGGACGGAGAGCCCAGGGAAGTTTCTCGGTGATAAGGCTCTTGGTGATTGGTGGAGTGTATACCTAGTGAGAAATTATCATGTTAGGTCAAAGCGAGATAGAAACGGACAATTTGGAATATCTCACGTGTGTGATCTTGTAGGCGCCGTGTCTCTCCTGAATACGGGCAGCCTTGGGTGCATGTTGTCTGGCGCCGTATTCATGGAACTCCTTCCAGGAGATACCTTCTTTCTTGTATCGAAAGGAGGTCAGCTTGATGACCAGTTGCTTCTGGGGATCCATGTTCTGTTCTGTTCTGCTCTGATGCGGGAAGTATGAGAATGTAGGAGTTGGGCAGTAGTATTCGAAGAAGAGGATAAGGCGTGAGAAATGAAGGTGAGACGATCAGCCTTGGGTAATCCCCCCGATTTATATCCATTACTATAATATCTTACAGCAGCGTGACATACTAAGTTACTAGTAGGATATTGTAATCCCTGCAACTCGTTCTTTGAAAGCGAATAATCCGCGCATACAAACAAAGACTGGCTTATGCTGGGATTTGCATCTCTGGCTGAAATTTTTGGCTCCATCCTGTACACTATGCATGCCACTAAGTATCAACTAAACACACACTAACTGACAATCGACTGTTGTTCGCTTTCGCTGGTTCACAGCCCACCCCCACCAGGTTCTTGCTTCGCCTCTCAGATCCTTGCTTAGCATTCCATACCCCGGTTACTACTAACGCTTTTAGTCTATCAGGACGGAATAAGAGCGACTGCGCCAGTTGGATCATACACTACTGCCTGCTTCTGTTCGCCTGCCCGGTCTGTTGATATGTCACAGTGATTGGTGGTGACTGTTATGAGACTAAGTAGTAGTACGTAGTCACGTCGTCCAATGCCTACCAATACCCTAACAGTCATACCCCGCGTGTCTTTCCCTTCCCCCAGTTTCCCATCTTGTCAAAGAAATGTCTTTGCACATACTTACCTCAGTCACATTGCTACATCTATCGCCTTTCCTTTTTCACAAATACTGAAACCCCACAAGCTGAGCCCATGCTCATCAATGAGGAACCCTTGCCGCTATCTGGCTGTTGCCTATAATCCTGAGAAGCTCTAGGATCTACTTCTCATCTCCTGCAATCTAAGCAACAAGGAAAGCCCTAGCCACATGATGTATTATGCTTATGCTAAATATGTAATAACTGTTCAAGGTCTGCTGGTGTGTGGAACTTTCCCACCCAATACTTCGAGGTCCTTCACCACGGAAGCCCTTGTACTGTTTCCCCTCAGACAGAAACTATATATATATAGGTATGTGAATAATCCAACAAGTGTAATCCCAATATCCAGCGTGAACTGCATTGAAACTTAGCGATCGAGAGACTTGCATCAATTACAAGAGAGCTTGGGGCAACCACTAATTATCTGGTGAAAACCGCCCAGATGTGTTTCTCTGAAAGCTGCCCTCGCTCGCCCAATTGCACAGCCGTAGAAAACATTTGGCCAAAGACAGAGTATTGTAATATCCAGTCTATGCATTGAATATCGCTGTCGAATTATGACTCGGGATTATACTAGTTCGTCTTGTATAGAACTAGTTTGAAATTAGCACTGCGTGAACATACTTATATGTGCGGCTCTTTGCGTAGTGATCAAAAACTATTCTGGGAAGGTATTCTCCCGCCTCCTAACTAGGATATAAGGTCGTATAGTGGGCGCCTTTATCCTCCTGGTTGTATTTGTTCGCGCAGATTTGTAGCAGCGACAGGTCACTACTGGCAGATGGAGTACTCGTATTCCCTAATTATGGATACACTTTTGCTTCTTCATGGAATGGAGTTAAGATCGTATCTGCTTCTTTGTGCATTATGTATATGAGACGTATGTACATTGTTTCTCTCTCACTTTCTCTCTCTCTCTCTCCTCTCTATACCGAGAGGTATATGTATAAAAGTGTAAGTTGGATATTCTGCCCACTCCGGGCGTCTTCCAGCCAGGTGAAGTGTAGTATCAGTCGAGTATCCCGCTGCATAGGAGTCCGTATTGGGTTTTGTTCTGAGTATCGACTGATATGCGCATCCCCTCGATCAATTGTGTAAACAGGTTGTTCTGGATATTGCGCATCACCGATGACGGCCCGGGAATGGATCACTGTTGGACGGTTCATCTGTACAAACATGACCATGATTAGTAACCGTAGAGCAAGAGTAATAATTCAACACAACAGCAATCAAGATAGGGGCATGAAACATACACGGCATCCAGCACAAAAAGTAATAAGCGGCAGAGAAGAACGACAGAATGGCAAAAGCGACATAAGACGCCGCGTAGAGCTTCATCACCACCCGTGACCTTTGTCGTCCATATCTACTACTAATACTGCTATCACCACTAGCATTGCTCAGAATTTCCGTGTCATTGTCATTGTCATCGTCATCGTGATCATCGTGTCGCCTATACCCCCGGTAGGGCTGACATTTTTCAATATCGGGAGGGTTGTTATTATTATTAGAATCGCTGCTGTGATGGTTGTAGTTGTACTTGTGCACCGTAGTATCTTCCGAGTGAGTGGAACTTTCTTCGCTAAGATTGCAGTGGGTAAATGTCAGCTGATGGTAGTACATTGATTATTTTATACATAAGTAGGTGGTATAGTAGTAGCATCTCATGCTATTGTGTACATTCCCGTATGCAGGGTGCGGGATGGATTGGCTAGAGTACCAATCCAATCCCTGCATAGTCAGTCGGAAATGACCCAAATTCTGGGGTAATAATGTGATTGGGTTGCAATTGATAAGCGCACCAGATAACTTTTCTTAGTGGCTAATCAGAAACAAGACAAAAAAGAAAGTAAGGTGACTGACTGACCTTGGCCTCTTCAGGGAAATTGGTAATTGGCCGTTCTGCATGCGACTCATCTCACCAGAACCACGTAAATTCGTTAGGAGTCAGTCAGCTCGGAATAAAGTTCAAGACCGGCGAATCCTTGTGATGATGATGACTGGAGCTGAGGGAAAGGGGACAACATTTCGGAGCTGGAAATATTAACCATAATAATAATTCTGGATTTCATTGCGCAAGCCTATTATTTACCCTTAGCCTCCCCCTGTAATTCCGTAGCGATGCGGGCGTTTCAGTCTAGGCTCGTTAGTGAATTGGTTAGTGAGTTTGTCAAGTCAGGCAGTTGAGGGCGGTGATGAGTCAGCTGTGCATTGGGGAGCATAAAATGGATCTTATGCTTCAGGGGTCAGGAGATGGGATGATGATGTTGTTGATGGTCATGTTGACAATGGGTGGCGTGGTTCAGTTGGTCAGTGAGTGGACGGGAAGGAGATTTCTTCATTGCTATTTACGGATTTGGATTATCCCAGAAGGCTGAAGAACTTATTGGTAACTGCTACTACTCACTTTAGCCGATGTAACAACTTGGCCAGCAGAAAGCGCTCAGATGTCGTGCAATCCCCTGGCGAGAGTGCGCCACGAGTGTCAAAACCAATCAACCTACATGCTGCTACATTCCATGTGTTGGTTGAACCCCTTTCATGCTGAGAAACTGTCTAATTCTCCGGGAGACAGCTCGGTTGAAACCTTATGGCTGTTTGGCTCACTGCTTAACCATGGTTGAACCACGGAGCAAGGCACACCTGGTGTGTCACTCAACAGGGATTCCTACTGTAGAGTGCTGAAAACGGCGGCTGCCCTACATCCCTATTCGGGTAGGGATCAAACTCGGTACTTCAACAATGTATGGAAAGGGAAAGAGCCAGGCAGGGATGAGTAGCCATTCCAAGATTGTAAGTCAAAAGCCAAATAATAAAACAAAAAAAAAGCACCCATTTCTACGATACCCGGACTGAATCCGCCGGTACGGATCACGGAAGTGATTTGAGGTATTACCAATGAGAAATCGCTGTGATTCGTAATAAGGCTCCATTTACCGAGTCCCCAACAGGCAATCAGCAGCAACGGCAAGGTCCACCGCGGTGGTACCTGCAGATACCGTGCTCGAATAAGGTACTGATAGTCGAATGGAACCTGGTGGCTTCCTTGACGCTTAGGGAGGGCACCTTGACTTGACAGCTTGACGGACAGCTTTGGCCAATAACCACAAGGCGGACGCTTCAGCAGGAGTTGCCTCAACACGGGTCACAATTGGAAGTTATCCACTTGGCCAAACGGCTAATTCTCGCCCGAGGTTCGGGATTGCGAGATACTTCCTGTATTGTCCCTCGCCAAGATGTGTGTGTGTGGGAGAGAGAATAGAAGCCCAAGCAACTTTACGCGGTCCTGAATAGAAGCCACAATGCGCAAAGTAGGCTTAAGTTTCGTACTAGTCAACTTTGTGCTCTCTAGCAAAGTTGCCAAGCTGGAGTGTATGCACCGCATTAGTATCACCACTCTCTCCCCCCGGCATGTGACATGTCTGCCCAGAATCAAGTTCGCTTGAAAGTACCGTCCCTTAGTGCAACCTAGCCGCAAGCAAGATGGGCCGCAATTAAACAGTATTTGGATGAGGAACGACAATCATCATTATTGGGTGCTTATGGGAGTTCCCGATTGGCGCTGAATGAAGATCGCCCAGCCAAGCATGAAAGGTCACTCGGGAGTGCAACAGGGACTTCAATTACTTTTGACTGGATCGTCCATTAATCAGCGCCGAAGTGGTTATTTTCGGAAGGAGCTCTTCCCTGTTAGGATCCAAAGCCGGCCGTTAGAACTTAGAAATTTAGAAAGAGGAGAAAAGGCGGCAAGACCCCGGCCTGCATTTCCCCCGGAATAGAAACCACGCGGTATTCCGGCGTCAACCCTGACGAGACCGCAGAGGCATTGGCCAATGGCATTGGGTGGTCGGAGCTATGGAAGATACTGCCCAAGTAATAAGGTAAGTATCTTGTAACCTGCGGATGCGTTGCCGTTACGGAGTATCCATTTTTACGGAGCGCTTTCCATGCGGTTTTCAGGAACCCCATCCAGCCGGAGTGGAGTGGAGTAATATATACGAAGTTACGAACGGTAAGAGAGGCCAGAAGGGTAGGGGTCGGAGGAGTGGGAAGGAAAAAGGGGGTTCGAACTGCAGAAGGATTGTTATGGGCAAAGGCTTGTTTGTCGTTTGCCCGTGACTACCCATTCACTAGAAATGCTTCAACGAAATTTAGGGTCTGAAGGATGGATACAACATTCGACTATTGCATCTCACAAAAGTTGGCTATCTCAGGGCGGGTCAAATAGACACCAAACTCTGGACACTGACAGTACTTTCTGGCTGGCAGGCAACTAACTGCCCCCGTCAATAAGTTAGTCCTGGTCTATGCGCAAAAGCCTTTTTTTCCTCTTTCTGTCCTTCTTTTTCTGGCCATGCAAGGGGGTCGCAGTGCACCGTGACCAAGTCAATGGCATGGAAGGAGTTCAATGCGTCCTGTCAGGACTCCGCTTTTGCTGTGGGGTCGATGGGAACTCGAAACTGGTGAAACAGACTAAGAATCCCACAGAGGACGAGGGGGGGAAGCACGTGGTTGGAGCGCGCAGCCGGTCGTAATTACATCGTATGGTATCAGCACAGTACGTATCGTTACTCTTCCTGTGTATTACACAGAGATGGTATCTTCTGCTCTTTGTCTGTTGTGGTTAAGCCTGAAGACAACACTCCGGAGTATCTTCCACCAGATAACATTGTTCATTATCGGGCTCATTCGATGGAAATAGAACGGATGTGGATGGCCATCCTTGCTGTAGATCTCTGCTAAAAGCAAAGACTCCAAGAAACCGCCAGAGCCTAGACCCCAATTAGCGATGGGCTAAGGTTTGTTTGCCATTGTCTATTATCAATAATATTTTTGAAAGGGTACTTCAACCACCCTAGAGGCTCTCTCTGGCCCTAAATGAGGCTGCTTATTGCCCGAACCATGGTACTCATCCCGCGAACCATCCCGCGGGAGGCCTGTCTTGCCTGTACCGAGTAAGATCTAACGACGAAGGCATGACCTTGAAACCCACAGTGATGGGCCCAGGATAACCCAGGGACATTCGTGGAACATAGTCAAAGCACGAGAATGTGTATGCCCCTATTCGCATGTCAGGTGCACAACGATCAAAGTGAATACGTACAGCTTCGTTTCATCTGTTCGGGGTTCGGAGGAAATCCAAATGCAGAAGGATTTTCGAGTTCCACTCCGACATACTTCTCGAAGGAGATAAGGAATGCGACACGGGAGGAGCTGCATTGAGATTGGAGGGACCCTGTTACAAGGTGAATTTTTGCATCCGCCTTTTCACCTTTCATCGAGGGAAGGTATGCAGGCTTCTCCTGCGTCTGAGGACGAAACTTGGATAGCGCCGATGACCAGCATATGATAGATCTCATAAGGAAAATCGAAAAAGCAAACACCCACGCATGGATGCGTCTGCTAGACTAGACTTGCTCGCCACTCCCGCTTCACCTGTTCGCTTGGAGGGTGTTTCCTGTGGCTAAGGCTAAGCGCCCATCTTACCTCCACTAATTGACGCTGACGGACTGCTGATTAAAGCTACCCCTGCCTTAGTGGCCCGACGGCGTGTTGGCCGGCGGGCAAGACGACTCCGGAAACCCGGAAAAGGCGAAAGTGATCTCCACATTCCCATTTTCCAAGAAGAAAAAAGAGAAAAAGTATTTCAGTGCGAGCATCTTTCCACGACGATTTCTGGCCCTCGACCTCGGGTGGTCAATGAACGATACGATCTCCGAATCATGACAGATCATGATATCGTAAATAAAGTTTCACATGGCATGGTTTTACCCCTACTTAAGTAGGTTTCGCATTGATCCGACAGTGATGAGATCATGCAAGATCTGGATGATGACCACAGAACAACAGAAGCAATCATGCAACTATCGCTCAATAATTCGACACCCATCGCAGAAGCATGCTTTCCTCAACACTTGGAAGAAGATCGCGGTGCTGTGGAGCTAAGTGTCTGCTAAAACTCAGCCGCAGGCTCTTGACAAACCAACGGAAGATACCGAAATTGTCGCTGGCGAATTTGGAGAGAAGCCACTTGCGTAGATAAGGTTCTACCGTAAGCTTAGGCAGGTTCGAATGCACAGCCCTCTTGTTTCTCTTTGTTTGTGATGGATCGCAAAGAATGGCGATGATCTATGAGAACCCGAGGCACTAGTTCAACTCAATTTCCCGACTCCTTCCTGGTCCAAGAGCGATGTACATTCAGTGTCCTCTATAGACCGACGGATTAAAGACCCGGGAGCTCGAACATCGATAACGCTGTCAATAGTTCCTCTACCCTTTGGTCTAACAAATAATAGTAGTCAGTTCGATCAAGGTGGGCTTGCAGGCTTCATTCGGACTTGGTGCAAAGTACTTACTTTGTCCCAAAACACAGTCCATAGAAGCTGATGCTACTCGTCGATCGGTGCATACCAATGCATCCGATTCGCGCCTCGTGGCGTCGTCGTTCGCTTGCATGGCTTGGCAGCCGCAGGAGGGCACCGGTGGGAACATGACTCGGGGTCTCATTCGCCTCCGGAGTCACAAGGATGCATCCATAGCCCAGGAGTAAGTCGTTGGCCATCAGTGGTACGAGGTAACTGATGCTGACGTCCAGCGACCGTGGGATTGGGGGCTAAACTGAGTTCCCAATGCCTACGATCCTTGCGGTTAAAAGTTTATTGAGTTCATATAGATTCATATACCCAGATTAAAGGATCGCGGTCGGAACCATATTGATGGGTAAGGTAATATGGCACGTGGATAATGGCGACGTGAGAAGGCATTACTACTAGTACTCTGATAGTGGGAGTAATGCTGCATTTTTGAGGAAAACATCCATCTCAAATCCAGATTGATTGAGAATTAATTTCACGAAGACCCATAGAGGAAGGATCTATGGTCAATCCATTGTCGATGGGCCCGCGGGTCATCGGCGAGGCCGGAACTTGACTCGAACAAGTACGTACCTACTGGCTATCCATCTGCTGGATATCCCGAATGATTAATTGTCAACTGCTGGATGTTTTCCCCAGCTGGACAGTGTGTTGCTGCAGAGAATGATTGAGGATACGGAGAGCTCTCCGTACTAAACCACGTATATACCGGGTACTAATATCGTTTTGGTATTATAACGCGTTGTGCCACCCATAACTCGCAAGATTATTACTTACTGACTAGTAGCTTACGGGCGGTAAGAAGCATTGGACCTTAATGCACTCCATTTCCAATCGGCTCGAACCAGGCTAAGAGCGGACGAAGAATGAATGGAGCCATTCATCCACAGTTGAATGGAGTTCCGGGGTGGGTCGGCATTGTTCGTCTACAACCAGTGAGATCAGGGCCAGGCCGTCTACTTTGTACAGGGAGCTCGCAGCCGGGATGCTATCACGGAACTAAACGACACTAAGAAGCCAAGGGCTTACGGCTAAGGCCCTTAGGGGACGGTAGCCACAGCGGACTAGTCCCTTTCTAGATTCCCAGAACGGGGCCCAATGCGACGCCGGAAATCTTTCACACGGTTTTCACGGGTAATACAGGCTCCGGTGTCAGGGCCACTCACAGCCGAAGGTCCCCAGAAGGATGACTACGCCGAAGGGGAACTAAGCCGGACTAAACCTACTAGCAGCTCAACTCTGCTGGCACCGTGGCCCACTTCGATCGGACTTGATGGATTATCGAACGAATTGCGCGACGACTCCGCGACCAACATTCCCACCACTTACTCCTCCTCCTTCCCTCTGCTCACTGCTAAATAAACTAAACTACTACTATTATTATTACTACTACTATAGACCTGCGAGTCTCCCAGACTGTCCTTCTCTCTCTCTCTCTCCTCTTTCTTTTTCTCTTCCTCTCTCTATCTCTTGCTTCTCGCCCTGGTCTTCCGCTCTTTTGCTTGCTTCGGTTGCGATACGGCGGAGATGTACTAATCTCCCTCCCCCATTCCTACCTCCCTCCCATCTTTCCCCTCACCTGAGCGTCTGCGGTCAGCAACTTCGCCCACCACCCACGAAAAGGGGAACGCCTCGAGGCTGCAGTCAGCATACCTAGCGAACTCTTCCCCAGCATTTAATTTGGAAGACAATACTCCGTTCATCAGCACTTCAATCTCTAAAGTCGTGCGAACTTCCCGAAAGCCTCTCACTTCCGCGATCGACTCCGTCTCACTCAACATCTGTCTAAACCACCACCCAACCTAGCTTGTCGAGGGACCTTCGTCGTCACACTCCTTAATTCGATCCCATATCTCGCTGATTTCAGAAAGCTCCGGACAGCTGCGCTGCTCGCCAATTAACTTGGATATCGTTCTCATACAAAGCGGGGGACAATTTGCGACAGTCGAATTGGAACACACTTTCGGCTTCCATCCTACCAGGACATTTTGCTTTGGAATAGGGAATACCGCGACGTACGTACAGTGACCGAGTAACGTTCAACTTGACGTTATTTGAGCTAGCGACATGTTCTAATCTGCGCCATTCGGGCGGGTTTAGTCAAAAATACATTGGCTTGGTTCTAGTGCTTGGTATTGCATTCTGCCTTGAGTAAGTTCCGCTGATTTACTTCCTCGCTTCTTTCTCATTGCTCGAGACCTCGGGTCTCTCTCGTTGACGTTTCACACATGTCTCAAAGAGAGCCTTCCGTGTGGTTAACTGCGGGGTCTGGGCGTATCCCTGATTCAGCCATACTCTACTTGTGCTGCGTCTATTCTTGGTTACTTCGCACACTATAATCAGCAAGTACTAACTCACTTCCAGACACCATCGAAAGTCGCTTTGTGAGAGCACATCAATCTTCAAAATGGGTTGCATGAGTTCAAAACCCGTCGACACGGCGGATAAAGACGCTGTTCAACGAAGCGCTAGGATAGAAAAGGTTCTGAAAAATGACAAGAAAGTAATGGACCGAACAATCAAGATTCTCCTCCTTGGTAAGTTTCCAGACGAGACACGTCGCATTCGCAGTCAAGGAGACGAGGAGTACTGATGCATTCTATTTTATGTAGGTGCTGGTGAATCGGGCAAGTCGACAATCATCAAACAAATGCGAATTATACATTCTGGCGGCTTCCCCGAGGATGAACGACGCCAAACACGAGCTGTGATCTACTCGAATCTTGTTATCGCCTTCAAAGTTCTACTGGATATCATGCGCGCCGAAAACATTGATTTCCAGCTTGAAAAGACAAAGGTAACTTCATCTGCTCCGTTGTCTTGCGATTTTCCATCGCAAGCAAAGATCCGTTTGTGGCAGTATGTGTGCTGATTCAGTTCGTCATTCATCAGCCGTTAGCCGAATATGTTGACAAGCTTGAGCCAGACGTCGGTTCAGACGAGGCATTCTCAGATCTCAAGGTTCGCGACGCTCTCAGAGAGATGTGGGATGATACAGGTGTTCAAAAAGCTGTTGCTCGAGGCCACGAGTTTGCTCTTCATGATAACTTGCATTAGTGAGTCCTAGGAACCTTCTTTTTGAACAAGCAGGCAAGCCGTCTAACCTTTCAGCTTCTTTGATTCGCTTGATCGAATATTCACTCCTGGGTGGCTTCCCGACAACCAGGACATGTTGCAGGCTCGTTTGCGGACAACCGGAATTACTGAAACTCTCTTTGAACTCGGTCAAATGAACTTCCGAATGATGGACGTCGGTGGACAGCGATCTGAGCGAAAGAAGTGGATTCACTGTTTCGAGGGTGTTCAATGCCTTCTATTCATGGTTGCCCTATCTGGTTACGACCAATGTCTCGTTGAGGACCAGAATGCCGTACGTTTTCCCCTATCGCCTCCTTGAAGCACTTGAACTAACCGTTGTTCCCCATCGTGCAGAACCAAATGCATGAAGCAATGATGCTGTTCGAGTCCTTGGTCAATGGCGAATGGTTCAAGCGCAAACCGATCATCTTGTTCCTGAACAAAATCGATCTGTTCAAGGGAAAGCTTCATGTTTCGCCTGTCTCCAACCATTTCCCTGACTACAATGGCTCCAACACGGACTTCGATGCAGCAGCCAGATACTTTGCAGACCGATTCCGGGGCATTAACCGGATTCCCGACCGAGAAATCTATATCCATTACACGAATGCTACCGATACGACGTTGTTGAAGGCAACAATGGATTCGGTACAAGACATGATTATTCAAAAGAATCTCCACACCCTCATACTATAAGGCTGTGAGACTTGGAACGATTTGAATTTTTACGAGCGAGTACGAGGCGTCAGCGATGCTCAACTTCCATTCTTCCCCTGCACACGCCAAGCGGTAAAAGCACGCTTGCTTTCCTTCAACTATTTTTATTCACTTCACTATATCCCTTCTCTTTCTGTACGTTTCTTTCTCCTTGTGGACTTCTTGTCTCGGCTTTTCAATCCTTTCAAAAGCTTATATGTTTTCTCCGGTTCAGCGACGGGTGCATTTCTTATATAATGCAGATTGATACCATATACCATATGTTGTTTGCGTCCATGTCTGCGCTTTTCATCCCACCTAACGAGCTCTTTTTCCATTCTCCTGAGCTGAACCTTTGTGTGACCTTGACGCCTCCCATGTATCTTTCCTTTTCTTCTTCTCCGTTGACATAATGAGCGCCCACCCATCCTATCATTTGCTCGTGTCACTTCTGGCAGCTCTAACTGGGAGCTGTATCTTCTGTATCCGATCATTCAGACTCTTCTAAGTATAGCTGCCCTTGTTGTAATTGTTCGGCTCAAGTGAGCATGGAATGAACAGATACCCAAATCGAAATCAATATAGTGTCATAGTTCCTGCAATGTAGTACGTATCACTACACAATCAGTAGGCTCGCTGGTAGTATCCAATTCTATTAGCGACAATAGGTAGTTCTGCATGATGACCTTGGCCGTTCATGAGTTGGCATGTGGATAAAGTCAGGCGAGGATACCCTTAAGATAGGTCATGCGATTCCAGGTCACCTGATCTGGTCATATGCCTGAGGCGACATATGACTTACATAATCGCCGAGTTCCGCATGATCGGCTCCAACTTCGATTTCGCCTCTTCATTCCCGACAACATCGTCACCCAGCTTCTGGGCTTTACGACGTCGGAAAATGCTGTCGTCCTCACTGCGCCGGGCTGCATGGGCTCCTATGGGGCCCATCGCCGGCATGTCTCGCGCAACCAGCCAAAGTATTACTACCTCCGCGAACGGCCTCATCGGCTCGTCACAACATGTGCGTCAACGCCGATACTCCTCTTCGTCCTCGAAACCCAGCGATGGATCTAATAAAGTCGATTCTTCCTCTCAGACGCCTGCGAAGGGAGTGAATTCTGCAGAGAAACGTGAGGGGAAGGCTTCCAGACGGAGGGGCAAGGATAGCAACGGCCGCAATGGCTCCAAGCAGCCGACGGCTTTTTCCCGACTTCCTAGTGTTCCCTCTACCCAACACCTCCAGCCGCATGGTTAGTTGCCACAATCCCTATCCACCGTTCGTGTACCTCTAGATTATGATGCGCTAATCTTTCTTCCTGCGGTCTAGACGTTCACGTCGCCTCCTTCTTTTCCATCCACCGACCCATCTCCGTTTCCACCACCGTTCCTCCGACCTCGACCCCCGAAGCCTTCGACGCCATCTTCACCGCAAAGAAGCCGGCTAAGCCTGAGGTGGACGATGTCATCTTCACCCTCTCCTCCGCCGTCAACTCCATGGAGAACTCCACTGCCCACTCCGGCGAGCAGGAGGGCTCTCTGCAGTACTTCGACATGGAAGGCAACCAGCTGGATGGCATGAACCTTTCCGATCTGAAAGTCTCCGTCGAGGAACTCACCAAGCGTCTCCGTCCCTTCCACCCTCCTCCGCCGCCCGTTCCCTTCGACGAAGCGAAGAACATGGCCTCCTCCGAGTTCGAGGACGTCCCCCGGGAGACCTCCAGCTACTCCACCGTCCTGACCATCCACGAGTCGATACACTCGGATGGTCGCAAGACCTACGAGGCTCACACTGGTCCCTTCGTGCCCTCCGGTGAGATGGAAGCTCCCGGTGCCATTGGAGAGAGCGAGGCCATCATTGATGCCCCCCACAACTCCGGCACCACCTACATGGAGCGTATCCGCAACAACCGCACCATGCACGCCATTAGCACCAAGAGACGTCGCAGACTGAAGATGAAGAAGCACAAGCTGAAGAAGCTGCGCAAGAGGACAAGGACCCTGAGACGGAAGCTTGAGAAGGCTTGATTGATTATCTTCAATCATCAGAGACCATTACCATTTGCTTTGCAGCTATAATTTTTCTTTTCGCTACGCTACAATCCGAATAAACCTTCCTCTTGTTATCCATCTTCCTTTTTTATCTATTTACATACTTACATGCTACCTCTTTCCATTCCTCTGCTTCACAGAGAAGTCATCTCTAGACTTACGCATCTGAAGCTTTGCGTTGATTGCTTTGCTCTCCGCATGTATGTGTGTGTGTTTGGCGGTGGCTACTGATATGCCTGCCTATATCGCATATATCCTTACGGCGTCGTCTTGTATTTTTCTCGCCTCTTATTTCTCTTGAACATTTGGATGTCCACCGCATTTTATTCCGCTCAATAGACAGTACTTTGTATGTTACATATTGCTATCTTAGCTATCTGCCCGGCTTGCTCTTGTGCAGGTCAGGTGCAATGGAATCAATACTGCTTGAGTTTGTTTCCTTGGAGTGAACGGCGCTGGTCTTGTAACAGTGTACGAGGTCGTAATACTTATACGTTGAGTAATCGCACATTCGCCACTTGTTGCATTCATGATATACCGAAGAACCAGGATAGGTAAAAGCTAAGTTTGTAACATAGGACCATGAATTAGCAGGAGAAAACATATAAGCATTGCAAAGCAAGTAATCCTATGATCCAGCTCAAGGATACAAAAGAGTAAAGCGACACCCATAAAGTACAAAATCTCAAAGGCCTTGAAAAAAACCATGCAATGTATCTACCACAGCTTCCCACCCTGTCCTAGTCTACAAACTTAGCTAGCACATCCAATTATGTCTTGTCCTTTGTTATTTCGGGGAGTGTTGGATGAAAGAGAAAGCATATGTTTATTCAACGTCCGTTTTCTCTTTCCATTCCCCTAGCAATCCACTTCCTCCACATCCCCTCCAGCTGTCATCGGGACAATGACGGTTCCCGTCATTGTCGGCAAATAAAGTCTGAAAACATAAGTCAAAATAACCGCATCACATTAACACATGTTGAGCAACCCGGGCTCTTTTCGTCGTATCCGAGAATAGTGGGTGATTGGCATCCTCGGGCGGGTGTTCACTTGGGCCATTTCGCGCGGAACGAAGGAGGGTTCGTTTAGCAGGTGGCGTCGATCCTCGAACGGGAGTTCATCAGAAGAGCAACGATAAGACCGTACAGACCTGTGAGGCGTCGTGGTTAGATGATGCGAACTGGTTGTTTCGCTTTGATGTAGTGACTCACCCAAGACTTCAGCGAAAATGAGAATCAAAATCATTCCGACATAGAGACGGGGCTGTTGAGCAGTTCCACGAACACCTGCGTCACCAACGATACCAATGGCAAAACTAAAGATACTCTGTTAGTTTAAAGTTACCGATATTGCAAGGTGCCATGGTGAGAAGCTTACCCAGCTGCCATACCAGCCAAACCGACGGCGAGACCTGCTCCCAGCTGAATGAAACCAGTGTACAAGGGGACCTTCTGTCCCAAGTCGTTTGCAATCAGGACAGACACGACCAGACCGTAGATACCGATGATACCCGCCATGACAATGGGGACAATGTCTGTATCACCAGATTAGTATTGATCATCAGAGATTATATGCGATAGCTAATCTCAGAGGTATAAGAGCTCAGTGAAGCTTCCACGTACTCTTGACGATCAGGTCAGGTCTGAGGACGGCCATTCCACAGACACCGACACCAGCCTTGGCAGTTCCATAGGCAGCTCCGAAGCAGGTGAAGACGATGGCTGAGGTGCAGCCAAGGGCACCGAAGAAGGGCTATACGGGTAAGAGATCAGTTATCTGTGCGAGAGGTGCCAGTTCGATGGCGGATTCTCCGCTTGATGCAACGAAGCCAAGCTACCTTGAGGGTCGCTTGGAGCCCGATGGTGTCATCGGTGAGCGTGGGATCACAAGTGACTTACTGCGTAAACGGGGCTATCATGTCCACATGTCAGTATATCCAATCGAAACTCATCCGAAGCATGATCGAAATCGAGATACAAGAGGGCACAATGGTCGGAATGCTGGGAAAAGGAGTAGGTGAGGTGATTACGTACCAAAGTTCGGTGGCCATCTTGACAGATTAGGCGACCTTGCGGGCTATAGAAGATGGAGTGAAACTATGAAAACAGCCGAAAGGAAGAGTGACAGGGCAGGGACAGGCCGCGTGTAAAGCGATGTGGTGATGTTGAGGCTTGGGGAAGCGAAACGGAGATGGAGGCGTGAAGGCGAACACGCTGGAGGCTTCGGGGAGGCTGACCGACCACCTGCGTCATCACGTGATGGCGGCTTGGCGCTGTCCCGTCGGCCGCGCATCACCATAACCAGCTTCCCCACCCAGTTCAGTGTGATGAAGCAGCAGTTGTGAAACAGATACAGCTCGATTAGATAGATAATATCTACCTTTCACGCTGGACAATATAAATCATTCGCTTTTTTTCTTGTATTGAATGCTACCATACTTGAGCATTGTTTTGGATGATATCGGAGGTCTCCGCTCGAGTGACAACTAGATCACGAATCACCGTCCGATGGTCCTGATAGAAGAATTACTTTATATTGAACGTGACTGAATGAATATGACATAGAAATACAAGTTACGAAAGCTGATATCTATTTGATGTGGCTTATACGGCAAGTGCGCGATACCCAAGTTGGCAGAAAGCATCGAGATAAAGAGACAGTGATGGGGAAATGCGGAGACTGCGGGAGTAGCTGCCAAGCCGTGATAATTTGGATCATAAACGGAGATCCCTACCTCCAACATTGTATATCTCGATCTTTTAGTCGCCCATATGGCATTAGCTATCCATTGCAGTACTGCTAGTATCTCTGGCTCATCACAGACAGAGGGTCAGTCCTTGGTGATGATTTTCTGGATCATATTCATAAGGCTACTTACGTACTATCTATCTCACAGATATACATGACAGATAGCTAGATCTAGACTCTATAACTAATGATTTCAAGCTAGCTTTGTCATATGAGTTATCGTATGGATACTATAGTATCTATGTAATTGTTCTTATACCTTTTCCATATATACTTCCACAGTAATTCTGATCATGATTTTTTCATATCTTCTGACTCGCTTCTCTTCAGTGAGGCATACCTCTTTTTCAAGAACACCATGTCCGTCCTGGGAATTGCAGTAGTAATCTGCTTTCTGCTACTATGGTGTCAAGAGTCGAAACATCACTTCGTCACGAACGGCCACAGAGGCAATAGGAATATTGTAGGCTCCACCTGCGCGTTGTTTCATGATTTCCATCTGCTTGCTTGCAACGGAAGTATTTCATGTATGAGGGAGACGGTATTTCATCATCCAACTGCATTGTATCCGACAAGGGGACGGTACCATTGGCCGAGTCTAAGGATAGGGTCTCTAGTGCTCCTGTAAGAGTGTTTATCGACCAACAGAGCATTATACTATGGCTTTGGTACTACCCATGATAGTACTAGGCTACATACCCTAACTTGACTGTGCACTCCATAAAATTAGGCACACATTGAATCTGGAGGTGCCAGGAAAATGTTACTGCGCCTTGCGGGTCACTTGGCATCTAAATATATCTCTGGCGAGATGCTTCTACAAGATAGGGCTGATCATAAGCTTTGAATTGTATAGCCTGGAGAGACCCACCATCATAGCTAGGCGGTGGTTTTATTATACTGCTGGCTGAAATATGCGGGGTGGCCAGGATGTTCTGTTCTAGAAGATAGAAACGACTCAGTGTGGCTTGGACTGCGGCGATGCCAATCACATGATACTGCGTCGTCTCAACAGGCAGATTGATCTGTTCTTTCTACTATGTTAGTCAGAATTTTTTTCCCGCTAGGACATATGGCATAGTGGGATGCCTCCGTCATAATCAACAGGATCCTCGTAGACATTATACAATATGGGCGTACGTTCTGTCAAATTCATGATGGTAGAAAGATTGATTCGCAATGATGTATTCGCGACATGCGAACGATAAGACATCTCACTATCGAGCACATGACGTCTAAAATCCGGCTGAAACGTGCTTTAATCCAGTGATTATCTGCATAGCTAGCGTAGGCGCTGACGGATAGATGCGTGTCAAATGATATCACTTTTTTTCTTCCCTGGAAATAAGTCTACGCTAGTCTAAATCCTCCAAAAGTCGAGTACCGTAATGGGGACGCGGCATCTGTCCGAACATTGTTGAAAGCTAACCGGCACCGTGATTCGCGCAAGAGGAACCGTAGGGCTGGATGGCCCACCATATCCATGCTGCTTTCCGTCTCCCAAAACCTCCTAGACACGGAGTCATACCCCTATTTCGAACAAGGGATTGCGTAGGGGCCCAGATCTAGTCCGAGAGAAGCAGTAGGTATGGAATATGGTGTGCTGGTACGTCCCACTCAGAACCAAGAGCCCAGACTTTTAGAACCATCTGCACAGAGCGATTTAGTCAATATTGGCGGCGTCTAAGTTAAACTACTGGCGCCTCGCCTCAGCCTGGTAAGGTGGTACGGTGGAAGCGCCAAGCCCCTGCCAGGCAACAGAATAATTATGACAAAGGAAGGAGGAAGGAAAAAAGTAGAAAGTCAAAACAAGGTAGGAGATGGGAGGAAAGGGGAGAAGATGAGAGCGAAAGTTCTCCCCTTACCGTTGAATAAATCCAGTTGCACCGCCCGATGACAGCATGGTTCTGTTCCAAAATTAGAGGAGTATCAGCCACGGGACTGGGAGAGGTACAGAATACAAAATGTCAATACGACGCAAAAGTCACCCGCCGAGAAGTCTGGTCGTGGTGAGCTCGGAGCCAATCAGCAAGCAGCCAAGGCATCAGCCACAGTTCGTACTGAAAAGTATGACGTAGAGGTAGACATGCACGGCGAGCGGAAAAGGATCGTCCTGACTATCGTTGTCGTCCGCCCCGGTTATTATAATTATCGCTAGCAGCTATTGGTCTTTTATTTTATTACCTAAAGGCGTATCCGTTGAAAAATGCGGATTCGAGGACTGTGCTTTACGTAGGCGGCATAGCACTATCCCCCCGTAGCGTTTGGCGGAGGGCAGCTACTTAATTTTGCCGCCCATCATTTAAAGAGTCCCTGTGGTCCCGCTCCCTTCCTCTCCTGATTTTTCTTGTTACTCTCCATCATTCATCTACTTGTACTCAGATACCGCTTCTATCTGGTCATATCCATCACCTGCTCACTACTACTCTCTCCTGCATCAACCTTGTCGACTTGAAGAGATCTACGTCTTCCTCCATTCACAATGCCTTTCACTGCCTCGTAAGTTTTGCAACTCCTCGCGACGTCATCTTTTGGCGATTTCTTATACAAACGCGCGCATAACTTGACCTTGACAAGCTGGAGCTGTCTTGGGATAGCTTGCGATCGCAATTATTCGAATGACGAGAGCTTAGTATTTTTGAGTGTGCTAACGTCCTTGGGATCATAGGGATATCTGCAAGATCATCTTTGCGATCATCTTGCCCCCGCTGGGTGTCTTCCTTGAGCGAGGATGCGGTGCTGATTTCCTGATCAACATCTGTTTGACAATCCTGGGTTGGCTTCCTGGTGTCATTCATGCCTTGTACGTGGTCCGCCAAGTGATGGTTTTCCGGAGATTCCGAGACTAACTCCTTTCGTTCAGCTATATTATATTCAAATACTAGAACGCTCCTCAGGCCCCTCCTTACCACCCACTTCGGTTCAAAACCCGTCGATTAGGGGGAATAACCTCGTCCTACCTACGATTTTTCTCCTACGGAATCGGATGTTCAAAATCCAGCGGGTCGGAGTGACGTTGTCAACATCTTAGTATTGTTCCGCGGGCTCCCGACGAGTCTAGCCTAATGCAACCCCGCCAACATAAACACCGTCATTGGGTGGATGTGCAGCATGCTCAGTGCGACGTGTGTTTTTGACAGGGTCTCGATTGTACCTTTTTATCATTTCCTTGTTTCTTATCTCCTTGGGTTGTTATGTTCTTATGTATTGCGCATGATACCAGCCCACTTTGTCACTGGGCTTTGCTTTTGTCATTTTCTCTTAGTTGGCAGTGATCAGATTAATGATTGATGACAATGTCAAACTTATTAATCAACCACATTCTGGGCTCGATTCGTAGCTGCTTATGCCATAAGCAGCCTGTAAATTGCCGAGTGGGTATGGGGAAACACGAGTGCCGATCGGGCCATTCATCAAGTCCCGTGATGCGTCTGTTTACTAGCCGCCGTTTCACCTTCAGCCCAGTGTCCACACGTCTTGACTGGATCTACACTATCTCAGTTGTGCCTGGTTGCTCTCAGGGTCTTCAGGTCGACAACAACCTGAAGGCGCGCGGTTAAGGAGACTGACCCAATTCAATTGTTTGCGCCTTGAACCTCTCGGATCAAGTCAATCTGACATCATGTGCTGTTCTTATCGGCAGAGTCGGCGCCATCACGGCGCGTATTTCAACGCCATCGTCTACCCAAAATCCAATCATGCAAAGCGACAGGCCTCCTGAAGAACTGCGTCCATCAGCTACGTGTATTCTGTTTGGGACGGTGTTGCCATGTTTCACCCTGGCGCGTATAGGAGGATCGGACTCCTGATTTGGGTCTCGAACCTTGATTCTTTCTCTTCGCAGCCACTCAGCGCCATGGCAAAACGTGGTTTGACGCCCATGCTGGCAGTATGCGGTACATTGTCTTGGTCCCTGAAGTCCCTCCTTCCCCCCTTCTCGCAACCGCTGTTGTCTTGAAGTTGGTGCTTCTCCATGCCGTGGGGAAATCATCACTTTTCCAGATCTCAGTATTCTTTGCGCTCTGTCTTTCTTGGTCATCCTAGGATGATATTCTACGGTTATCAATGACTCCAGGGGTTGGAATTCCTCTGTAGCGTCACTTTTTATGTGCATAGGTAATTATTTGACCCTGTGACCTCCCGTTCGCGACTCCTTGGCTTGCATTATACCCGGCGGCGATAGTCTGCTAACCGAGAACGAAGATGCTTTCACAAGATGTTTTTACCTGCTGGACGGTCATTCACGATAATACTGTTGACGCTGACATGCCTCGCCTATGGTTCCCAGACAACTCATCCTACCGCATCAGCAACATCTTTGTCCAGTCTGATTCCAAGCTGTGCGGTAGACTGCGTGGAACAATTCATATCCTCTGATTACCCAAAGGATGCATGCTCGGAGGCGGATCTCGACTGTCTCTGTCGGACAAATACCACAAGCGGCTATACACTTGGGGAAGCGGCATTTCGCTGTAGTCTATCCTTATGTTCCATGAAAACAGTCTTCAGCTCCGACTTGTACGACATTTGCGACTCGGTACCTGGAGCTTTGCCACGGACACATGCTACGATCACCGCGACAGTAATGCCAACGGGATCAAGCCCCACGCAAAAGACTGCAACAACGACGACAGGAACGGTGCCATCTACCTCCAGCTCCAGCTCGGCCTCCGACACTGGTTCGGGCTCTAGCTCTAGTACGTTCTCACAACCGACAAGTTTTAGTACGGAGCATACCTCGGTAATAACTGAGACTTTCCGAAGTCCGTTGACGGTTCCTACTTCGCAACTTCCCTCCACGACAACGAGTAGCGCTACCAGTAGTGGCCAGTCGGCATCCGCGAGCGCATCTGACAGCAGGCTGGAACCTGCTGCTGTGATTGGAGTTTCGGTTGCTTCTGGAATATCGGGATTCTTTATTGTTGGTGTTATCATATTTTTCTGTTGTAGGAAGGTAAGGCGTCGGAAACAGGATGAGAAGGATCACTTTTTCGAGATCGGAGGAGTCATGTCAGAGCCTCCGGATTTCACATTCCCACCAAGACGGCCAACTGGGCCTCGTCCTATGCCCGGCACAACAGATAGGGATTCCGAAACCTCTAGACTGATAACCCCGTTTGAACCGAGAGCTCAGACACCTGCAGTTGTCGTCACGGGCCCTGGTAATCATCATAATGATAGTCCCATGGGGGTGTATAGTGCCGACAGGATTGGTTTTGCGTTGACTTCTAATTCTGAAGCCGAGGGATCATTGAGCCAGTCGTCTCCAAGGACGATCTCAGATTTACTTCCTGATAAGCCAACGTTGGGACTTTACCCGGAACCATTACGGCTAAGTCGTCAGAAACAGCCCAGACCCCACAGCCATGCGACTCTATTCGAAGAGGATATGACAAGGCCCCGGAGCGCCTTTGGTGCGCCATACCAGAATCTAAATCAGCCGACTTCGTCAAGCCGAGCCCAAGATAGTCGGCGGTACAACCGGGCCCCTATGGCTGGATTGCCTGCGCATCCTCGTGCGATGCTCCACGGTTTTGGGGAAGGTCAGGATGGAAAACTCGCGATGAGAGGTCCGAACTACCGAAAGAGACCTACCTATGCGGAGAGCGCATCAAAGGTTCAGGCCTCCAATCAAGACGACACTTATGAAAGCCTGCTACAAAGCTCTCCGATCTCGGACGCTGGGGAATTTGTCGACCGGGACCGGCAGCAGCGCGGTGCGGGACATGTAAGACTTGTCGGACCGCCCTCGTCGCAGGGTGTTGCAAGTGGTCCGTTCCGTAGCACGGACATGAATAATATCATGTTGTACAACCTTGATGACAACTTTGAGGACATCGACATCAACGGCTCGACTAGCAGATTGGACCGCGAATCCCGGCATTCGGGAAATCTACGGCCACTCACGCCAGTGCGTGAAATCAGAACGCCAACGCGAGAATCTCCTACACCGAACTGGGAGCTTGTCTCGAGCGACCAACCCGGTCTTCCCCGGATGCCATTCTCTCGGGCAGTCAGTCCCAGACAAGAAATTGTCTCTCGCCCGCGGATTGTACGACGGGACGATATCAAACGAGTCCAAATTCGGCGGAAGCCACATGCCGGAGGATTAAGTGCACCTTACTCACCTGAAGACTACTGGCTTGGTCATGATCCAGGGCCTGTGTTGGAGACTCAAACACGCAGGCAGTCCACCGATTCTTTGCGCTCCGTTGCAAGCGTGAGGGGCCACATGCCGAAGAGGAAGCCGGTGCCGTACGAGCGAAATGTAACCCCATCCCGCAGCGGGTCAGATCTAATACTGCGCGTGGATTGACGGGATACGTCTAATCTACGGGGTAGGGGTGCTCCATTTCTCGGCCTTGGCTACGAGTGGAACTTTGTTCCGGTGGACACAATTCAATACATATATATATATATACATGCTTCTGGGGTCCGGTCTCTCCCTTTCTGTTGTATGATACTATGACATTTGTTCACTTGGTGAAGCCAGGTATCTTTCTCTTCTTCAAGGCGATCTATTGATGTTTCATTTCTATTCTCATGAGTGTATATATGCATTGGCTACTATGGGTGGATCTAGATATGGGCTTTGGAAAAGGCAGCGAATATACTTGTGCACATACTTACGGACTGACTCTGGGCTTCGACCCTCGCCCCACTATTTCATCTGTCATTTGGGAGACTCCCATCCACTAATTTCAAAGAAAGATGTCTGATGAGATATCCACGTCCGGTGTGTTGTGAGTCAGATAAGGCTGCAGTCAGCTCAGCAGAGAAAATCACGCAAGCGAATCAGGAGGGCTGCAGAGGCCATTCCCAAACATAGCGCCTTAGGATGATGCTTTCCACTAGGCCGCAGTGTCAAAAGGCAATCACAGTTCCAAGTTTACCGCAAAGGCAGATTTTCCATGTGAATCCACTCTCTGCCACTATTCTCAGTGCAGGGGTGTATGGCTGATACGGTAACGATACAGACGGCGGCCGGGAGAGCTCCGCCATGACGTCAGAAGCAGTGATCAGCCCCTGGCGGATGACTGAGGCAGTGAGGCAGCACTATTCTTGGTGTAGGGAATTCCGGGCCACTTCGAGCATCATGGTTGGCTGTGACCTCACGTTGGAGAAGCACAAGATAACTGGTTAGCGGACTGGCAAAAGAGGAGGCTCGGAAAGTAACATCCATCCACGATCCTTCGCCCAGATGGTGGCTTGAGGAGACTACGACTAGGATGGATGAATGTAGGTTCGTGCATTCGGTAGTCGGTCCGTTCCCTTTTTCTTTTCTTTTTCCCCTCCCCTCCATCCCTGCCAGTCTGGTTTATTGCTCAGGGCGGGAATGATCTCGATGGCTTGGGGAGGTTACAGTGTAGAATAGCTGGAAAGTAAGGCCACGAGGAGGCGTCATTGGCGCTGATGAAGACCGGGGGGATCGGGTGTGTTTTGGGCATACAAATTGCACAATTACCGCTTACATTGTACTATAGTTCCTCGACTGTAGGGATAGATAGGGTGTATAGTGGTATAGTATAGTATAGTATAGTATAGCTGTATTATGTATTATTGGTGTTGAGAGTAAACTGTAAACGAACCGGTATTGTAACTGATGTCAAGATGTCTCCCGCTGCCGTCTTCCTCTCTCTTCTTCTCTCTTCCTCATTTGCTTCCGTGCCATGATATCAGTCCCCGAACTTGATCGAGGATCCGAATTCACCCATTCTCGTTTTCGCCGAACGAGTGGGTTTCATCCGGTTTTTCTTGATGGATGGATGGCGAGTAAGTTTTTGAATCACCCATTCCAAGCCCCCCTCCCTTTTTATTTTATTTTATTTTATTTTTGTTTTTCCTTTTGCACGGTACCTCTCGGGCGTGTCTTTTGACTGCCGGTGCCGGGTTGGCGCCTTGACCGTCCCGTGGAGCGAATCACAGTGTCAGCCTCTCCATCATCATCTAATATGGTCAAGGATTCTTCTTCGATATGTATGGCTGACTGGCTTCTACTAAGTTCTCAGACGCACCACTACTAGACACTATGATCAAATAGGAACAATTCAACTATGTTGTAACTTTGGGTGCAAGTGGGGTTCGAACAACCAGAAACTGCAACCGTTACTGAGAACAAAACTTCCAGTTCACCAGTGAGAATGAGTCTTTTGTTGTCCCGACGCGGTCGATGACGGCGCCACGGGCTGCATCACCCAAGGGAGAATATGCTAGGCGTCCTCCACCGCTTGCTCGTTGACTCCTATATAATGGCTCTAGAATCCCATTGTCTGTCAAGAGGTGGCCCCTCTATCTCTCCAGACTCCTCTATACTCTCCACTGTATCCATTTCTTACTTTGGGCTCCTTCATCTGGTGTATCATACTTCTTCTTTCTTCTGTTGCTTGCTGCACATAATCAATTCCCCTGGGAACTTGATCTTCTGTGTAGTACATTGTCTTATCAGTGTACATCCTTGCAACGCCAATTGACGTGCATTGCTTGGATTCATTGATCGTCTTGCTTTCCTTTTGGTTTACTTGACCTCGCGTTAGCCGAAAGACGTTGCCCCTGAAGATCGACTGACGTCGTTGTCGATTGTCCTCCACATTGACCGATTCTTGTTCATATCTTGGGTCCACAAAAGATCCACTCTTCCATTGTTGCCACCCGCCCGAGATCCACCACTACCACTATCCACAATGACAACAGCCGACGGATATGCTACCCCACGGGTAAGCCGGTTGTCGAGCCTGGACGCATCCCAGGCCGACCTCTACGGCGGTCCCAGTGTGGTCGTTCCTCCTAAACACTTGATGGCTTCTACCATTTCCCATGAAACAGCCATGGAACTGGAAGCGGCCAAGCAGCACTTTGACGAAGAGGTTTCCTCCGAAGAAGGCTCTCCTCGAGTTGCTCCTCCTGTGACTAAGAAGGCCCTCACCACTGCCGATGACTTTGCCTTGGCCTTTGATATTGACGGAGTCCTTATCAGAGGCGGTAAGGCTATCCCTGAAGCTGCCAGCGCGCTCAGGTATATCAATGGAGAGAATCCGTATGGCATCAAAGTGTATGTATCGATACCCTCTACCGTACTATAGCGGTGCACCTTTCTAAATGGTAGTCCATGTGCTGACTGCTCTACCAGTCCATACATCTTTGTCACAAACGGTGGAGGCAAGACAGAGGAGGAACGATGCGTTGATCTCAGTCGACAGCTTGAGCTCGAAGTCTCACCCGGCCAATTCATCTGCGGCCATACCCCGATGCGTGAGATGGCCGAAAGGTACCACACGGTCCTTGTCGTTGGTGGGGAGGGCGAGAAGTGCCGTATTGTAGCCGAAGGTTACGGCTTCAAGGATGTCATCACCCCTGGAGACATCATCAAGACTAGACAGGACACTACACCATTCCGGAAGTTGACCGACGAAGAATACAAGAACTCCCGGGTCCGAGACTTCTCGAAGACGAAGATCGAGGCTATATTTGTCTTTGCTGATAGTCGGGACTGGGCCGGTGACCAGCAGATTATCCTCGACGTTCTAATGTCCAAGAATGGCCACCTAGACACCCGATCCGACTCCTTTGACGAGGGCCCGCCAGTGTATTTCTCCCACAACGACGTGGTCTGGTCCACCTCCCACGAACATGTCCGCATCGGCATGGGAGCTCTCCGAGCCTCCCTCGAGGCGCTGTACAAAGCTGTCACTGGCAAGGAGCTGAACACGATCGCCTTTGGCAAGCCCCAACTCGGCACATACCAATTCGCTACGCGGTTGTTGCGACAATGGCGCAAGAACACCCATGCCATCAACAAGCCACCCAGCACCGTGTACTTTGTGGGCGATACCCCCGAGTCAGACATTAGAGGCACGAACGAGTTCAACGAGACCAGTGACGCCGACTGGTTCTCCATCCTGGTCAAGACCGGTGTGTACCAAGAGGGCACTATCCCTCGCTATCCACCCAAGAAGACTTGCAACCATATCCTAGACGCGGTCAAATTTGCCATTGACCGCGAGATGGCCAAAGAGAAGAAAGACGGGTCGGCTTTGGTTGACGATGTTGACTCGGAACTTGAGCTAGAAGCGGGCCTTCTGCCCAACTGATTCTCTTTTCTACTGATGGTAGTTGGATGATACAGTTGTGGTGCATGTAGATTCCTATCATTCTTGTTTACTATTACTTTTTTTTATGGATACCTCTATGCTATGAATGTATGACAGATATGTATTTTTTTTGAGCATTGGGTTTACTATATTCATCTTCTACTACACTTTTACTATTCTTAGGAGTTTCATCATACAGATTACTACCTACTTCTTCCTCTAGCAGCACCTCAACCCATTAGATTACTAATAGTAAGCATTTGCCGTAAACCCGAAAGTAGCATAACGAAAACATGGATACAACCCCCCTCGTCCCCTGTATCAGTCCTCTACAATAGAATGGGTAAAGAAATACTCAAGTACCCACTCACCACATCCACCCTACCCATTGAATCCTACCACCTCGGCCTATCCACTACCTCCCCCAATACCTATCCAACCCAAGAAAACACCATACTCAAATCAAATACTTGTGTAACAACGCAATCCCAACCCAGTCAGTCTAATAGTATTCGTTCACAATCCAATCCCATCCCACCACAAGCCGAAACCGGCACTGCAAACTTCCACACAAATCTCACGGAACATCCCAATAAGGCAACTCCGATAACTTACACGCCCCATACTACCACCTAACCACATTAAACATCCCGAATAAGGTTAGTTAACTTTCCTTACTTGTGTGGTTACTGGTTAGTAGTATACCCCCCTCCCCCTCCCCAGCACTCCGCTCTCCCCTCTAATACTACAAGATAATATAGTTATAGTATCCCATCCGTGCATAAGGTAGCTAGTTAGTTACCTAGCTAGCTAGCTGCACGGCAGACGTCAGATGTAAGAAAGTAAGTAAGGAGAAATGCGGGGGAAGGACAGAAGGGAATAATTCCGAGCGCGAGTGGGGGTATTTTCTTATTCCATCCCTTTCCTTCTTTTTTAGCATGCCATGCGGTTATTTGCAGGATATGCTGCATTGCATAATATGTCTGATACGTAGTTGTGGGTAATGCATCTCTGCTTCCGCTGGGTTCGGGGTTCGGGTCTGGGGTACATGATGATTGACATGGCATGAATGAGTTACGGAGTACGTACTCCGTGCTTATGGACATGTGGTGGTGGCTGTCAGGTGGGGGTGTGTGTGTGTGTGGGTGGGTAATTGGAGGGAAGTTTATCTGTACTGGATGTACTTAGTTTACGGAGTAGATGGATGCTCGACTTACTTGCCTAGTTGGGACCTACTGTTATTTGTGGTGTTGCGCTAGTAAGGGAGGATGCTTTTGGGGAGGAGGGGGGAATGTGGGGCTATATGGGGGATCTGTGTGTTCGATACGGAACGGAGTACTGCGTCTCTAGTATGTACATAGTGTGGCAGGGGAGCGGGTAGGATCGGTTATGGCTTGTGCATTGATATTAGGGAGCTGTATTTGGTTTAGGGTCTATGTATGTCTCTTCTTCTGTATAGTGTAGGACGGAGTACAGTGAGGCGATGGGGGGTGATGTGAGTGGGGAAAGTCTATTAAGTGGTGTTGCATGGGCAGCTGAGGGTTCGTGTAAGCTAACTATATCGGCCGGGCAATCGTCAAAGCTCGAAAACTTGATCGAGCCAGTGCTTGATGACTATTTTGCCTTCGTCGAATCCCGGCTTGGGCATACGGACGATAATCGCTGCGTGGCTGTGTCGGTGATTATGAATGTAGACCGGGTGCTTTCGGAAGCCCACGGAGTTCAGTGACTCGATGATGGCGAATTGATCCGGTGTCAATGCGAGGGTTGGAAACTCTTGAGGTTCTTGGCTTTCGCGGGCGAGTAGCGGTTCAGAGGCGCTGTCGGGGCTGTCCTCGCGGATGAGCGCATTGCTCTTGCTTTCGCTTGACCTGGCTCTCCTTGCGGATGCCACTTGTTTCGTTTCGTCTTTGCTCTCGTCCAGGTAATCCGGATCTTGGTCGGCAGCGGCGTGCTCGAATGCCTCTTCTACTGCGTGCTGCACGCCTTGGACGACAACCGGGACTCGGTAGCGTCCGAAGACGGTTCCCATGGGTCCTTCTTCATGAAGGCGGATTCGTCGTTGGCTGCGGACGGTTTGAATGGCGGAGTTGATGAGGAAGATAGGAAAGCCGATGAAGAGGATGGTGGTGAAGAGAAGCTGGAAGGGGGCTTCTGTGAGGTATGTCATAAGTTGTTGCTGTGCTTGGGGAACAAGTGAAAGTGATTCTATGCGTTTCTTGTCTGACGGTAGGATATGCCTATCAGAGTCGATCACGACCGGATCATAGCCCTTCACGTAATTGATGCGGACATTGTCCGGCTCATGGAATGGGTTGGTCGTCGAGATTGCCGTGGTATAGTATATTGTCGACCGGTCGTTGACAACGTTCGCATATACAGTACGGTGCCTGAACTTCTTCAGGGCTTTTATGAAGATGCTATCCGGGTCGGCTAGCACGCTGAGCAGCGGCTTGCCCGAATCGCGAAACGTGTCGATCATGAACAGCTGTTTGCCGGATATAGATATGGTGTGAGGCCCCACGTTGTTCCAGAGAAAGCCCCAGGCTCCTTTCTGGGGGTTCCGAACGCCGACATGCGGCGACGCAAACGTGGTGAAGTTCACTGGCTCAAGCTTATCGAGCCATCCCCGAGAATACAACAATCCCAGCGCATATCGAGCCACAAGACCTCCAAGCGAGTATCCCACCATGCTCAGCTTTTTAATATGATGCCCGGCTGCTGCCAACTCCTCCAATGCTTCTTCAACCTCATGTGCCACGCGCTCACCACCGACCTCGATGCCATCGTAGGTAAAGTTGCCGGCGTTCCGCTTCGCCGAAAGAATATGGAGACGGTCTTCGCTGTATCGTTCCCTCAGCGATGAGGTGACATAGTCCAGGTGGGAAGGGTTTCCCCATAGTCTACCATGAGAATCTATGTCAGCTAGTTTCAGCAGGAAGTTCGGGGACTGAGAGCTAACCCATGTACGAATACACAAAGGTGGTCGGCATTCCGCGACGTCTCAGTCGGCGGGTGGCCGTTATCGAGCTCCATAGTTGGCTGTGATTTGTGTCGAAGCTAGTGTCAACGTGCTGCTAGGCTATACGGAGTAATTGTAGCCAGATCATTCAACATCCTCTTAAATACTCCATTGACTCACGGCCAAATCCTGAGGTTGGAGGCTGAGTATCTGCTGGCTGCTGTCAGCCTGTACACCATTGGCCCCTTACTAAGCCACGATAAGGAAACGTCATCGGATGGATGCCTGTTCTGGACGGTCCCCGCCCTGCTGAAGTCATCACCTATCCATCTTTTAGATTTCTCCATTACGGAGTATTGTGTACACAAATAATGTTGGTATTCAGAGAGCCTAACCCTCTTACATTGACTGGTGAGGCCGATGGGCAATCGTGCAGCTGCAGGTGCTTGTTTGCATGGTTTGCATGACCGCATCCCGATCCGCCGCTTCAGCTTCGGCTTCAGCTTCGGCTTCAGCTTCAAATCCCGAACCTAGCTTAACTCCAGGAGGATCTCCTCCTTGTTCCACAACCGAATCGTCAAAGCTTTTTCCTAGCCGAATAGCCCAATAAATTTATCTCAGATCTGAACTGGTTTTAGCGAAAAGGCACTGCGGTACCCTCAAATCTTTGTCCTCACGACAGTGGCTGATTAACTGCCCATGGCAAGCATAGTCTCTGGATGAAACAGATGTGCTCGAAGCTCATATAATACAGTCTTATAAGCTTTCTGAGCCGTATCGGGTCTGTAACCGACATCGTGGCTAATACACAGCTCCAAGCAATTCTTTCAGTTCGTCTGTATGTTTAGTACGTGCTGCGAAGCAACGCAAGGCATGAGTGAAATCTTGTATACCAGCTATATACTCCTTTCTTCATCTACACCTGACTTTTGTTTCTTTACTGGGAAACTTTTGCTAGCCTACAATCACAATGTTTGCACCACTCGGTCTATTCAAGGACATACCTTGTCCTGAGGGGCAAAATTGCTTGCTCTTAACCTGCATCTTCTCTCACCGAGACGTCGCCTCCAAATCAGCCCCCCAAGGAGCCCGTCAGAGCACCGATGTACCAACGGCAGCCCAGGGCGACCCGGGACTTACGTCTGGCGAAACAGCCGTGAAATCTAAAGTACAAGCCCCGGGTGAAGAGAAAATTGCCAAGTTAAAAGACAAGGCAGCGTCGTTGCCTTCTAAAGCAGCTTCCAGTCAAGGTCCTGTGCCAACAACTTCATCGAACAAGCCATTCCAGACCAATGGACAAACCAATGTCAAACTCCAGTCTTTATCCAGGGAAGTCACGCCTCCGGCAAAGCCAACATCTTCATCAGCAAAAACAAGCGCACCCGGCTCTCGAAAACCTCTCCCACCAAGGCAAGCACCACGAGAAAGCCTGAACCCTCGGATGCTAACGAAAGCACCTGCCCCGCATGGTGTGCGTTTGGCTATCCTCACAAAGCTGCATGCCGGTATGTCTGCTCTAAATGACAAGTTGGCCAAAGACAAAGAGAGCCAGGACAGATATCTGGTCCTTACGCCAAATGAGCTTATAACAATGGCCTTGGATGAAGAGGAAAAGACCGCGAAAGAAAACCCAAGCATATACTCCAATGTCATCAAGCTCCGCATAGTAAAGCTGTCGAAAATGAGCAAGGAAGACTGGGCCAATGACGTGAAAGCCCATCTCAATGAGCGGTATTACAAGATTGCGCCCGGGCCAGAGCAGTCAAAGCCGAAACCTCTTGACACTGGGCTTAGTCCACAGGAGGAGATAGCATTGGCGGGCAAGCTTGTGACACGACTGGAGGGTCTCGAGCAATACGGCTACGTTACTAAGCCTCCAACGGACGCCGAAGTGGAAGGTGCCAGGAAAGGTGTTATTGAATCCAAAGGATGGGAAAAGTGCGATCGATGTGGAGGAAGATTTCAAGTCTTTCCTGGTCGCCGGGAAGATGGAACTTTGACGACGGGAGGACAGTGCACATATCACCCGGGTAAACCTCTCTATCCGCCCAAGAAGAAGACCGATCATATTACAGGGCACAAAGATGCGTACTTCTCTTGCTGCAACGAGTCGGTAGGGACTTCTGCTGGCTGTACCAAGGGCAAGACCCATGTCTTCAAGGTATCGGAAACCAAACGACTCGCCTCAGTACTCCAGTTCCAGAAAACCCCGAAACAATCTGCCAAAGGACGGCTGCCGCCAGTCTGCTTCGACTGTGAAATGGGCTACACAACCCTAGGATTGGAGCTGATTCGGTTGACCGCTGTTAGCTGGCCGCAAGGCAAGACACTCTTGGATGTCTTGGTCAGACCCATCGGTGAAGTCTTGGACCTGAATTCGCGATTTTCTGGTGTTTTCCCAGAGCACTACACGAAGGCCATTCCCTATGGCAGCTCTGGCTCTCAAGCGAATTTACCGTTGGATGACGGGGAAGTAGATTCGCCTCCATTGCAGATTGTCGAGTCGCCTGCTGCAGCCCGGGCGCTGCTATTTGAATGTCTTCAACCAGATACGCCACTCATTGGTCATGCGATCGACAATGACCTCAATGCCTGCCGCATCATTCATCCGACGATCATTGACACTGTTCTATTATACCCACATCCCCGGGGCTTACCTCTCCGTATGAGCTTGAAGACTCTATGCCGGAGACATCTAGATCGAGACATCCAAACTGGAGGCAGCAGCGGCCATGACTCCAAGGAAGACTCGATCGCCACGGGCGATCTGGTGAGGGTCAAGGCAGCGGAGACATGGAAGGTTCTCAAGTCTAAAGGCTGGCGCATACATAACGACCAGCTTGTGCCTCCACCAGGCGCCGATGCGGAAGCTGCGGCTGCACATGGAAGGCTTGGATCAGGAGCGGGCCAAAAGCGGAGCAGCTCGGCGTTAGGAGATTGAAGGCACAGCTATCGACGCCATTGATTACTTCTAGTGATACCCATTTTATACGTACTCAAAATTGTACACCATGCAACTACGTAATTTACAACAGAACATAATTAGGTTCGAGTGATAGATTGCTCTATTCAATCATGTATCTACCAGTCATAACGTCATGAGTAGAGGTAGCCATAACGAGCCAGAGCAGCAACAGAGCGTCCACCTTTTCAGGAACAAACATCTCCGAGCCAACCACCAGTCATCGCCAAAGCGGTATAGGAATCCCTCCTTGTAGAACACATCTATACCCAAACCAGACATCCAAGTGATAACCCTCAATTCAGATATCGCTCCCAGTTATTGGCAACCCCCTGACGCGAGCACACTTGTCATCCGGTCATTTTTGGAATTTTTTTGGTTGTTGTCATTCCGGAAGGAGTAATTTACTCCTCATCCTCCTCGCCCTCGTCGTTGACGACGTTGTAGAAGCGGAGCTCGTAGACACCCTTGGAGGTGGAGACGACACGGAGCCAGTCACGGAGCTGCTGCTTCTTGAGGTACTTCTTGGTGCTGTTGAAAAATGCAGGTTAGCACAAACTTTGCACTGTTGGTACTATTTCAGGGAGGTGAGAGGAACATACAGGTACTTCAGGTAGCGGCCAGAGAAGGGGATGTGAGCAACAACCTCGACCTTGCCGTCACCAACCTGGGAGATGACGACCTTGTCACCGAGGTTGCCGACACGGCCCTCGACCTTGATGCGGTCGTGGAGGAACTTCTCGAAAGCAGAGAGGTCGAAGATCTTGTCGCTCACGGGCTGAGAAGCGTTGATGACATACTATTAAAAAATGCATAGTTAGTTAACTGTAAAATATTTTCTTGCGATTGCGATAAGCACATACCTTCTTGGTGACCTTCTGGGCCTTGCGACCACGGGCCTATTGTCCGAGAAAAAATAATGATTAGCCTACTGTTCCATAATGTCGGATCCCCGAGGTTTATTCCATGAAAAAATATTTTATCTGGTATTTTCAACGCAGATAATACATCTTCATGAACATGGACCCATTCGGGGAGAACAGCAAAGCGGTTTCAAGGAAGGAAACGTACAGCAACGGGGGCCATTGTGACGGATGGGAGGGGGTTTTTTTGAGGGGATAGAAAGAGGGATTAGCTGGTCGCAAAGAGGTGTATATCCTGCGCCTTGGGGAGAGAAATTGTCGAAGGTCGATGGAGATGCTCGAGTCGGACAAGTGCGTGTCACTAATCCGTTTTCGGTATGTGGATAGGGCTTTCAGTCCGCTGATTAGGGCAGCTTTTTATCATCTGACTGAGTGAATGGCTGGTCCAATGAGAGCTGTCTTAGTCATGGTGGTAGTTCTCGCTTGTTGGCCACCTCAACGGCACTAGCCGGTGTGTTGCGCACGGGCCACTTGGCAAATTCTATATAAACCTCTCGCGCCCTCCGTCTTTTAGAATTTTTTTCTTTTCTTCTCCAGCTCTCTTTGCCTTTTGGCTTAGATCAAGTGTAGTATCTGTTCTTTTCAGTTTAATCTCTGAAAGTGTTCTAAGGAACACAACATTGATTAATCTTATTTTTGCACCCCGTGGCGAGACCTCTGTGCTTGCGCATGTCTTGCTGCACAGTGTCATCGGGCTTACACTATCCCCGATCGACGCGAACAACCCTTTTTTCATCAATTTGGTCGGCTTGTCCGACTGGTTGGAGAAGAAAGTGCGATGCAGTAAATACTTCAATTATAAAATTTATATATAGTATCCCAATGACTTGTAACATATAGAGCATTTGGTTAGAAGCCTCATCCGAAACTTCGAGAAGTAGCAAGCAAAGCAACTTCTTCGCTGCTACCCCCTCATCCACGTGATCTCTATCAACTACATCACTTGCAAGTTGCAAGAACACCAACGATTTCCTCTCGATAACACCAACTAGAAGTGCTATACATAGCGTTAAAGGGCCATAAGTCATTATCATGGGTTCCGTCGTTCTCCCGCATCTGCGTACGGCCTGGCACGTCGACCAGGCTATTCTCTCCGAGGAGGACAGACTTGTGGTGCGTATACATATCACCAAGTCAAGCTTGGTCCCCGACCATAGCAGATGATACTAATCAAATCTGTATAGGTCATCCGATTCGGTCGCGATCACGATGTTGACTGTAGGACATCACGACTCTCTCTTTATCAGAACAAGACAGTGCTAATACAGTGAATTGTAGGCATGCGTCAGGATGAAGTCCTTTTCAAGATCGCCGAACGAGTGAAGAGTACGTCAAGAAATTCTTAATCCATTTCTCTTTCCCATACCACTTTCTTCGAAAGAGGAAAAAAATAAAAGAAAAAATAAAAGGAAATCTCAGTGACTAACTGCCCAACCAGACTTCGCTGTCATCTACCTCTGCGACATCGACGAGGTACCCGAGTTCAACACGATGTACGAACTCTTTGACCCGATGACCATCATGTTCTTCTACCGGAATAAACACATGATGTGTGATTTTGGCACGGGTAACAACAACAAGTTGAACTGGGTGCTTGAAGACAAGCAGGAGATGATCGATATCATTGAGACAATTTACAAGGGTGCGAAGAAGGGACGTGGTCTGGTTGTTAGTCCGAAGGGTAAGTCTATCTATTTTCTTGAGTTGGTTTTGGTACTGGCTGGATGGTTTGGCTGATGCATGATTTCTGCTGTAGATTACTCGACCAGGTACCGCTACTGATTGTCGTGCTTGTTGTGGGGTTGGTTTTGTTTGAGTTTTGCTATGACTTATGAATGTGTGGGCTTTCTTAGAGGCTCGTTAGGTTAGAATTAAGATGAATATGATGTTCTCTATCACTAGTGACTGTTGCTTGTATTTAGGAGAAGCTGTATGGTGGGGTGTAATTTGCTTTCGTAGTGGCATTGCAGTTAAGTTGAACCTGTGAAGGGCGCTACTAATAGTAAAATATAAACATGATAAAATTCATTAACATTCTCAGTACCCTTTAGTGAAGCTAAACTACTCTTCTGCAGTAACCTATTCACCCATCTTCTCTACTGGTAGTCATCCGCCGTGATATAAAACCCAAGCCAAAGCGGCAGAAAACCTGCCCCACAATTTCTCTTTTCAGCTTTGTTTCCCTGACGTAACATTCATCAACATCTCTCCCGCAACACGAATCCCAATCAATTTAGTATCACTCACCACAACACATCAGATAATAGACAAAAAATCAAGATGATCGATCACAATATCTTCGAAGACCTGCAGGCCAAGATTGACGAGGAGGCTGCGGTCCGCGATGTAAGTTGACCCGTGCCCGCGCCAAGCGCAGAAACAAACCCGAAAGCAAAGTGCCGTTGTGCTAACGAAATGTACAGGAACTTCATGATATTGTGCAGACGCTGGCTAGGAAGGGTATTTATTCCTCTATTTCGTTTTCTCTCAAATATCGCATGGGGGGAATCCTCAATCTGAGGAATTCGCTTGGCTGATATTCTGGATAGGCAGATCAACCCAGGCTATTCTGTCGCGGGCTCATTCTACACCCACTGATCAGTGTATGTAACACTCTTTTCTCCATCTATCTGAAGGGGTATTCAAGGGATATAGCTAATAAGAACAGTGAAACCCGTCCTCGATGACGCAACTAAGGAAATCATCGCCCAGAGGGATGAAGTATCTCGGTTGAAGACCGTGGCAGACAAGCACCCGTTTTACAAGTACAATGGTGTGTGGACGCGCGAGTTGCAGAATCTTGTGAGTTGTTCTTCTTTCTATTGTAGATGGTGAGTAACGCAGCTAATGGCCAACCAACCAACAGGTCTCATCCATCGAGCTCTGCGCTTGGCTAGGCGGACTGGAAGAGTACAAGACGAACAGCTCTTCTTCGTTCCTCACGATTGAAGAGGTTGGGAAGTTCCTGGGTGGTACGTTCTCTCTGTCTATCTCCTATCTTTGAGAAATTCAGAGTGTGAACTTCATTCTAATGATAATCTTTCAGTCCCCGTGAATCTCAAAGAACAGGATGCCTTCCATCTCACAATTGAGGAGTATCTGCTTGCGCTGATTTCTATGGTTGAGGAGTTGGTCAGTCACCCCATCCCCGGATATTGGTCTGCTATTGGAATGCATTTTTTTGCTAATAGAAGATGTGACAGGCCCGTCTGGCTGTCAACTCGGTCACTCTCGGTGACTACACACGGCCAGTGCAGATTGGCAATTTCATCAAGGATCTGTTTGCGGGATTCCAATTGTTGAATCTGAAGAATGATATTCTGCGGAAGAGGAGTGATGGGATTAAATACAGTGTAAGTTTTGATCTGTGGAGTTGTGGATTAAGGGATACTAATGCGGTGCGGTGGTACAGGTCAAGAAGGTGGAGGATGTGGTTTACGATCTCTCTTTGCGCAATTTGATCCCCAAGGGTAGCGCTGCAGCATGATTTGAAACACGGAGAATTAAATTAGCATATGAACTGATATGAAATATAACGACACTGTTCAGAACATGGCAGTTGAAGCGTTTCGTTTCGCAACACCAATCGCCTAGCGTAGCGTAACAGCCATTATATAATACTCAGTATAGTATAAAAGACAGCAGCAGCAGCTACTGCTGCATGGTATCATCCCAACCAAACACCCGTCCTCTCACACAAATATAAGATAAATATGATATCACACTCTTAAGCCGTCGCCTCCTCCTTCTTCAACGAAGCCAACGTGCCCTCCTTCTTCGCCTTCTCAATCTCCTTCAGAATCGGCTCCTCCAACGACTCGGGCTTGGTCAAACTAGCCCAGCGACCCACAACCTTTCCTTCAGCCGAAATCAGGAACTTCTCAAAGTTCCACTTGATGCGCTTCAGACCCAACAGACCGGGCTGCTGCTCCTTCATCCATGTCCACACCGGCGCGGCCTTGTCGCCATTCACGTCCAACTTGCCCAGCACAGGGAATGTCACTCCGTAGTTGATCTGGCAGAACGACTGAATTTCGTCGTCGGTTCCGGGGTCCTGGCTTCCGAACTGGTTGCAGGGGAATCCGATGATGGTGAAGTCTTCCGGGTGCTTAGACTTGATGTCCTGGTAGAGCTTCTCCAGGCCTTGGAACTGAGGCGTGAAGCCGCACTTGGAGGCGGTGTTGACGACGAGGACGACTTTGCCTTTGAGGTCAGTGAGGGGGAAGGGGGAGCCCTTTTCTGTTGAGCGAGGAGGGGTGGTTAGTTTCGTATGAAGTTGGGGGTGGGGGTTAAAGGAAGTAAAGGAGGGTGAACAACGTACTGTCGACAGGCTCAAAGTCGTAGAAGGTAGTCGCAGAAGACATGGTTGACAGTAGTCTTGGTGAACTTGACGAAAGCGATGGTGGAGAGTGAATGCGCTGGAAAGGAAAAATGTTCCGGTGGCTTGATCGCAGTGATGTCGCAAGGTGATATGGACCAGTAGGAGCAGTAGTTCTGATAAATCGGACTGGTACCAGGGAATGCGCAAGTAGATATGTAGTTGATGAGGTGAGTCTCGACCTTGAGGATGATAAATCAGTGAATGGGATGATCGATGACAAACGCATCAGCGACTAAGAAGAGAAGAGCAGAGAAGAGGGGGTCCGGCAGTCAATAATCGTCGCAGGCGCAAATCCCAAAGAGGAACAGCAACGAGAGAGAGGGGGGAAATGGAACCAGATGGATCGGGAACAAGAGATTCCGGAACCCGAACCAGTATCGATGTCATCATTAGCAGAAAATGGCCTGAATGATTGCGGGTCGATCGATACGGTTTCGGGCCAAAAAGTGGCTTGGGGTTTGTTGCACGTGTAAATTCCCGTTATAGCGCCACCGGCGCTTTTGCTGCTTTGGGTTTGGTTGCATTTATGGCGATTGTGGTTGGTTGAGGATGCAGGGTTATTATGCATTATGCACAATGGAATAATTGATTAGTGATCGGATGATATTGGGTGTTTTGATCAGTGCACTGGTGGTTCATTTAGGAATTCCAAATACTTGAGACTCAAGGTGGATACAATATATTGTGAGTTCTGGGGTTTTAAATTAAGGCATGGTCATCATGCACGGCTATTGGAGCTTAGTGGCATTGGCTCTTTTAGGGACTGGGGCACCGTATAATCTTCGTATCTATCCGTTACCCTTGCCAGACTTCATTATGAGAAGACACAGCATTAGTGATATATTCATTCTAGACCCTCACACCGTACAATGCGGCAGACCACATTCCACGCTATCCACATATGACCCAACCCGCTATACACACTCCTGACTCAATTCAAAATCAAGCCCCATCACCGAACAAACCCACACCACACACACACAGGTACGTTGGTGGTTGGCTCCATCCACGGTACGCATATCACCCATCCACAACTCCCCGGACGCGGCTTGTCTGCACCGCGAGGAACATCCGGTATCCGTGTTCCGTCCGAACGATCATGGCCAGCGGCAAAATACCGATATAGTCTTGATCGACCCAATAATCGGGCACATCTAACCCTCATGAAATGCCCCTGGTAGCGTGTAGCATAACGTAGCACAGTAAACCTCGCATTTGCTTTTCCAGTCTCCATCTGCACTAAGACAGACCCATCATTTCTCATCATCCGCATCTAGAACATCCACGTCCAGTTCTTCCATCACTCCAAGCACCACTGCCAGGTTTTCCATAAAGCCATTCACAGAGACACGCAGCATGCGATTCGTCGTCGCGCAGTAGGTCGTCTCCAGCACAGTTTTGGCCTCTTCGTCGGCGGTTTGCTCTTTCATCGGCGTTGTCAGGGCGAAACTGCGCTTCACGAAGGGGGAGAGCTCGGTGTCAACCTCGAGGGTGCGCAGGGCGGCGGACGCCAGGCGGTTGGTAGGGAGAGGGAGAGAGATTGTTCTGTTGGGATTCGTTGTTGGTTAGTGGTGTTGAGGTGATATGCCCAAGGGGAGTTTGGCTCTTCTTACAGGGTGTAGGGGAATTCGGAGGGGATTCCGTTAGATGCCATGGTGATATGCGTATGTCTTTCTAAGAGAGTAAGAGGTTCAAGTGAGTTCAATGCAACAGCAACTCGAATTCGTGTATTAAAGAGCGCAACGCTGGGGAGAAAGATTGATATTGAGGCGGGGAAAGAGTGGGATGTGCGATAAGGCATGAGTAAGCATTGCGGCCTCAGGCTACAACGAGTGTTATCATAATATGGCCTGGCGACGTCTGCCAGCCTATTATTTCTCGCACGAAGTATTGCAAAGCATTTCAGCCACTGTATTATAGTTCAGTACGGAACATTTGTTCTGAGTAGCCAGGTTACGCCATTGCCAATATAATTTGGAGGGATCAGAAACAGTGGGTTAATCATCGAGCAATTTTATCCATGCTATTTATAATCATCTGTTTACTTTCCTTCATCGATTACGAGGCAGCAGAATGAGTGTGGCTTCAAGACATTACAATTATTCTGGTATCAAAGTATATATACGGCAGGCGGAAGTCTCCCAAGGCTGCTCTCCTCGGCCAACAGAGAAGATACGCTCGAATGTACAACAGAACCGCTCTCCCACAAAGTCATGACTTCGTTAAGGTTTCCCCGGTCGAAGGTTTCCATGACGCATCACTGAACATAGAAGTGTAGGTCGTGGGAGAAGGCAGAAATTGTTTGAACGGGTCATCCTTTACACAAGGGAAAGGACGGACTGAAGGTTGGCAAGACCTCCTAGGCCATTGTCAGCGATGTTTCCTTCGAGATTTCCTTAGATCAACTTACCGTTCTGGCTGAGGAGGTCCAGGACCTTCTCAAGAGCGCCGGCGGTCAGGTCACCTTGGAAGAGTCAGTATGCTTACCTTTACCACTCATACTCAGGATTTCACTTACCGCTCTGGATCTTGGCGACAAGGGTCTCAGAAAGACCAGAAAGGTCAGTGATGTCGCGCTTCAGGTTAACAGCTGGTATAATCTTAGCTATTGGACATCTATCTGGACAATTGTACATACCACTAGAGACAACACCGCTGGCTGCTCCCTTGACAGTGCCGACGGCTCCACCAGCCGCGTTGACAACAGGGGAGGCGACCGAGTCGACAGCACCACCAACTGTCTTGACAACAGGAGAAGCAACTCCTTCGACAGTGTTGACGGCTCCACCAGCAACGTTTCCAACAGTGTTAACAGCACCGCTAGCAACACCCTTAACGGTGCCAGCGGCATCACCAGCGATTCCGACCACAGGCGTAGCAACGCCACCGACAGTGCCGGTAAGGTCACGCTTGTTGGAAGGGAGCAGCTGGGTCAGCTTGCCTTCGATGGTGGAAAGTTCTATATATTTCATCTTAGTGGGTCTCCCTAGCAAACCTTCACGGCCGTAGATAGCATACCGTCTTTCAGATCAGTGAGGTCGGTGGTAGCGCAGCCAACAAGGCCACCGACAACATTGTCGACTTTTCCGAGAACGCCGGTCAGCTGGCTAAGAGTGGACTGGACGGTAGTATCCACAACCGGGATAGCGGCGGCAGAAACACTGCCAGCGAGGGCAAGAGCAGCAATTCCAGTGAACTTCATTGTGATGTATTGTTGACTTGAGGAATAGGATAAAGAAAGATAGTGAGTGTATTTGTATTGTAGTTGCTGTTAAGGAGCGAATGAGGGTTTGGAGATTTAGAGAACGACTGATAGTGAGCGAAGTGCTTGGGAAGAGAAAGGACAGCAACTGGGAGGACACTCCATTAAATAGACAACACTGGAAGAAATTTCGTGCTGGGCTTTGATTCAGGGGAAGTTGGCAATGAAGCTGACTTCCATATCCATCGAATCGGGCACCTTAGGAGCTCGCATGAATGAGGATCGACATCGAGATCCAATGACACCACTCCGTCGTTTCAGATGGGATGGTAGAACGCCATTCATCCGATGAGCTTAATCCAAGCCCGCAAGCTATCAAGAAGATAGCAGGCAAAGTTGATGCCAGCCTGCTCTGACCATATGGGTTTACGTCGCATATAGAACCATACTCATTCATGCAGTATTGACGATGCAGACGGTATCCGTTCATAGGTGCATATTATGGTGCTGAAAAGTGTTGGTGATTATTTGTCTCTTACATCGTAGTATGCCATGACCAAATTTCAGACAAGAATCGATAGTGCTTGAGGTGGGCGGGTATGAATTGACCTCTGTCCCTTTCTCCTACCGTGGGATAGGGTTTCAATAGTGAAATGTTAAATGGTGCTCCACTTTGAATGCGATTGCCGATGATGGTCAAGACTGTTGCATTGGCAGCACTGCGGAGGTTAATGTCTGTACCTCATCAAACCTCCGTGGGCAGCGTGGGGCTCGCCCAGAAACCCCGCGGAACCTTATCCTGTATATTCCTGTTCTGTTCAGCATGGTGATCATTGACCCCGAAGTTTCAAAGGCTTATAGTCAGCTGTTAGCTCGGCGAAGTAATCAAAATCCTGGTCCCAGTCGAAGGGAAGCTTTCGATAGGAGCAACTCTCTGAGCAGTTTACTATTAAACGCGTAGTCCTTTTTTGTGTAATTAAGCAAAAAGGAGTTTGAACACGGCGGCGCGACGAAATCAATACCAGCAATGGCAAGGTGATGGTGTGCAAGTGATTTAGGTTCGCAGAAAAGCCAGCCGCTGTCTGCTTGCCAGGTTGCCAGGTACGTACCTCCATCCCTGTCGATCCGATCCACCCACTACATTTTCGAGAACCGTTGTTGGGCAGAGCGATCAGCATAACGATAAGGCGCAGATTCCAACCGCAATCGGCTTGCTAACCACCCATACGCTAACCGAGTATAGCCTCCCCACAAAATATCATTTTTGAGACTGCCCATACCATACATCATTCGTGTTCGCGGTAACTCAATGACCCCATCATCGACACGAGATTCAGACGAAAGTATCCATCGGCAAGCACCTCCGGTACCTGACCACGGTCGGAAGGGCCCTTCGTCCAGTACCGAGCAAAGCTTTTTCAGGGAGTGATCGTATGTCCTGGTTGATGAAGTACTCCATTAGTCCTGTTAGAGAGTTACTAGTCAGGTACAGGACGGCTTGGCTTGAGGTGCACGATGGGTGACGTCAGAGTCTTAGGAAGTTTCGAATGACCAAGTCCACACCAGTGACTTTTTCCCTCTGCGACGTGCTGATGTGGGCGGAGTATGTGTGTAGTGGTAGGGGTAAGCAACACTAGACTGAGCCAAGTGAGGTGTTAATGTGGAAGGATCAACAGGTAACCTGAACTCAAAAGGGTCAGCGGGAACTGCAGCCTTTGCAATCAAACGAGCAAACAGAATTGTCTGTATTTCGTCATCCCCAATTTTGCGTAGCTCTCTTTCAATAGTAGCTGCTGTATCTATATTTCTAGCCCATTATCAGAATCACTTATATCAGTGCTGCGCGATTTTGTGAAGTTTTCGTCTGTTAGTACCATCGTGGCGTATTGTTGAAGACATATGTGGTCCATTATATATATATATATATATATATATCGACACGACAAGCTTCAGACAGGTGAAGTAAATCCTGGTCACAATTGCAGCAATGAACACAGCAGGAATGACAGAGAAAAGTTTAAGGGAGGGCTGGCTGAAGAAACAATCCGGACTGTGAGACCTTCATACTGATGAGGGGACCAAGTTGATGCGACAACCGTCCTGATACCAACAACAATGGCCGCAAAACAAACAAAGGTCACGGGCTGTCACATGGTTAGGGGTGCAAATGTTTGTGGCTGGTGAGGACGGGTGTGGCGGACCGTTTGTTTGATCGGTTTGCCTGTGGGGAGGCAGCAGAAGCTGACTAAGATGACAGTCCCGTGACGGTCAGGGACATCACCCGGAGCTACGGCAGCCTGAGGCACCAGACGTTGTCCTGTCAACGGCGGCCGCTAGGCCGGATCAGGGGAATCACAACATAACAGCAGCCACTGAGCGTGCATCGCAGTTGCCCCCCAAAGCAGACTCATCGGCCTCGAGCCTATCTTCTTCTCGTGCGGCCAACTTTTCCCTCACTTCCTCTCCTCTCTCTTCCCCTCACGCTCCGCACTGTCGGTCTCCAGCCTCTACCGCTCCCTGTCCGGGCTCGTGTATATCTTCCTCCTCCTCCCCTGGACTTCCTCGTGCTATCCTTACCCTATCGGCACCCGTGTCTTATTCGCATCACCTTTTGTTTAGGAGCGCCAACAGATCAGATCATGAGCATTTAGTCCAGAACTGTTATTTTGTTTACTTTTCTATCAATCGACAGAGCTCCTCGACTCCTCTCAGTTGCAGCATTGCATCTCTTGACAGGTTCATCTTGTCAAGTATCTCCTTCCCTCATTCCTCGGACTACACGTTGCCCCCATTAGCGACTATTGTTTTGATTGTCGCATCGCCCAAGTCAAGATGGCTACCAACAGTGGTTATGGGCAAGTGATTGAATATATTCAAGGTTCGTTAGCTTCCTGCCATCGCCCATGAGCATGTTGGATCAGCAACAGCTGGAAACTACATCGTCAGTGGAAGTGTTTATGTGCAGCTTGCTAAATGTTCGGGCAAAACAGATCGTCTCTACCTCGCCTCCTACGATAACCCTCCCGATGCACGAACCCCATTTCCTTATCCCCTAGAGCAGCCGAGATCACCGTCCAAGCGCTCTGCGAGGGCTCAGCCTAGCACTCCTAGCAAGAAGCGCAGTCCCGTCTATTTCACAGTAGATGATGTCTTATTGTACAACTCATTCCATGCCGATTTCGGCCCTCTACACATCGGTCACTTGTATCGGTTCGCGGTCCAGTTCCACGAGATTCTTGGGGAGCCTGAAAACCGTGATCGTGCAGTGGTGTTCTACTCTAAGACGGATGCACGAAGCCGTGCTAATGCTGCTTGCCTGGTTGCCTGCTACATGGTCCTGATCCAGGCCTGGCCCCCGCACCTCGCTCTGGCACCAATTGCGCAAGCCGATCCTCCGTACATGCCATTCCGTGACGCAGGCTATAGTCAGGCAGATTTCATCCTAAACATCCAGGATGTCGTCTATGGTGTGTGGAAAGCTAAGGAGCAGTCGCTCTGTAGCCTCAGGGACTTTAGTCTTGAAGAGTATGTATAATACCAATTGGCTCTTATTGACTCTACTGACATCTTCTCTAGATACGAAAAGTTTGAGCGTGTTGACATGGGTGATTTCAACTGGATCACCCCGCAGTTCCTCGCTTTCGCCTCGCCGCAACACCAACCGATTGCGCCAATCCCTCAAAACACGCCCGAGTTCGCAGCGCTTCCATCCACCGTCTCTGAAGTCCTTTCTTCAAAGCTACCTCTTCCTTTCAAAAACGTTCTGGCGCACTTCTCATCCCGTAACATCGGCCTTGTTGTGAGACTGAACTCCGAGTTGTACTCTCCGTCCTACTTCACGGCTCTGGGCATCACCCATGTTGATATGATCTTTGAAGACGGAACCTGCCCTCCCCTGCCACTTGTCCGTCGCTTCATCAAAATGGCACACGAGACGATCTCTAAGAAGAAGGGCATTGCTGTTCACTGCAAGGCCGGTCTGGGACGGACTGGGTGTTTAATCGGCGCGTACCTCATCTACAGATACGGATTTACTGCCAACGAGATCATTGCTTTCATGAGATTCATGCGACCAGGCATGGTAGTCGGTCCTCAACAGCACTGGCTACACCTCAACCAGGGCTCTTTCCGCGAGTGGTGGTACGAGGACTCGATGAAGGAGAAGCTGGCTCAGATGCAGGCTGCTCCCATCACTCCTGGACGGCCATCTACCAGACAGCGGGCCAACGGACCTGTCGCCACGCCGCCGAACAACGGCCATTCTAAGCGTGCTGCTCTTGGGGAAATCGACCACAACGAAGGAGCTGGGGCCCCAGCGGAAGAGTACCTCCCCGCACCCACTCCCGGACAGCCTCGCAAGTCACACAGAAAAGACTCCCGCCATCACCCCTATGCCCGTACCACATCTGGAAGCTTGGTTGTCGACAAGGATGGCAATAAGAATTCCGAACAGACCAGCCACAGACACCACCGTCTCAGCAACGACAGCAGCGAGAGTGAAGAGGAGATCCAATTGCGTATGTTGGCGAAGCGTTCCTCCAGATCCCCTGTCGCATCCCCCAGTCAGCGGTCCGTTAGTTACTCTGCTACGGTAACCGCTAGCTACACCCTGAATGACGATGATCGAGAGAATTGGGGCGATTCTGCCGCGTATGCAGCACCGAAGACTCCTGTCAGCACCAAGAGTGGCAGTGGAGCGATTGCAGTAACAAAGGTTCGGACGAGCCCCAGGCGTGCAACAGACACCAGGAGTGAGACGAAGGTTCGGAAGGCTAGCGGCCGCGTTGGCAGTGCTGGAAGTCCCACGCGGGTGAAATAAACGCCTCACCGGCGCAGGTATACTTCTTTTCTTCTCCGCGCTCTTGAGCCTTTTCAGATATCCTTTTCTTCATTTCTACTTTTTGCCTATTGTTGCTGCCGGGGTATAATATGTGCATAGTCCCGCGTATTTTCTCTTCTTTGCTACCTGCGCTTTGACTTTACCCTTTCTTTTTTGGCAATTCTTCGGTGCGGTTGTGGGTGTTGGGTTCTGGTGCAAAATCCATGGGTCTGGGTGTGCGTGTTTATGGCGTCTGGTTACACTGTTGATGGTCAAATGATATCTAGAAGTTGGTCTGGAATACACCAAGTCTTTGACTGGCACATGATGTTTAGAGTGTGTCGAGTGGCTGTTATCGATCAAACGCGTTTCTCTGTACGTTTATGATCTACGTCGATATGACCGATTCGTTATGACCTGTCTCTGTGGAATGGCTGCTCCGTAAATACTTTGTCAATCTTGGCCATTGTAGCAGGAAGCTTCTCGCAGACTGCTCGATGTCCACGCAGGTAGTAGTTTATCGATCGGCCCTCACTACCCTCATATTCAGCGATGTAACGAACCACTTGATTTGGCAAGGAAATTATCCGCATCGCACTATCTCTGTTAGAAAGCAAACAGTTGCATGTCGTCGACTGCGAAGCTATGCCACCTAAAGCAGTATACAGCAGCTACTGCCCTCTACCACGGCCGTCCGACGTAAGAGAGGAACCGATCGGTTCAGCTTCGTGTCCCTGATGGCACTAAACAAATCAAGCCTTGCAAAAAGCGATATTTTACCCTTTTGACTGGCATCTGTCGAATTTAGTAGTACTGAGTGTGGTGTTTGCTATTCTATTTCATAGGATATTGACATTGAATACACATTTGCAACTATGGAATATCAATATAGAATAGACATCATTTATAACAACAAGCATTGTTAGTCTAACGGTTATGATACTCGCCTTCCAAGCGAGTGGCCGGGGTTCGACTCCCCGACAATGCATCTTTTTTTCTTCCGCTCGGACTACTTCCCACCGTCCTGCAGGGCGCTTTTCTTTTTGCGACAAAGCGTTGTTTATGGAAATGGGGTTTAATTATAATATTTCATTTTTCCACTGCATGCATAAATGGATACACTGGAAAGGCTCTTTATCTCGTACTGCTTGGTTATTGACTTGTGTCGAGGGGTTGAAGCTTGTATGTTTGCATGCTAATCCTACTTTAGGATACAGCCACGCTTCTCAGAAGTTGAGAATTATAACTTTAATCACAGGATAGACACCTCTCCCAGATATTTCTCACTGTAGTCATCGCCATTATACACTATGCCTTTCATTCTAGCCCTAACAATCCTTCCTTACCATAAATCATCAAAAACCTGAGCATCTACCCTAACAAAACCCCCTCCAAATGCACCCGAATCAAATCCCGATACTCCCCCGCCCTCGGCGTACTCTCCTCAATCCCCTGCACCTTCGCCGCATCATCCCAAAGCCTCAACTTGACCATCCCATCGCGCAACGGATCCCTCTCGAAGGCCTCTAACTCTGCGCCCTTGAATGGCCCGCCTTGGAACTCGAGTGATTTCTTCGAAGCAGATGATAACGTCTCGTAGTATGCTTTGTCTGTGGCGGTGAGATATCTACCACACTCATTTATCTTCTTATCAGCTTGACGCTTTGAGCATAGTCGTAGAGAGCAGGAGTGGGAGTTGTGATGAAGTGAAGGAAACGTACCGCTTCGCAGGAACATGACTCTCGACTAACCGACAAACCTTCTCACTGAAACCCAGTGAACGAAGGTATTCCGCTCCGATAGTCTCGTGGCCCATGCGGCCGACATTCTCGGTACTTTTGTTATCGTTGTTGGATTTCAGGTTCATCCGGACTTCCTTCGTGGATGAGAGGGGGATGATCTGGCCGATGTCGTGGAGGAGGGCGGCGAGGATTAGTTCGGGGGATGCGCCTGGAAGAAGTGGATCTTATCAGTCCAGTCGGTTTCTTTTCTTGTAGTGATGGTTTGGTCTTCGAATAATGGTGTGGAGTGGCTCTTTTCGTACCTGAATTCTGGGCTTGGTGCGCGGCTTGTAGACAGTGTTCGAGCTGGCTGATGGATTCGCCGATGTAGTCGCCTTGTCCGTATTCTTCAAGGGAGGTTACGAGGTAGGTGGCTTTTTCGAGGGGTGTTTGGGGGATCATTCTGAGGAGTTGGGCAGGGGGGAGGTGTGTGGAGGTGGTTTGCTCTGAAGGGGGGGAAATGATGTGGATGTGGGATGAGTGACCAGGGGGAGAGGGGTTTTATAGGAGCGATTTTCTGCTGGTTTCATGAACCCACGTGCTTTCGCTTTTATTTGGCTCATTATGAAAAGCCGAATCTGTTTATGAATATAAAGTCTATCTTGAAATTTTTGGGATTTCTTGGTTGCGTGAACTAATTAATTATAGCTGTTGCTATGTGGTGAACAATCGTTTGATCTACATGGTTTACTACATGGTATAGACTTGCATTGTAGAACACCAGTCTATCGACTCCTTCCTTCCAAATCTTTTCTTTGCCCGTTCTCAACAAGCTATTCATTCATAAACATTGCACCCTAAATTTACGCTACGCAAGTACCGGCTGTTGACCCTCGACCGTCAGCATCGGGGAGCCGTAGCCATACCGCATTCTGCCCTCCTCATACGTCTCTCCCTCTTTCCGCATGTGCGTGGCAGGCCACAGCTTGCGGCGATCCTCATAGTACTGATCGTGCAGGTCACCCTCAGCCAAGCGGTTGTATGTGGCGTAAATTGCGCGTCGGTCCTTGGAGCTGGTGTTGGCGCCACTCTTGTGGGCAAGGTAGGAGCCAAAAACGAGAATGTCACCTGAGTAAACTGATGGTTAATTTTTTGAATTACGGTTTTATCAGGACAAACATACCCGGTTGTAGATTGCAAGGCGTCCATGTTTGGCTCTTGACCCAGCCAGGCTCAATGCAGCGGTCCTCTCCAAGCGGTACCTCCATAAGGTGACTGCCGTCGACCACGTCAAGTCCACCATTCTCTGAGGTCATCTCGTCAACAGCAGCAAGCACCGTCAGGTGCTAAATTTCCTTGACGTGGGTGTATGCATTGGCGTCGATATGAGGAGAGAAGCCACCTGCTTCGTATTAGCTGCTCCTCTGCCAAGTGCAGCAGATGTAGATTTCTTACCACTACCAGCGAGTTTGTAGTTGATCTTCTCCTTGAAAAGAATCATGTCCTCAGTAGCGAGCTGACGGAGAACGCTCAAGATGCGCTCACCACGCAGAAAACTATCGAAGCCAGCATGGGAATTGGCATAGTTCTCTGTGCGGCAGAGGACCCTTTTGCCTTCGGCATTGACTTCCTGCAGCCGGGATAAGTTCGTCAGCCCGCTGCTAAAAAGGAAGACACTTGGGTCTCACCTCATAGGGCATATAAGAGGCATCTGGGGTCCTTGGGAGGTCGTGAACTTCCTGAGTCCACTGTTGTAGGACTTTGGTCTCAGGAACATTAAAGAAGCCATGAATGAGCAAGTATCCTTTCTCCTCGTAGAACTGGAGTTGTTCCTCCGTTAATGGGTAATAGCTGTTATCCATGATACCAGCCTTAGTATGATTGGACTAAAACTTTGGTTCAAACTGCAGAGAGCACATGTCCTTTTCCCCGACCGAGATTGGGGCCATCGCACCCATAAATCCTCTAATGCGAGCCTCCTTGCTCGTGAACGTTACTTCCAGCTGCTGACCTTCATATGTCACTATGCCGGGCCGGTGCGAGGTCCGTGTTCCAGAGTGGGGAATGTCGGAGCACAAGGCAGAAGTATCAGCGAGGGGTTGCGCAGAGGCCAGGCACGAGACAGGCTGATCCTTGAAGGTATCTCGAGGCATAGAACCACTCAGGACGCGATAAAATGCCCATGTGCCCGGGACGAGGCGCTATCATAGGGCGCGGGCCGTCCTGATAAGCCCCGCCGGACTACGGGCCTGCTTGCTTAAGCGAGGCGGAGATCCCCGCCAGGGCCCTGCCTGGACTGGGTATAGTTTGTTCTTTCTGTTACATTAGATAGACCTCGCCAGAAACTCTCCGCCTGTTGTACGAAAGGTGGGTTCGTCTGCCAACAGCGATGCAACACTATGTATCTCGTGCGAGCCATGCCGGCTGCTATTGGATAGCATGGCACGTTCTCGAGGAGTCTATTGTTGCCCAGAGAACTATTAGCTGCACTGAAGTAGATGTAGTGAGAATGCAACGGACAAGTTAAGGGCAGACTATAGCCCACGAATGTGCAGTCGTTTCTTTTGCCAAATGGACATACCTCTACAGTCGACACATTGGCATCTTCTATTATGGCTGTTGCAACCAATTGCTCCGCGACCGAACGGGTTGAAACCACCATGAAGCATAGCCACCAGGGCGAGATAATGAAGCAAGACGACACCAATTCTATCGAAGATGGTGAGTTACGGGCCTCATCAGGTGTTTTGAACGTCGTCGTCTCGGGACTAGGACTCTTCAGTGATGGCTATAATGCTCAGATCAGTGAGTTCACCTTTAGCGAAGCCTGTGCTTAGCATGCCATGCCCAGCTTGCATAAGAAAAATCACTAATCTCAGTTCCCGCAAAGTCGGCTACATGGAGCCTTTGTTCTCTGTCTTGTTAGTTCCCTTCAGGAGCCCCGTAGCTTAGGGCTATCTGTTGACGCATTCATTGGCATTAGGTATAAAAATACCATGTCCTCAAACATCAAAACCAGACTATCCAATTCCTTTCTTATTGGAGAGATCTTTGGTATGCTCTTCTTCGGTGCTTTAATTGACCGAGTAGGAAGACGGACAGGAGTGGTGGCTACTACCTTGTTCTTGGTGCTTGGTATCATCTTGTCTGCTGCAGCACACGGTACCTCGGAGTTGGGGTAAGACTCGCTTCAATTGAACGAAGTATCAACCAGATGTTTTGACTTTCTGATCAGAATGTTTTGGATGATGATTGTTGCTCGCGGTATCGCTGGCTTCGGAGCTGGTGGCGAGTATCCTGTCTGCGCAACCAGCGCAACTGAGGCGGCTGATGAGACCGCCAATCTTCGGAAGAAGAGAGGATTTCTGGTCGCGTCAACCACAGATTTTGCTGTGGATATGGTACGTGTCTCAATCATCGGAGTGGGTTTTATGTAACTCAAATAGAACTATGCTTAGGGCTTCGTGGCCGCCGGTATTGTGGCCCTCATTGTTCTCGCTTGCTTCCACCAGGATGTCAAAAGTGGGGTTTGGAGAGTCTGTTTTGGGCTTGGTTTTGTGGTATGCTCTAAGAACCCTCAGCACGAAGTGATGTATTGAAAATTGTGACAGATCCCTGTTTTCATGTGTTTCTTTCGGATTCGCATGATCAATTCGAAGCAATATCGCAAGCACGCTATCAAGTCGCGATACCCATATTGGCTTGTCCTTCGGAGGTATTGGAAACCGATACTGGGAACCTGTAAGTTTTGTTCCTGGATATAATTGCATCAGCCGCCCTGATATCTTAGCTCTCGCTTGGTTCTGCTACGACTTTGTCACGTATCCGTTTGGACTTTTCACTTCCACCATCATCTCTCAACTCAGCCCAAACAATACAACAGTGGAAAATATTGGTTACGGAGTACGTAAAAAAAGCAGCCGGATGTCCTAAAATCGAGATGCTGATATGGTCCACCAGACGGTTGTTAATTGCTTCTATCTCCCAGGCTGCCTACTGGGAGGGCTCCTGATGGATAAAATTGGAAGGAAGCAGAACATGACTCTCGGCTTCGTGCTCTGGGGTATATGGGGCTTCATATTGGGCGGCGCTCTTCGCCCGATACAGTCAGTATTCCCGTTGTTCGTCGTTATGTACGGCATTTTCAACGCCCTGGGTGAGATGGGCCCCGGTGTGTCGACCTTTCTGTGCGCCGCAGAGTCATTCCCCACCCCTCTTCGTGGTCACTTCCTTGGTCTGGCCGCTGCAGTAGGAAAGGCGGGCGCATCAATCGGGACTGAAGTATTTACGCCCATTCAGGACTCGTTCTCATCTACCGAAAAAGGTCAACAAGCCGTCTTCCTGATAGGGTCGGCTTTCTGTATGGTTGGCGCGTTGATAGCGTGGTTCCTGATCCCGGATATGTCGCGAGAGCTGGAAACCGAGGATGCCAGGTTCAAGGCGTATTTGGAAGAGAACGGGTACGACATCAGCTCATATGGGGAGGCGCTCTACGTGGAGCAAAAAATAGATAGTTAGAATTTGGGAACCGTGAAAGGACTCTCCTAGAAATCCTTTTAACGAAGGTGATACCGCGCGCAACTTATAATGCCAATGAGGTGGTAATCTGATCGTTCTCTTGCAGTGAATCTGATATTGATGCTGAGTAACGCCCGAGTCCATCTGATTCAGATGGGCGTTCCATTTCTTGGACAGCCCAGGCAATACATTCGTGCCAGTCTAGCGGCAATGCCTTACGAACGGCAACAACTATTTCTCTCCCCCAGTATGCCATCCATATGTTGCTCCGCAGCCAGTCGAGAGTGACTGCGTAGTTGGCTAGAATGGACAGAGCCAAGGGCTCGCCAATGCGCACCATTGACCAGAACTCTGGAGGGCAAATAACAGCAAAATATGAGAATGTCATTTTTATGCGGCGATACATAATTGACATTGCAAGGCTGTGTCTCAGAGTTTTTATGGTCGGTTCATATATACCCATGCGAGCGGCTTCGGGCGCCATTGCAGCGCGTGAAAGGAGTTTGCTTAGCACATCCTCAAGCTCAGATGAAAGCACCGTCGGTGGAAACGGATGTGGCAACATCAAGACGGACCAACGACTACGTACCATGGTATCGTGATCAGATTTGACGAGAAAGGATGATCCTCGAATTAGAGAGAAGACCTGGTGAAGCCTGTCTATAGGGTCTTCTGTAGGCTCAGAGGGACGCTGGATCCCAAAAGTATAGAGGCTGACGACGCATGAGAATGCAAAAACAGCATCATGATTTTCGGGTGTGATGTTAGAAAGGTACGACCGAAACATTGCGACACCGAGATCATGATGGCGGATAGCGATGACCGTGTGTCTTTGCGGTGAAACACCCTTAAGAGCCAAGTGTAAGGCACTCAATCCCAAAAGGCCGTGCAACAGAAAATTATGTTTGAAAGCCAGCTCAGTAACCCACTCTCCCCATAACGATTGGTGTTGGTCTCGTGGTATGATGACGTCCGTGATACTTCTTGATGTGTGTAAAGCGTAATGATTCATTAACCTCAGCCGTTCCTTTTCTGTATCCGTAAAGTCACATTCCATGTCAGAGCGTTCCGTACCAGGTGTGGAAGCTGCAGCAGAAATCAAATCGCTAGGAGAATGGCTGCTATATCCGTCAGAAATGCTAGATGATCGGTGATTGATACGAGATGAGTCGTCTCTGGCTTGATTTGAAGGCATTTCATTTCTGGGTGCCACGAATACCAGATTCGCTGGCTGAGTAGCCAACGAGCAAGCCGAACCTATCCTTCTGCATCGGCCACATTGGGGTCTATCTTCGTCGCACTACTTACGATAAGCACGGGACACGCACGGAGCCACGTAACTAACCTTTGTGCGATTATTCTTACACTGCGAACAGCCATGTCGGCTCTTATTGTGGTAGCGCCTTTGGGGCATGAGCCGCGGTGCTATTAGACTGAGTCGATCTAATAGAAACGGACCAATGATCCGGGGATCAGTAGTGGACAGATAATGCGATGATAGAACGATGGATCTTCTCTTGCAGGGCTGCTATAATAGTATGTTTAGTAATGACATGAAGGCTTAAGGCGCCGCGTGGCCCAGGGAAATTCGAGAACCGGCTGAATTAGATACCATAGCTCTTGAGGTGAGAAGTTGGCGTGGAGAAGGCAAGAGAGTAATACGTGAGCAGTGACCCGTGGATCATCGACACGCTAGCCCTTATTCGGCAATTTGTACGTGGTACGGTCTATAGTACCGGGATCGAGCACCCTTTCAAGCTCTCCCTTTCGCTCATTGCTTGTCCACGAGAGAACATGCATCGGATATTAACTGATATGAAACTCCTATCCCCGATAAGCCCCTAAAGTCCGTGCAAAGTGGTTCCCTTCCCCTCATATATGAGACCCTCCGGACCTCACTGCCCTGCCTCAAATTCAATACTCATGTTCATAACATTCATTACGGTATCTATCTAACATGGTCGGATTAGACGACGTACGTGCCACGAACACTGCTCTAGTTCAGCGCCAGCCTTTGGTTGCTGTCTTCTTTGGTGGTACCTCAGGCATTGGTCACTATACCTTGCGTGCATTGGCCACAGCGGAAGCCAATGGTGGTAAGGGCTTTCGTGCATATATTGTTGGCAGAAATATCAAAGCCGCCGAAGAGATTATTGCAGAATGTCGTGGCATATGCCCCAAAGCCCAGATCAGATTCTTGCAGACTGAAGATATCTCGCTGATTCAAAATGTAAATCGCGTCTGCGAAGAGATTATTCAGATGGAAGAAAAGGAGCAACAAGACCCAAGGATCGACTATCTCATGCTAAGTCAGGGAGGGCCTATATACCAGCCACGGAAAGGTGCGTTCGAAATTATTGGTTATATCTGCATTTCTGACAAATTCGCAGACACGAAAGAAGGTATCGACGTCACGATGTCCTTGATGTACTACTCTCGCATGAGAGCGATAACAAAGCTCCTTCCATTGCTACTCAAATCCACTCTCCCTGCAACAGTCGTTTCGGTTTTTGCCGCTGGTTACGAGCAAAAGCTATTTCCCGACGACCTCTCTTTGCGCGATCTAGATAACTATAACTATTCTACGGCTCGCTCACATATGATTTACATGCATGTGTGCTTCATGGAAACCTTGGCAGAACAACATCGTGGGAAGCTCAGTCTGATACACATCTTCCCTGGTCTCGTGTTGGGACCCGGGTTTGAGAAGCATGACTTGCCTGCTTGGTTCAGAGTGCTGTGGCGTTACATATTTGTTCCCTTCTTCGCACCTTTCCTGACTGTTCCACCATCCGAGAGTGGTGACAGGATGCTGAGCCTGGCGTCGTCTCGTTATCCGCCACGGGGGGCGACTTCTGCACAGAACAAAGAGGAGACTACTGTGGGAACAGATGGTGAGCTTGGAAGCGGTGCTTACTCTCTTGGCAAGTACTGCGATACCAACTACAACGCCAAGTCCTATGAGAAGATCAACAAGGACGAACTGAGGCAGAAGGTGTGGAATCATACTATGAGCGCTTTCGAGACTATCGAGGCAGGTGAAGTTTTTGCGAAATGAGGGGGTCTTATGGATTACTTAGGGGATGGATCATTTGTAATGAAATATGACCATTGGGGTCAGATTGTAGCAACCTGCGGAGACTAATCCGCCACTGCATTTCTGAAGAAGTGAGCTTTACTGGAGTTCGAGAGATACAATTTGTAGCTATCTTATTAGGACTATCTCAAGACAGCGTTAAATTGTTCTGGTACAGTACAAAAAACAACTCCAGCTCCAGCTCCGAGCTTACGCTCGGAGATCCCGACAATTCCGCGGAGGGCCCATTCATGTCCGGGAACAGCCTCCGGACATAGCCTCAACTACCGGGTATACAAGAAGGCGACCATCCCCACCAAACCTCATATCCTCAGATAACCATTGACTACTTCCAGAACCCTCAAATGCTACCTAATTCAAACCATCATGTCCAACTCATCAGCTGCTAGCCTTGTCGCTTTGAACTCGTCAACGCTTGGTACTGCGATGCCAGAAGTGACTCTACCGGATGGCAGCAAAGTGCAGACAGGCACAGTAGGGCAAGTGATCCTTCGAACCCGCTAATTTATTGCTTCGGAATTTGGACTGAATTGACGATGAACGTAGAGCAATGCTGGTCAATATCCGGGCGTATAACGAAGCACATGCAGCTGGGGACAAAGTCAAAATGGACACGCTCAGGACAGCTCTTAGAGCGGCGATCCCGTTGTTAATGAAAGTGGGCATGTTTGACCTGTTTCCGCCTGAGGAGTGGATACAAGGGGATAATGAGGGGCGAAAACAGGTCGGAGAGATGTATCTGGAGTTATTGAAGTCGATGTGATTGTACTTTATGCCCTGTTAAATTTCGAGCTTAATCACTTGTGGAGCGTTTCGCTGGAGTTATGGTCAGTTTGTCACTCATCATCTTAGTTAACTATCTCTGAATGTGCTGCACGAAGCTCTGGACGCGATACCAAAACAAGTTAGTTCCCGCTCTGGAAGTGCCCGGTCTCGGGCAGGTCAGGCCTGCTTCTTGATTTACCCGCTTTCAACATTTGCTCCGACTCTTCGCTCTCAATCATGTCAGTATGGTGATGAGTTGATCACTCTTTCAATGCCGGTTGTTTATTGTCAAAATGCCAGACTCTAATCTGCGCAGCCGCCAACATCGATCACATGCGGTTCGACGTAATGGGTCCTTGCAATCGTGTGAGCCGTGTCGCAAATCTAAATTGCGATGCGACCATGAGAGACCAGTCTGCGGCCGATGCTTGACTAAGAATATGGTATCGGGATGTTTTTATCATCCAGCACCGATGACGAAGAAAGTGACTGGAGGCTTGATCAGGTCTGCCAGAGGGCCACAAGGAAGAAATAGCCAGTCCATTGCAAGGTAACAATTCTCCAGTCACATCCAAAAACAACTACACATGGAAGTCCAGCGCACGAAGGTGTGCTGACATCGTTATAGCTCGTCAACTACAGAAGCAGGCGGAGGGAGCGCTCTTCCAAGACAGAACACTACGTTGGAGCCGGCTTCTGCTTCTCCTGGATACTTGGGCTCGACGAGCTACTCAGCCATTCTTGCGGAGCATCGCCCCGAGTTCTCTCTCAATGTAGATAACAGCTCCATGCCCACCACATTGTCCCAATCTATGGAACCCGAACGACTCCAGACTGGAGTGCGGTTACTAAAGCTACTTCAAAACCTCACAATATGCGATAGCTTAATCCGGAGATATTACACCCGAGTCCTTGTTGCTGTCATTCCAGAGATCGTCACAATGTCTATTGTACGCTCCACTCGGAATGTCCTCGGGGCCCTTGATTTCACCGAGGATGTCGAAGATCAGCTTCAGAACACAGTTAGTAAGGTGTCGCAGAATACTTCCAGGCCATTGTCAACCTATGGTTCAATGACAGTGGAGCAATACTGTGCAGCGTTTACTGGGCAAAATCTACGTTGGGAAGCTATAGGCATCATCTTCGCAACTGCTGGAATGTCGCTTTCATCTACACCTGAGAGTGACCCAGATCTATACCAGGTGGCGGCGGACACCTCAGCCCGGGAGAGACTCCGCGCTCAGCTTGTCGAAGCGAGCAGCACCTGCCTCACTTTTAGCGACCAGGCTTCTTCAGTCAATGAGCTATTGGGCTTTTGCCAGTATAGCAGCTTTGTACTTCTCACCCATGTATACGGTGACTCAAGTAAGTACAGAGACCTTGCTTTCCCAGTATTACTCTTCTTAGGACGTAGCATATGCTGATTGTCGTTTGAAATTAGGCTACCAAGCCTGGCGTCGCCTCCGTGAATTATCCGCTACAATTTATGCGGCTGGACTTCACCAGGACAGCCCCATGGACGATAATTGCCCTTTCTTTCTTCGTCAATGGAGAAGATCTTGCTTTGCTGCTGCCTTCTCAGCAGATAAGAATCAAGCCACATTCGTGGGACGACCGCCATCCATTAACTACCGCTACAGCACCCTAACACCCCCGCTGGACATTAGCGAAAGAAGTATAGTCCATGGTGGGGATGAGTTAAACGCGGCGATCGCAAGATTAGATCGTTTCGGATGGTCAGCCGAAGATGAGGTCGATCGAGCAAGTGTGCTCCGTCTTCGTTTCATATTGGCCGTATATAGAGAACGAGCTCTCGAGATAGCCTTAGGGACCGGTGAGCACAGCGATACGGTGCAGAATTCTGAGTGAGTCATACTCATGCCATGGTGTCTCGTGCGAATGAATAATGATCTTGTCGCTAATCTATTCAAGTGAAATAATAAAGCAAGCGCGGGAGTCGTGGGCAGTGTGCCCCGTCCGTCTCCGTTACGACGTGTCTGCGGAAGGGACCGAGTCGGGACCCCTAACAAAGTCGTTCACCTTGCTCCATATTTACCTGGACTACCTTTATACTATTTTCCTTTTGCAGAGGACTGTTGTTAAACGCGCAAACACCGGGCATGAGGCTCTCTTTGATACGTCACGAACAATGTTGTCCAATATCATTAAAGGCAACGCTGACAGTGACCCAGCCTTTGACTTGAGTAGACATCGTGCTTGGGTTGTATGTTAAATACCCCTTAGAGTATGCTGTCTTTCCTATAATTAACATGGTGCAGTTCCTTTACTACGGCCTCCCCAGTGCCAGCGTCCTCATCCTCGAGCTCCTTCACCAAAACCAGGGAATCGGTACATACACTACTGCGTTACCGCGTGCTGAAATCATCCGAAATCTGAGTGTTTTCATCTCATGCCTCTCCTGGGTAGCGCGACCGGGACATGGCAATTACCATACGTGCAAGGAAGCGGAGAGGAAGTTGTCTCATATTCTTGACCAGGTTCTTGATCCTCAGCCCATCGAGGATCTGGCTTTCCACGATGCCACCTCTGGCCTGTACAGTCTCCTCGACTGGTACCATCCCAGCAATCCCAACAATTGGGACTTCAACTCAGAGTATCTACCTCCGCAAAACTGACTTCTCTTGTGAGATGTAAACATATGGGTATCGCATTAATCATCAAAGGTCATTAACTCATGAAAGAGGATCCCAACTATCGTCCAGGACCAACCAACGGGGACCCGCACATGGACTGGCCTATGTTTCCTATAAAGCCGAAAAATGAAGATATTGATGCCCATAGTGAGCGACAACATTCGAGTGGAGTAAGACCGGCGTGGGATGAATGCCCAGACAAGACACCAAACGCCGCATAAGCCTGGAAAAAGAAGAGGTCGGTCGCATTCACACCATCCACACAAACTCATTACTCGGATGGGTCTCTTGAACGTAATACGCTCTATGACAGAGTGGGCAATTGAAGTGGTCTTGCAGATACCACTTTTCGAGACATTCTCGATGGAACACGTGCAGACATTTGAGTTCTCGGATTTCCTGGCAGCGCAGAACCGACTCGAGGCAAACAACGCTGTCAACGGCACCGTTAGTGGGCGAACAACTTGCTAGCGTTGCCGCTAATTCAGCCGTTGGTCGGCAGATGCAAGCTAAACGTACCACATGAAGTCGCCTTCAACACCTTCGGACGGTAAAAGAGGGCCTTTAGCTCGCGACCACCAATCTTCTAATGTCCGAGTTGGGGAGACGGCATCCAGCTTGCGTAACTTGTCGCTTGAGCTGCCTTTGCTCTTGAGAACGGGATGGCGCTCACGCCGATTGACGAAAAGGGTCAGACTATAGAGATTTAGGGTATTAGTGGCGCGAAGGCGATCATGACCAGCATCGGGCACAAAGCTGAAAAGGGGCTGGCTAATCACTCACAGCAAACACATGATGATTAAGGTCGCGACTCCTAGTCCGATTCCTAAGACAACGGCCATGTGGTGATTGACCTGAGGGTTATCCTTTTTCTCCGACAACCCCATGTTCCTCGTCGCGGGAACTCGGTGTGGTCGGGCTGCGAGCGAGAGAGAGGCGACAATCCTCAACCGAGGCCGAGGATGTCTTTCCTTTAGTTATATTTTGACTTCTCGTTAATTCTGAAGAGAGTTGTTCCACAGCCCCGGGGATTCTGGCCGCTAATAAAGGATACGAGCCACCACCAAGCGTTGTACCTCTGATCGTCGTCACCTGGCGGGGTATGCGCCAACCATGCTTTATCAGGCCATCCCGAAGCCATCAATCAGCAGATGCTCGTGAGACGTACATTTCCCACGGTCGCTGACGCCCGAGTATTCAAGAAAAAGGAATGAGGGGCTTGACTGAATAACAGTTTGGTTTTAAGATCAGGAAATCACAGTGCTATCGCCATCACCATGACAACACAGGGTTCCTTTGTCTGGCTTCAGGCTATGTGCCACCCATGTGCTCTATTCCCTTGAGAGCCCAGCCAGAGGCATCTGGCTGCCTGCATTCCACACCTTTTTCCCCAGGTCATCCGGCAGCAGCTTCTCCCAACTACTAGCGCAGGTTGCCGCTGGGGGGCTCAGCAGCGCACATCCATCACTCTAAACGATGCTACTAACCCTATAGCACTGACCGTCGGGCGATCGCTGCAAGCATTGATTCATTCCTTCCCATGCGCCCCGGACTAACTTCCTTGGCGCGGTTGCAAGGGAGCTCTCGATGGATGGTCGGCTGAGCATGATTTTGGTGGCGGTCGCACTAGCTGGAAGCCAACAAATTAGCAGGTCATGCCATGTCGTGCCAGGTCATGCCACGGCTGCCGATCCACACAGATCCCCCGGATGTGCAGCTCGCGCTCATTGTTACCCATGGCTATGACGCAGTTTGCTCCTGTCTTGTATAAACAACACGCTTATCCAGATCTTCACACTCGGTGATCGGGACGCTAAAGACAACACACACTGCAGACTCTGCATCAACTGGCTTCCCATATTCGGGACTGGACTGTCTAGCTTACTCCGAAAACATTATGTCTCCTTTGCACGCTTATAGGCCGCAATATCGGCAGCCCAATACACCAAGTTGACCTGTCCCTCATTTCTACACACCACAACTGGCGCCGTCCTCAGCTAATGAAGCAGCATGCCCCTACTTATCCCTTACCAGGGGCGTTGGTCGCACAGCACCTTTGACTCAAATGAGCTGCAATTCCACTTAAGTCTGCACTAGTCAGACAACCGCCTTCTACACCTACACCGAAAGCAATATAGAGAGCTGCGCTCCCACCTACCTGTATAAGCCGACAGCCCAAACCGACCAACCCGATATCACCACTACAACCACAATCCCACATCATGGCCTCCCCCGCGCAAGCCATCACGCTCGAAGAGCACGCGATATTCCCATCCCTCGAAAGCAACAACTTCTTCTACGACAACACATGGAAGATCTACCCTGAACGTCGCAACCTGGCAAAAGACCTCTCCAAAGCCCGTCTCGCCAACATGGACGCCGGCAACGTCTCCTACCAGATCCTCTCCCACCTTCCCGGCGGCGTCGCCTCAACCGACCCCGCGCGCTGCTACGCAGCCAACAACGAAATGGCCACCGCCATAAAACAGCACCCAGACCGATTCGGCGGCTTCGCAGCGCTCCCAATGGCCCATCCCCTCGAAGCCGCCAAAGAACTCCGCCGCACCGTCACCGACCTCGGCTTCCTCGGTGCCCTAATCGACAACCACCTCCCGGACGGAACAACCCACTACGACGACAAACGCTTCTGGCCCGTCTTCGCAGCCGCCGAATCCCTCGACGTCCCCCTCTACATCCACCCTTCCACTCCATCCCAGGATTCCATCCAATCACGCTTCTCCGGCAACTATCCACTCGCTGCAGAACTCGGCCTCGCGTCCGCAGCCTGGGGCTGGCACGAGAACGTAGGCCTGCATATCCTGAAACTCTACGCGGCGGGAGTATTCGAGCAATACCCCAAACTCAAGATAGTAATCGGACACATGGGCGAGCTGCTCCCGATCATGTTGCACCGGATCGCGAGATTGGGGTTTTTCAAGGGGTTGGCGGCATCGAGACGCAAGGGGATTATGGATGTCTGGAATGAGAATATATGGGTTACGACCAGTGGAGTGTTTAGTGTTGAGACGTTGATGATGTTGTTGCAGGTTACGAAGGTGGAGAGGGTGATGTATAGTGTGGATTATCCGTTCGAGGATAATGTTACGGGAAAGGAGTTTTTGAAGAAGGTCAGGGAGTCGGGGAAGTTATCGGCCCAGGAGGTGGATTTGATTGAGTTTGGGAATGCGAGGGAGTTTTTCAGGTTGGGGAGTAGGGCGTTTCTTTGATTGGGTTGGGGTGGGGATTAGAGGGCAGAGGGATGGATGGTTGGGTTATGGTATAGAACAAGACCAGAGTTCTGATCGGCGAAATGGAATGACGCAGTGCAATTCTGTTCGTTGTGTATTTGCTTCTTTACTGATTTGTCATGAACGGTCACACGCTTCCTTGATAGAAGACACCGCCATGGTCACACGATACTAGTATGCTCGACATTGATGACCGATACCCCCGTCTCCTCTGCCTTCTCAGTCTCGACTGTACCCCCCTTTACGACTACATCCTCGGGAAGCATTCCCAGGGCACGACCACCGAAGAGCAGATCGATCTCTTCGAGTGACTTCTGGTTTGTTTCTTTGAAGAAGAGGTAGACGGTTGGAAGAGTGATGCATACGTCTGTTTCGATTTTGATGTGGTTAGCAGACAAGCAGTAAGGGAAAGGGAGGAATATAGGGCAACGGAGTTGGTAAAGGAGTATGGGTTACTCACTCCACGCCGCAAACACGAAATAAAATTTCCACTGGATCTTGTCCAGCGCGATCGGGGAGACCTGGTTCCAGAGAGTGCTTACGGCCCAGTTGCCAATGGCAGTGGCGAAGGCGTTTCCTCGACCGCGGATTTGCATTGGCATTACTTCTGCCATGTAGACCCTATTTATCGATAGTAGCATGTTAGAAGGCAACAGTATCCATGTTAGTTGATAGTTGGGGGAGGCACTAACCAACTGCAAGGGCCGAATGATAGAGAAAAGATAACGGTGATGCAGAAGATGAAGAAAACACCGCCGATACTGTATCCCTTTCGAGTACCGTCCAGGTTCTGCGAGTAGAGAGCTGCTTCGCAGATTAGGGCGATGGTGATTGCTATGGTCCCGAACAACATGGGCTTGCGGCGTCCAACTCGGTCGAGGAGGAAGAAAATGAAGATGAAGTTCGTGATGGGACCGACGCAGTTGTAGATTCCTGCTACGAGTGTGTTGCGGTTACCTGTGATGCCGAGGGCGTTGTACATGATTGTTTGGTAGTAATTTACGACGTTGACGCCTGTCATTTGGGTGAAGACTTGGACGGCGATGCCGTGCCTGATTGGGTGGGATGTTAATAGAATGCGGGGTAAAATCAGGGTGTTGGTAGGAGGAGGAAACGCACATGAGTCGGGTTCGCCATTGAGGCACACGGAACATGATGAGCCATCCGGGAACGGTGACAGCTTTTTCGGCTTCAATAGTGGTTTTTATTTCATTGTATTCCGTCTGGATCCAGTCCTCGTTGATGCCGTCGAAGTGTAATCTTCGGAGGATTTTCATCGCTTCCTCATAGCGTTCCTTTTCGATCAGGTATCGAGGTGATTCGGGCATGAAGAACATGCCTATAACGAGAAGAACGGCAGGAACGGCCTGAAAGGCAAGCGGGAATCGCCATTGAAATTCGCTAGTATCCGGCGCATGAAGGGAGCCGTAGCCGACCCAGCTAATCTTAAGTTAATGTTTTCCTTGTCTGAAATATATGCAGACATGGTTGTGGTGGTGGTATACATACGTACTGACAATAAACCCAACACCGATCATCTGCTGGGCTAGACCAATGATGAACCCACGCGAACGGGGATGAGCGACCTCTGCTTGATACACTGGGACAGACATAGACATGAGACCAACTGCCCAACCGGCCAGAATACGACCAACAAGGATCATGGCCAAGTTCTTCGCTGACGATTGAAGAATAGCGCCAATCATGCAAATGAAAGCACCCATCTGGATAGTGAACTTTCGTCCGAAGCGGTCCATCGTTAGACCACCCTGGAGCGCGCCAATGCATGCTAGCAGCCATTGTTAGCCAGAAGGGCAATACATAGAATGGAGGAGGTCCAAGCCAGAGAAAAGAACCTACCACCTCCCGAAAATGTGCTGTTGATAGCACCAATGATGCTTGATGTCTGGGTGGTGTTGAAGAAAGCCAGAAAATTCTTCGACTCGATTACGTCCGTCATGACACCGCTGTCATATCCGAACAGAAAAGACCCTGTAGCTGCAAATGCAGCCAGGCCAATTGTAAAGTATCGACCCATCTTGAAATGCCGATCGATATGTTATGGTGTGTGAATCTCTTCGGCCATGAAGTAGTGTCAAGTGGGACATTGAACGGCAGAACTTATACGAAAAAACACAGGAAAGGACCCCGAGCGGGGGTGGGGCAGATAACATGGCCTATATACGTCAAATCCCTGCTAAGCCTTGTTCCGGGGTCAAATGCATGGAGATTTCATCAAGCTCATCGCTTTGGCATGCGTCAGACTGGGGACTGTTGACCGGTGGACGAAAAGGCCGATGGTGGAGCGAGGGTTAGCAGGAAGCTTGAAAATCCGGGGTGGCCGGCCGGCCCGGGACTAGCATGGCCATCTCGCTCCTGATTGCGTTCGCCAAAGTAGTAAACTTCCCCAGCCGACATGATTGGCGTTTAACGCACTAACGAAAGAGGCGCCGGTGTGGTCAGCCCGTGCGCGGTTGCAGTCCGCTGGAGGGAATCTGGCGGCCAGCCGGAGAAGGATTCTGCCTCAATGACAGCCACTATGGCGTCTCGTCCATCCAAACCGAGCTTTTGAACCAATAGGGTATTTGAGTTCCGGTTCTCCAGGTTTCGAGTATGGTGACTACCCAATCTTCTGGCCACTGCTGTCTATAATTGTAGCATTGCTCGTCCGGGGTAGCGGCCCAGGTTGCCGTGGCAGGCAGGCTAGCAGTGGTCTAGGACAGTCTAGGCATGAGACTAATCCTGACGTGCTGCATGGTCAAACAGGGTGCTGCGGTGACAGGTTGAAGTATAGAGCAGAAGTTGAAGCGGGATGTAGTTTCTGGTCGGGCACATGATGTTTCCACGTGCCCTAGAGTCTTCCTTCTACTACAATTGTCTGCGACTCACCTTCAATTCAGTCGGATCTCTATCATGAAGTCTGTTGTGCAGCACGAGGGTTGAAGGTATAAATGCGGGGTAGGCGCAATAGCAACTACTACGCTTTCCAACTGCACTAACGTCCGCTCATCTCAGGAAGCCTCAAAGCAAGCAAACTGGTCACGCACAAATACCCTTTTGGACAAGGAAGAATAGCCGACTGGTTAAATGCACGGCAGACGTGGCGTGTCAATGGAAACTCAGAATGAATCTCACGTCTCGATTGACGGAATCTGGTTAGCCAAGCCAGAAGGATTGCAGCTTATACAAGCTCTTCGCACCAATCCGACGAAGAACGGAACGCCCGATCTCTTGCTATTAACCATGGGACCCCCGAAGATAATGACAAGTAGCGGCCCCCGTCTCAAAGATAATATCTCGATGGCGAATAAATAGAATTGAAATAGACCTGAGAAAACATGATTCTCTGTTGCCCGGGAAGTGTACGGGTGTAGCATTAATAATCGGAATTGATCAAGCCGGACTTGGGCAGTTTGGACAATTCACATGGAAAGTACGACTTGCAGCTAACAATGGCTGGTACAGCAATAATCTTGGTCGGTAAACCTGTCTTGAGTCTCTACGCAATTTATAAAAAAAAAATAAAAAAATAAGATGGCGAAGAAGACGCAAGAGATCAATTCAATGAAGCTTGAGCGTACAAAATGTTCCTTTACTTGTAGAAGCATCTGGAACTAAGTTGAAGGCATGCCAGCATGACATATTACAAAATCAAGCTTTGATGCTATAAATTGCCTGTTCAATATCTATCAGCTCATCAGCTCGCTTCACAGGTCCTCCCCAGCGCACTCCTCCTTCGGCGTCAACCGCCCAATTGCCACTCAACTGCCATCGACTACCACTCTCGGTAGGCCTGTTCCAGATCCCCCTTTCCCACCCCAACTTCCCGATAGCTAGAAGTCCAGCTGGACTTAGGACATGGCCCCAAGAAGTCACGCCTAGGCCCCATTGCGCATAGATCTTGCGCTCAGCATCGACAATGACCGTCACGGGGTTAGAGCTAGAATCGCCGGTTCCCCCAATAGACTCCAGCCATTTCTCCGTTGATGGCTTGTCGCTATGCGACACAGCGACAAAGTTAATCTCGGGGTGAGTCTCAGCGGCAGTGCGCAACTCGAGAAAAGTTGCTTCCGCCACTGTAGTTACCATTAGTTTAGTGAACAAATGCGCATTTGAGACCAGACTAACCAGGACATCCACAGTGCCTGAGGAACGAGACGATGGTTGGTCTGTTGTTGTCGGCTGGGAGGGGCAGTTCTGGGCAAGAGGGAGCTTTATCTCCAGGCTGTGGTGAAGGAGAGAGCTGCACAGCTGGCGGCGAGAGCCATGAGGCGGCTTCTTGCGACAGGGACATCTGCGAGTACTATTCAGCACTGACGTATACAATCAATTAACAATTAGTGACTGAATAACCAGATGCGCATGTATGTTTGACGTGAGAAAGTTCTGCCAGACTCCATCTCATAATGGTGAGCTAACAGCTCGGCCCAGCCCGCGCGCCCCAGACTCCAATTGAAGAATGCCGTCAGGGTCCCACCGAGTTGACTCGGTCGAGCGAGTCATCATTGCCGCCTAAATAGAATGCTTCCTCATACATTACCTTTTCAACGTCGCTCGATGCAAAGGGAAGGAAAAATGTCCTCGACACATCGGTCTAGTACTGTGCCGCCAACCCTTTCCTCTTCGCCTCGATCGGACTCCTTCATCCGGGCGAGACAACCAAGTCTCGACTTGGAACATGACCTTCTCTCCACCCGTGGTCAACGCCTAGGAGGACTAATACGACGACGCTCTCTCAGCGTCCAAAGCGCCGATAATCCGTATGACAGTGATCGTCTTGATGAGTCTTTCCCCCAAGATCGCGGGGATAGGCCTCTCGCTTTTGAGCGCGCTAAGCGACTTATTGGCGAGAGCAAGCCTATGTATCGTTGGTATGCCGTTGCCCTTGTTTCACAGCTCAGTAGACATCTACTAACGATGAGCTACAGGCAACATTTCTATCAAGACCCGTCTATGCTGAAGAAGATGCCAAAGGCCATGTACGTTGCTATCTGTGGTTCCAACGCTGTGGTCTAACAAGCTACAGGCGCGATTATTACGAGCGCAACAATGATCTAATATCCCAATATGTCTTCATCGATCGACTGCTGGACTCTTCTCTCCCACATCGCCTGATTGTGGACTATCACAGCAACCAGCCAGGAGAACCCCCAGCCTCAACCAACGGCCGGGCATATGACGCAATCTCCTACGGAACAGCAGACTCTCAAGCATCCGGCAAGATCAAAAGAACGCCCCGAAATCTCTATCGCATTCCTAGCGAGAGCGAGACCTCTCCACTCTTGCCCCCGACGATCGAAGAACGAGCAGCATCACCCCCAGACATCATACCATCAAACGATGAGTTCGTCGACAGCAGCGACCGGATAGTCACCGTCGCGATCTACGTCAACTTCGTCGCCAACGTGCTCCTCCTAGTCGCAAAGATTGTCGCCATGACCATGACAAACTCGTTATCCGTCCTGGCCAGCTTAGTCGACGGAGCATTGGACTTCCTCAGCACAGCCATCGTCTGGACTACAACCACCCTGATCCGTCGACAAGACCGCTCCCGATACCCGATCAGCCGTCGTCGACTCGAACCACTTAGCGTATTAGTCTTCGCCGTCGTGATGGTAACTTCTTTCGTGCAAGTCGCACTCACCTCCTTTACACGACTCATCTCTTCCGACCACTCCGTCGTCGACCTATCCCTCCCTTCCATAGCCGTCATGGCCAGCACAGTCATCGTCAAACTCATCTGCTGGTTCTGGTGTCGACTGATCAAGAATTCAAGCGTCCAGGCCCTAGCCCAAGACGCGATGACGGACGTGGTCTTCAACTTGTTCAGTATTCTCTTCCCTCTCAGTAAGCAGCTCCCTTCCCTACCCCCCACCCAAAACCACACCACTAACCAAACCAACTCATAGTCGGCTCCCTAACCAAAACCTGGTACATCGACCCGCTAGGCGGTCTTCTCCTCTCCCTCTACATAATCTACAACTGGAGCGCCACAGCCAGCGAACACATCGGCCACCTAACCGGCGCGGCAGCATCGCCCAAAGACCACAGTATCCTGCTGTACATGACGATGCGATTCTCGAAAGCGATTCTCAAGATCCAGGATCTAAAGGCGTATTACGCTGGGGATCGACTCAACGTCGAGGTAGATATCGTCCTGGACCCAAAGACACGACTCCAGGATAGCCATGATGTTGGGGAGAGTCTGCAGTATATGGTGGAGAGTGTGCCTACGGTGGACAGGGCTTTCGTGCATATCGATTACGATCCGTGGAATATTCCGAGTCATATGAATCAGGTGGAGGGGTGATTTAACAACATTAATGATGATAATTATTATTCGAATCTTGGGTAGTTGTGGGGAAGAGAACAAAGTTGATAGGAATTGACATTGAATGAATTGGTCATGTCTTTAGTTTATTTAGTAACTTATGCAGTAACTACTAACGTAACTCCCGGCCGCGCCGGCCACCCCTAGTACACCGCCCTAGAATCATTGTATTACTCATTGCTAATTCACTGCCTTTGATAGAAAGAGTGGTTGCATGTAGAAACGTGTTGGGCAGTATACTGGGTGGCCGGCGCGGCCGGGAGTTACGTTATAATTAGATTTTAGGAAACAGCAAATGCGCGCCAATAAATTCTTTATAGTAAATATAATCTATTCTGTATATAATTTCTTACTGTTTTTTATTTATTTAAATAAGTTTTTTCTAATAATTGGTACTAATAATAACCAGGTCCCATACTGGTAAGAACCAAAAATATGTACGACCTGGCGACCTGGGGACCTGACGACCCAGAAAAGAATACTAGCTACGCGCGGTGGCGGGAGGCGGTGGTGATATTTCCGCTCGCCTGGAACGACCGTTACATGCACTAGTAGTACGTACGTAGTTACTGTCTCTATTGAGGACCTTTCGGAGTGGAAGTGTGGGTGGGTTGAACTGCAGCAAAGCAAGCATCCATCAATGGATAGTCACATAGAACAGATTGAAGAGTGACTTCATTCACAATGATAAGACAAGGACAGCCTGCAGATCCAATCAGCAAGGGAAGAGGGCTTCGACTCAAGGGGGGAGGGGGGAGGGACATGGGGAAGAATACTTTGGAATGAAAGAAAGGAAAGCCTCGCCCTCGTGCGGGCGGAGAATCGGCCGAGCCGCAGAAAATCAGAGCGGAGAACCAGCCGGAGGAACTGGACCATACAGTACCGGGTTTACGAGGATACTATACACTTACCACGCCTCCGCGGTGCCCGCCCGCGTCCACATCGCGACGCGATTAGATGAAGCGTCTTTTTTCTCCGGGTTGGGGAATCGTTCCCACATCACACCGGATCTCCTGCTCACGTCCGCCTCACCATTTTACTTAGGTCACGGCCCGCGTCTTTACCTTTCCTTTTCTACTTTCTCTCCACGCATTCCCTCTTGCTCTCCCTCCCCGTCCTCCTATGCTGTTAACTCGGCTTACGGCTATTTACCATGTCTGATCCGGAGCCCTCTGCTGCACCATGTTCCTCCTCGCCGCCCTCAACCCAGGCGTCCGACTCGGCTGCTGCTCTTAATTACGCCTTCCTTGTTCATTCCCAAAAGACCCTAACTCAGAATCTTCCTCCACGCGTCGATAATAAATTGCTGGCACGGCAAAAGCGGCGTCGGACTAGGTATGCACGGAAATCAATTCCAGTCCTCATTGGCCCAATGGGTCTCGCTGCCAGTAGATCGCTAACACGTCACTGCTGTGCTCGTATAGCCCCGAAGACCACGCAATCCTTGAAGCCGAGTATCAACGGAACCCGAAACCAGACAAAACGGCCCGAGCCAGTATAGTCAGTCGCGTCTCGTTGGGCGAGAAGGAAGTGCAAGTATGTCTGCGATAACCACGTAACCTCCACGTCTGACGTGCAATCTAATGTGTCTGGATATTAGATCTGGTTCCAGAATCGTCGTCAAAATGATCGCCGGAAATCGAAACCATTGCAACCTCATGAGCTTCTCGCGCCTCGGTCGGACGTGTCCGACGCGTCAAAACGGGTATCCGATGACAACCTACCGACAGAGCCAGGATCTTCAAGCGGGACAGAGCAATCAGAGGACAACTGTCAGGACAGGAACGTTGCTTCACAATCGTCCGAACATGTGTCTTTTGGATCCGACGTGGTGCATGGAGACAATAATGAGCTAGAGCAGTCAGGGTTGAGCTCTCAAACAAGCCTTACTACAGAAGCTGTGGAGGACTCGCAGAGAGCCCCAGACGAGACAATGCCGGAACAACAACCAGCCCTGGTGCACGATGAAACCCATGTCGACGATTCCAACCTAGCCTCTACTAAGAGGAAACGATCATTTTCCGAAACCCGTGGCAATCGACCATTTGTGCAGGGAACATCAACACCGATGAAATCGCCGCCATCCTTGCGGATATCGCTCTCGTTCGACGGAGAAGCTATGGTACGCAAAGAAGATGAGCTCACGCCATCTCCTCCGAAAGGACGAAATGCCCTGCGGATCGCCATGTCCTCTGATGGAAAAGCTGTGATCCGTGCTGATGGCGAACCGTCCCCGTCAAAGAACCGCATTTCTATGTTCTCAGCGCGAAAGCCCAGGATTGCAGGACTTCGAAGGAGTAACAGTGCTGCGGCATTTAGTACGCCGCGCGGTGGCTCCATGGAGACCGAAAAGTTGTTTGGAAGATCAAGAGATCCTCGCAACTGGGAATCGTTTTTTGACACTGATGCAAGAAGTGCACTTTCTACTCCGACCAGCTCCCAAAGCGCACCGAACGCTGGCTCCCCCGCTCTATTCCGCGCACGTGGCCAGCGTTCACTAACGAGGAGCATGTCGGCAAGGCATAGCAACGCCTTGAACGCTTCCGAATATCTTAATACCCCTGTCCCTAAGCCGACTGGCGACAAGAGACGTAAGATCTCCCGCACGGTCTCTTCATTGGGCCGGCTGGAGACTGGCCGTGCGACCCTTGGTGACAAGTTGTCTAATTCGAAGACGATGTCGACGAAAGATGATGACCTGGAGTTACAGTGGGGTGACTCGGATAAGGAGAACTGGATACCGGGCACACGAACCTCCCATGTCCGCCGGCGGACCGCTTCCCATCATCACTCCCGGCGTTCCATACTAAGAGAGGCCAACAGCAGGGATGGCAAAGCCAACAGGGATCTGGCATCCGGTGGAAGATACTCACGGTTGTCTCAGCACCAACGAGTGAGCGGGGTAATCGACAAGGATGTGCCAGAGATGGACGCCGAGGTGTCGGCTTTCATGAACGGCGGGGGAGGTGCAAGTCAGGAAGAAGACCTTGACTGCATTCAGGGCTTGCTATCTCTGAGCCAAGGGGCATGGAGATGAGATAAGCTTCCCCTTGTGTCCTTGTGAGATGATCATCATTTCCTTTGTTTCTTTCTTTTCATCATTCCCCCTTTGTTTCATATCCATTTCTTTCCTTTGTAATGTCAATATTGGAGGTTACAGGCCAGCAAGCGGGTGATTGTGTGTATGATTGTGAGATGATTGCTTTACGTTCCCATAAGGTGCAGCTCGCAGGTTTGCTCCAGGCAGCTGCAACCATGGGTCCGGACTTGATGACGAAACCCTGTGCCACGCCACAGATGATATCCAAGTGCTATTACAGCCGAATAGCCTAATACAAACAAACAATGGAAGATGATAGAATAATTGGCTTATTTGATACGTAAGCGCCTGTGATGGACTGATCCGGATAACCAGGGCGAGGCGGGGGTGAAGGGGGGAATGGTAGGGAGTAGATAGGCGGAGTAGGTGGACTGCAGAAGATGGCTGTGGGCGGGTTCTGCAAGCACGTGGCTTCCCGCTGACATATAACCGCCGGGTCTCGTCCGTCTCCCTGATAACTACGAAGTATTCGCCTCGTTATCTTTCTCTCCGCCACCCGTGGTTGGATACTTCACGGTTTCGTCTCTGTGAGTTGTAGACTAAGACCGAGTCGCTTTCATATCTTGGTAGGTCGGTTCAATTCATCCGTCATTTCCTCTGGGTGTGGGCCTTTCTCAAAGTCTGGCCTATGACCATATCAAGTAGTAGCGGCTGCAATATGCACCGGCTTATCTCGAGTGGATCGGACAGCTGCTGACTTCATGTAGCACAACAGGCGCTTACTGCATACATTAATTCCAAAGGAAGATCAACCACCGTTTCAGTCTCGGGAGACAAGCTTTTTGTTTCATATGACTATCACAATGGGCAAGAGGCCCAACGTGGCTGTCATTGGTGCTGGTCTATCAGGCTTGAGATGCGCTGATATTCTTATCCAGAATGGTGCCCGGGTGACACTATTCGAAGCGAGAGACAGAGTCGGTGGCCGGGTGCGTATGAGAAATGTCTATAGTCAGAGTCAGCGGTTCACTAACTTCCAGCAGGTACATCAGCAGAAGATCCACGAACATCTTATAGACATGTAATACTTCCTGCTTCTTCCTAGCCATGATTATGTTCTTTGGCGTCGTTGCTGACACTTATCAGGGGCCCGAATTGGATACATGGCACTGGGAAAAACCCGATTGTCGCAATTTCAGAAGCAACAGGGACAGTGCTCGAAGACTTTGAAGGGAACCAGGCTCTGATCTCGACAGAAGGCAAGGCAATCGACGATGCACTAGCCGCTAGAGTATCAGCGGTACTGTGGACGACTATTGAAAAGGCCTTTGAATATAGCAATACGCATAAAGATATCATTCCACCTGAACGAAGCCTGCTTGACTTCTTCCGCGAGGAGGTGGAGAAGACAGACCTCAGCGCTGCCGAGAAGGAGCTTTGCATTGAATCCTGCAGACTATGGGGAGCGTACGTCGGTGATCCAATCGAGAGACAGAGCTTGAAGTTCTTCTGCCTTGAGGAGTGCATAGATGGGAGTGAGTACCACCCTCATCACCACACGATGATAGCGCCCAACTAACCGCATCAATACAGATAACTTCTTTGTGGCGTCGACATACAAGAACATTCTCAAGTATGTCTCTCAAAACGCTCTCCAACGCGCAGATATCCGTTTCAACCTGCCAATTGTCAAAATCGATTCCGAATCCCGGAAGGCCATGGGATCTCCCAGCAAAGTGAATCTCACAACAGCATCAGGAGAGACCTTCCAGTTCGACGAAGTAGTCGTCACCTGCCCACTCGGCTGGCTCAAACGCAACAAACACGCCTTCACCCCAGACCTTCCCCCTCGACTTAAGCAAGCCATCGACAGCATTTCCTACGGCAGACTAGAAAAAGTCTATGTCACATTCCCTCGCGCATACTGGCACGCCGGCCCGCAGGATCCCAAGACCGCCGACATCCTCAAAACCAACCTAGAGTACAACAGCTTCGAGAACCCCACATTCGCCCAATTTCTCAACCCAGAATACACCGAAAATCCGAACGGTATTCTCTGGAACCAAGAATGCATCTCCCTCGCCGCTCTCCCCACCTCCTGCGCACACCCCACTCTCCTCTTCTACACCTTCGGCCCTTGCTCCACATATATAGTCTCCAAGCTCAAAGGCCTCGACCCCTCCTCCAAAGATTACTTCAACTTCCTCAACAACTTCCTCCATCCCTTCTACTCCCGCCTCTACGGCTACTCAGACTCATCCCCTGACTGCAAACCAATCGCCTTCGCCGCAACGCAGTGGCAAAACGACCCCTACGCTGGTAACGGCTCCTACTGCAATTTCCAAGTCGGCCTTACTCAGGGCGATCGAGACATCGAGGTCTTGCGCGCGGGCATGGGCGCAGACCGCGGGGTCTGGTTCGCTGGCGAACATACAGCGCCGTTCGTCGCGCTGGGTACCACGACCGGTGCGTATTGGAGTGGTGAGCGCGCTGCAGGCCAAATTTGCAATCTGTATGGATTGGGTAGGCTTGGGATTGGGTTGGAGAGGGACGATTCGTTGCCTTCTGCTACGCCAAAGGGGCTTTTATGATGTGAGCCTACTATCTCTTCACTACTATCTACTTCCTTAGGTTGAGACAGGTTGGTTGTTGTGGGTTGGTTTATTGCTTGTTTGATTGCTTTGCTAAGTTTTTTGGCCTTCTTTTGTTCTGCTTTTTTTTTTTGGTATATGCACATATATACGGTGGTGTTTGGAGAGAACTATACGCGAAACTTGTGTGGTGGTTGTACAGCCTTAGATATGTATGGATTGCAGTTATAGCCAGCTAACAGTTATTTACACCCCGCACACCGGCCGCCGGCCAGCAAACAAACAGATAGACGCGGTGAATCTCAGATTCATAGTACATGAATGACACACAGAGCCGCCCCACGCACAAGTGCAATAGACGAACAGAGTAAGTAACGCGAGAGACAAAGATAACAGGGGAATCACATATTGCTCTTCAATCAATGGATCAATCAATCAACTGTTGCCCGACGATAAAACGAACAGTAGCGTGCAAGGTTAAGAAGGCAACAGTAAGCGAAACGCCCCCGGATAGGTAGAACTGAAAATCAAAGTACCATGCGCCACGCTGGAAAAAACGACCCAGATAGGATAGAAAAACGAAACTCGACTTGTAGAGCATCCACGAACCTGCGCGATTATCGAACTCTGCGGCCTTCCTGGATGAAATTGGTGGGTTCGACCGCTGAAGATAAAGACGTGAAACGATAGAAGATATTGGGTATTTTCGAACTGAGCGCTTGATACATAGAGATATAAAAAAAAAAAAAAAAGGAGCAAGCAAAGGTAGCGAGAGGTTCAGGCACGAGGGCAATTTCTCCCGAAGTGGTTGGGGTTTGTTTGCCTTGTAAATGGTAATGCTTAGAGCGCGGCGGACGCGTGCATGTCGGGCATAGTGGTTGTTGATCGGTTCAGTATGGGCGGGTCACCGGCCAACTTGGTCCAAGTGATGCGTAGTGTGGGAATGTCCGGAAAACAGACAAATATTCGTAGCAAGGAATTGATGCTGGCTTCGCATTGCATTCAATCTTCCCAGATCGTTTCCAGGTCCAGGTCCTGTCTACGCTCTGCTCCACAGACACTCCAACGTTTCCGCTTGTCAGCTCGGGGTCCGTAGCCAACCGATCCCGCCCGCATTGTCATTAGACCGCTGGAGGGGCCAGAAGCATCGGATGCCCCGCGCCTTCGATTGCCGCTGCTGGCTGCTTCTGCTTCATCCGCCTTATCTGCTGCAGCTTTCAGAGCCGCGATCCGGTCCGCCTCAATCGCAGCAGCTTCAGCGTCGGGAATGTCAGGAATAGTTTCCAATGAAGAGATGCTCGGGCTACGAGACCGCAAGCTTGTCGGGGTTGAGGGTATAGATGAGGTCGAAGATGCCGAATAACCGGGGTAGGATTCGTTGTACCTCATGTTGTAGATCACAGGGGAGGAATGGCCGGACGGACTTCCCACAGAGTGGACGGACGAGCTTGGGCTCTGGAAATGAAGGGGGGACGACGGTCGGCGACGGTTGACACGCGGTAGGGTATGAGAGAAACCCGGCGAGGTAGGGTGGTAGTCAATTTGAGAGGGAGAGGAGACAAGGTTAGTGTCCAACTCCGCATGTTCTGAGATAGTCTCCGAGATATTCAGGGGCACCATCCTGGATTCTAAGCCATCTCCAGTGGTGACCTGCAATGGCAGATAGCGCTTGGCCGCTGGATCGCCCACATTTGTTGAAGCGCCGCAACCGTTGACGAATATATATCTGCCCCGTGAGTCCAGCCCTGGGGACGAGTGGGCGCGCGTCATCGGAGGTAGGCCGGGGACCTCAACCATTGATCGTGATCGGAAATGGGAACGGGCAAAAGGAAGGCGAGTCGGAGTTTGGACTGGCGGATCAGGTGTGAGCGACAAAGTGATCATGACGTTATCGCTGCATTTTGCCTCGCCGGGTTGCTCTGCGGCAGAGCCGGACGATGTCGAGTCGAAAGAATCGGACGAACCAACGGGGCTTGGGGGAAGCATTATCCCCTCGGGAGGTGGGTGTGACGCTTCCATGTCTGTCTGCAACCAGGGAGTCGATCTAAACGGGCCTCATGCTGGTGGGCCAAGGCCGAATACTCTGCGAGTCACCACAGTCGAGTCGAACCAGGGAGTGTCACCGACCCGAATCCAAGTCGAATTTAGATTTGGCCTGGGGGTGCGGTAGGAGTGGAGAGGTCGCAGCTCAGGGGGTGGAACACGAACTTTCGGACTTGGGGGGGAAATGGAGGGAACACAGGAATAAATTTGCCCTTTGCACTATTCCTCTCCGGACACAGCCGGTGTGTTTGTAAAACCCAAACCAAGAACGTGGGAGAAGTGCGATAGGAGGTAGAAGAGGGAGGGAGGGAGGGAAAGTTGAGTGGTGAGGTCAAGAAGAGATGGAAGGGGAAAGCAAGCGCTGAAGATGGATCGGGAAAACGAAAAGAAAGAAAGAAGGGAAGACACGAGGCGCTGCTCAGGCCCACCCGCCGCCACCTGACTTGCCTTCCCTCCCTCTTCTTGCTCTTATTCTCTCCTCCGCCCTCCACCCATCGTTCAGCTTCCCTCATAGTCTCTCACATGATGATCATCGGAGCTCTGTCATGGCCATGCTGATCGTCATGATTCGATGAAGCTTGTGTCACTATTGCTGGCAGGTGCATCTATTTACTCTGCTTCTCTCAATTTTCGGCAAACGCCGTCGGCCTAACCCGCAGCTGAAGGCACAAATTCCATTCTACGCCAGACCAGTTGACTACATTTTGATCAGTTTACTTTTACAGAATATGTCTCGCCTTATCTCGCTTGATCTGAGGACAGTGTAAAGGGAGAAAATCTCCGACTCGAAAGATGCAGACCTGATTGGGAAGTCTGGGCCGGCCTAGACATTCCACATGCTTCCAGAACCACCACACTAATGTAATGCATGCTGCATATCTACTGAAGGGCATTGGATTTGCTCAGCCACTTGGTCCCTCTTTCTCGGTGTCTCCGTCAGCGTAAGCATGTGGTCGTCAACTGATTATCGCATTCGTATCGCATCCCTGCATCACGGAGCGTCAGGCACCCCGAGATATAGGTGACTGTGGCTTGGCCTGTCGCGCCATTCCGACGCTCTGGCTCGAAATGATCGTCACGGAAGCGTCCGGATAGCCATGAGGCTCACCGGCCTGGCCCTACAAGCGAACGTTGATCGCTATGGCCAGTCCATATAATCCTACTGGAAAGATGGAGCAAATGGCAAGCGTTGGCCATCTCTTCAGTAATATTGCTTCGTGATGATTATGTACGAAACGTTATGTTGCGGGAGGCAATGGAATCTTACTATCATTATGGGGCTTAACGTAGTGAACACTGGTCCCGACCGATCAAGTTATATAATTTAATAACTCTGCGGTCATCAGGAATTGCTATGCCACTTCCATGTCTTTCTTTCCTGTACTGACCTTCTGCATCCTGCGTGTGTCTTCCGCCAGTTATATGCGGCTATATAGTCGAGGTATATAGTATCATGAGCGCCAGCGCGCGAACGGCTGCCTGTGAGCAACCGTTCATAGTTGCTGTGCATAGTACGATGGTCACAGCAGTGCCTTGCCTTATGAAGCCGGGGGTTTGTGAACCTTCTAGACTAACCTAAAACAGATGGCTCTGTTTGTTCGAGATGGATAAAGAAGCTGACACAGGGACTATTTTCCGACTGTATACGTTAACATTTCTCAGCTTATTTGCACTTTGAATGTCAGAAGTATCATCAGAAGAAGGCGAAGCTGTTTAATCTCACTTCACTCGGGTCTCTTGCCGCAGGACCATACCGTTCTATCCCATAGAACCAACACAATAGCCTTCCAGGACACGCTGCAAAGATTGCCTTGAGCCTCGGGCCCTGATATTCTCATTGTAAGGATGCCAAGCCAAGTCGGATATGCTGTTCTCGCTGCACCCTGGGATGCAGTTTGTTGATGTCCTTTCATGCAGTTTCATTACATAGTGCTAAATATACTATTCTCAATCCTCCCGACCCGGCTCACTGTGTCAGGAACAAGTCCTGACAGCATGACCGGCCACATACAGCTGTAAAATACGGACCAGCTGGTTCGACCGATGCGCTCAAATATGAGACTCTCAGATATTTGGAACAACATGTTTTAGGCTGCATGGATGATCTTCCTGTGCTGCGACAGACCCGAACCCGAGCCCGTGATACGAACCCGAACCCGACAACGGCTCGGATCTGCCCCACTCGAGACTCCGCTCACTCTATACAACGACCATGGGCGCGCATCATCCACGCTGCTTTGCTCGTCTTTTGTGTCCCAGCGCAAATATACGCAAAGTCAGTCTCGAAATAGACTGATGATCTTCCTTGTGTCGATAAAATGTATCGGATCGGAAACAATCCGAAGGCAACCAGATTTCAGCATTGGCCGTGGTTTATAGCCTGAAGATGAAAAGGTTATAAAGAGCTCGTTTTGGCCGTGGCAATCCGCTTTCCTTAAGTCAATTTGGATCAAAGTGTTGTGTATTTGACAATGAAATCTACCTTAGTTCTCGCCTCGTTGGCGCCCTCTGCCTTCAGTTCATCCCTCGTCGGTCTTGGTCAAAGAAGCATAAATGCAACCGGCACAACCGCCGTTAGCACTGTCGACTTGGGAACAGGCGCTAGGTGTGCATGCAGCAAGCTTGCTGTATCATACTCAAACTTGTTGGTTTACCCTGGGTCGGCCAGCTACACCTCCCAGGTCACGAGCTACTGGGACATTCGAGCAGACCTTGACCCGGCATGCATCTTTCTTCCTACTTCAGCTGAGCAGGTAGCCGATGCTGTCGGTCTCTTTGCCACATGTGGTGCTCAATTTGCCGTTCGTGGCGGAGGACATATGAATGTATGAAATCCCCTAGCGAGAAGCCTGTATCCTCATTGACCCTATATGCCATCTAGTATCCCGGATCGAACAACATTGACGGCGGCGTGCTTCTGGCCTTCGACAACATGAAAGAATATCAAGTGAACAACGATACTATCGATGTTGCCCCAGGGATGACGTGGTATGATGTGTATTCTGCGCTTGATCCATATGGTCGTGCTGCCATCGGCGGACGCCTGAAAACCATTGGTGTGCCTGGTTTGACACTGATCGGTGGTGTATCCTACTTTATCAACAAGTACGGATTTGCCATGGACAATGTGGTCAACTACGACATCGTCTTGGGAAATGGCACGCAGGTTGCCGCCAATGCTACTTCGCATCCCGATCTGTTTTGGGCTTTGAAAGGAGGGGCAAACAACTTTGGCATTGTCACCAAATTCACCCTCAAGACGTACTCCATGCCTCATATCAGCACAACAATCCAAGAGTTCAATGAAACAGCAGTCCACGATTTTATCAAAGCATCATGCGACTGGGTTGTTGCCGATAGTGACACTTCGATTGCCGCTGGATCCGTTCTGACCATCACCTACAACGCCACAACTGGAAGTGTCTCACCCTTACTCTTGGGAGTCCAAGAGGGTATCAGCAACCCTCCTTCCAAATTTGCCAACTTCACTGCTATCCCTGGAGTGTATAAAGTCAATAATGTAACGACCTCAAAGCAGTGGGCTGCGAACCTCGACTCTCCCAAGCAAATGTTCCGGTAAATGCCCGCTCACCCATTATGTTTTCGGGCGCCAGAGAGCTAACCACATAGTAGCGTCACCTTTGGCCATCACTCAATGTATCCCGACTCTGACGTCTTGTACTCAATGTATCAGACGTGGAAGGCAGCAGTGAACCAAATTGCCGATGTCCAAGGTCTCTACCCTACTTTCGTTATCAATATTTCTCCTGCAAGTGCTGTCAAAGTAGGAAACACCAACGGGATCGGTAATGTCTGGGGACTAGCAGAAGAGCCTACGATCTGTGAGTTTCCCCTCACCAATACTCAGTAGGACCTGGTATCATGCTAACATGCTCTCGATAGGGTGGCAACTAAGTACAGGATGGGACAACGCTGAAGATGATCTTCGCGTCGAGGCGTGGGTTCGTCAGTTGGTGGAACATCTGCATGGCATCAACAAGCGTAATGGACTTGCCAGAGACTTCATTTACATGGGTGATGGAGGGGATTGGCAGGATCCTTTTGCCGGATTCCCTGGCGAGAATGTGCAGCGGATGAGAGAGATCCGTGGGCGCTATGATCCTTTGGGTACTTTTACGAGGTTGAACTGGGGTGGGTTCAAGCTTGGTAACTAAAGGGTAAGATTGCGGGGATGGACGACTTATTGTACAGATGGGAAGGCAGCGTCGCTCTCTTAGTTGACTGGTGTTACTAGTTTAGATCGTACAGTCCAGTGTTGGATAGGAGGATGTTTCGAGCTATAACAAGTATTTAGTATTATTTGTATAATTCAAGTTGAGGAATGAAGTCTTTTTCTGAATGAGATATCCTGCTTGCACTGCACATGTGCATTGTGAAGAATAGAGCGTGTTGCCCCAACATCAGAAGCCGCTGCCTTCTATTTAGACGCTTATTATGATCGTCTAGCTATTAGTCAATCCAATCTGGGGACTATCTGTGTATTATTCTTGATATATTATCTGCTCTACTAAGCAAGGTAATAGTAATACTTGGAAAAAGGAAAAAGAAAATAGAGAGAGAGGAGAAAGTTGGTAGAGGGGAAATTAAACATTAATACATAAATATCTTGATATATCTCTGCACCTAGATCTCATGTACTACGATTTTTTTTTTATCTAGTAGCAAGATGGCTTCTGCGTCAGGTCAACTGAATTACTCCCAAGGAGTTGGAGATTATCAGGCCATACTATTATTCAGCAACGTGGCGATTTCATATCCTGAAGAGTAGAATAATTTGAAGAAAAGGTGTATCAGAAGAAGGGAAAACCATAAATCAGTATACATAAAAAAAAGGGGTAAGACAAACAAAGAGGAAACAAAACAAGAGAAAAATGAAAAGGAAAATTCTAGTGAATTAGGTACAGGGAAAATGTTGGAAATACATTTATCACACATCTCTACCCTCACGTCTCAAGCTGAGCTCGTCAAGATCAAGACGCTGGTGATAAACGCCATCTTGCAGAACGATGGACGGGTGAAACAAATTCATGGTCAACATGACCAGAAACATCATCGACGCGTCGAGAACATATAGAAAAACTTCATGGCTAATCACATAGCCACTATTACCCTGCGCAAACTCAATAAGACGGTAAACCGATCGGATGAGGATCAGAACGCTGACAAAGTAGCATGCGAATAGAAGACCTCTCCAGTCCTTCGGCAAGCACCTTTTTGCGGAGCTCATTGTCTTATCTGATTCTGCTGTAGGGTTTCGGTTTATTCTGCAATGAAAGGTAATTGAGGCAATCAAGAAGGCCCCGAAGAAAAGTAGCTGCACACATAGACCCACTACAATGACCCACTGACCTATGTTCATGGAGCTTGTGGAGCCGTTGGCCATTATGCCGCCGCCTTTGGGGTATGAAGTTAGTATATACATCCCGGTGTGTAGGAAGGGACCTAGTGACTAACTCACCTGCACCTTGGAGGATAAAAGACAGAATGTCGCCGGAGACAAAGATTTTTGTCATCCATTTCACTCGAATAACGCTCAGATGTGGCGCATTTAAGAAGGTGATGATCCTCCCTAGAACCATGTATATCGATGCTGCGTAGAGAGTTGGTGCCAGTAGAAGAAGAAGGGTTTGTACAGAGTATAGAGTCGTTGAGGTCTGGTCAAAATGGGCTCTGGCGCGAGCGATGTAGCCAATTACTTGGACTTAATAGCGTAAGTCAGTACATGGTAGCAAACACACCGACACACCTCTCGAGCCAAAAGTCTAACTTACACACTCCTCCAACAATAAAGGGATTGAAGTACTTGGCATGGGTCCGAAACCGTTGATAGAAGTGAAATCCCGTGGTCAAAATGAACAGCGCAGCAAATATCACCGCAGCTGCCAGGCTGGGATCGTACTCATATAGAACGAAAGTGGATCTGGGAAAAAGCATAGTTGCGAGGCTTCCAGGAAGAAGCTATGGTGAGTGTTTGTCAAGGATGCTCGTAATTGGCAATGTTTGAGATGCAAAGAGGGCTATTGTAGCCCTTTTAAATGTGTAGTTCATGCTGTCGAAAGGAAGATTTTTTTGTTGCCTCAAGACGTAATCTTAGGCAGTAGCATTCGTTAGACACCGTTCGTGTTCGGGTTCAACTCTACCACTTAAGCTTGTCACAATGTATATGATCCCAAGATGGCCACGATGTTTTCATGGTTGATATCGAGCTGGGTGGGTCCTTGCAATAGATCAAAGCCTGGGCCTTGGTCCCGAACCCGAATACGAACCCGAAAGCTTCTTCAGGCAGTCCAAGTGGATTGTTGTCGATCGACCGTTTTAACGTGTCTGATTCTCCGTGGATCCATGTTCCAAAAGATAGTCATTGGTCATGGCATGTATCCTCTTGCTATGTGAAGACTAGTAGTTTCCACGAACGCTACCCTAACCTCAATGCGGTCGGTTTTACGCAGCCCCGTACATGTTGCCTGGGGGTCTAAATACTACTTACTATATTTATCACTTCGCTCCAAGGCTCCAATCTATGTAGTCGAAATGCTAGTGGCTATCCCCCATCAAGTATGGACCCAGTGGCGCCAGAAATAGGGACAGGGATTTCTGCTGGCAAATAAGTCTCTCTTTCCTTTTCACTTCGACAATTATCCCATCACTTTGCGAACTTGCGTCAGCCTGTCTAAAGCACCACAATCATGTCCGATAATAAAGAAACCAAGCTTGTGGAGGATAGTAAACATGACGAGTGTTTCGAAGATCCTCCTCCTGCATACTCATCAGCGCGCAATTCGTGTGTTTCCTCCGAAATCTCGCTGTTCACGATTGAGCCGGACTTTGCTCCCGAATTCACGAACGATTCTCGCGACTTAGAAAACTACTGTGCTGCTGCTGGTAAGGCCCTTATCGCCCTTTGGGGCTTTCAATTTGAAGGTCGGATTGCTCACAATCGAGCCGCACAGAAGATGAGAAATTTAGTCTAAACCCAGACCTTGCAGCACGGACTTCTGCTTTCATTCAGGCCTTCATGCGACCAAAAGCGCAGGCACGATTAGTGAGCGTGGGCTTAGACGAAAAGGAGCCTCAACATACTGGCCAGTTTACCCAGACACGGGAGAATGTCACGCCTCCACCTTTGGACATCGTGCTGATGGTTGTTGAAGGTATTTGGCACCAGATCGTCTTATGCCGTGACCCCTTGCTAACAAAATGCGAAAATAGAGAGCATAAGACCTTTTCTAGCTGTGGCAAAGCAACTTTCAAGAGACTCGCATCGAGTTCGAATTGCTGCGGCTGCATCTTGCGAATACTTGGTCAGAAGTCAAGGTCTTGATTTCTTCGCCATAACTTATGACCATGAGCTACCCCTATCCATGGTAATTGCTATACATATTCCCTAGTTATAAGCAAGAGTCCCGGTTAACTTTGCCAGCATAACATGGGTGATGCCCATCCTTCAGACGAGGCTCAGGCTCGGCTTCAATATTTGAGGAGAGTTCAGCAATCATATTATGAGGTCTACCACCGGTGCTGGAGGGCTTGTATTGCTCCTTTCAAGGGGGACCGTCGACCATTTCTGGCCGACGCAATCATTGCGAATCCCATGGCTCGTGCCCACATTCATTGTGCTGAACGACTTTCAATCCCTCTTCATATCATGTCCGCTTTTCCTCAAACCCCGACAAAAGCATTTGCACATCCACATGCCCGGATAAGCCCATACGATGGCGTCGACCAATCTACTTCAAACGTGCTTTCTTATGCGATAGTTGAAGAATCGACGTGGAATGTGTGAGTAAGCAGGAGAAGCTTAGATTTTTGGGACTAGGCTAACATGTAGTTCGTTACTTTCGGACAGTATACTCAAGCCCATCAACAAATTTCGACAACAGATTCTGGGCTTGATGAGCATATCCCCGGTTACAGCGGGAAGGCTCGTGACTGATCACGAACTTCCTCACACGTATTTCTGTTCGAAGGTTTTAGTTCCGCGGCCAAATGACTGGAGCAGTAATCATGGTAGGCCTTATTGCTGCTATAGACCCTTGAGTGGAGTGCTTGAAGCTGATGAGAGCTACAGATATTTCGGGTTACTTATTCGAGCAACGTGATCTTTCTTTCACACCCAGAAGAGGCCTGGAATATTTTCTGGTCTCGGGCCCCGCGCCTATTTTTCTGATGCTACCAGAGAATAGCATGAAGGATATATACCGTCTGGCGCTGATAATCCAAGATGCTATTTTGAAGAAGGGATATCGTGTCCTACTTTCCAGGGACTCTAGACGCCTTGGTGAGCTATTGAACAGTACCAATGTGCTCGTCATTGAGTCTGTTCCGCTTGGTATGCTGAAAACGTCACTTATATTATTGTTGTTACCTTGATGCTGATAAATCTTATGTATAGAGTGGTTACTTCCGAGAGTGGCTGTTGTAATACACAATGGAAGCCCATCCAGCACACAATTGGCTCTACAGTACGGAAAGCCAAGTGTGATCATCGCCACAACAGAAAAGTAAGCCTACTCAACATTATTTGATCAATCAGGTGTGCTGTTACTGACCTAACTAGTCATCTGTCAACTGCACATACAATTGCCAAAATCGGAGCCGGGGCTTCGCCACTGACGAGCAGAACGCTTACCTCTGAGAGCCTGGCACAGGCAATAACATTTGGTCTCCGTACAGATGTTCAACAGTCGACTCAAGCCATTAAGCGACAGGTAGAGGAAGAGGCAGGGCTTGAGAATGCTATTCAATCCTTTTATCGCTCTTTGCCTTCTCAAGTACAGACGTGCGGTATCACCAAACACGATCTAGCCATGTACCAGATTTGGAACAGACCATCGCTCGTGATATCATCCGAGGCAGCTGCAGTTCTAGTACAGGAGAGCCGGATCAAAATCACTGATATCGTGCTGTAAGTGGGACCTGTTTGCTGAATGTTGCATGTCTGCCTGGACACTAATTGTCAACTCCTGTGAACTCAGGATCAACCGTTGCATCTACAAAGTACAAGCCGAGAGCTCTGCCTCTTATGATGGTACAGCTAAGGAATACTGGAATGGATTCACCAATGCGGCAAAGGATATAGTAACCGCTTCGGACCTTGTTAGCATGATTTCAGGTCGTCAAAAGGTATTTGTCTTTCGTGACATCTCTGAACATTATATTAGGCTAAAACTGCTATAGGAGAGCTCGACAGACGAGGAGAGGAAAGTTAAACGGAGTGTCGCTCGTGATGTTGGTGTTGGGACCGCAAAATTCTTTGGACACATTGCCTTGTTGCCATTCACGAGTCTGTAACCCCTTTCAACCCCAATTTGATATAGTCTGTCACTCACCTAGCAAGTATCAGGTACTGCACTAGTAGTGAACACCGTCACATACGGAGTCAAAAGCGTCAAGAAGCACCAGGCGCAAGGCGAGAAACGTGAAGAAACGGATATCGCGGCGACTTATGATGTGAGAAGGGTTTCATTACTTGTTGACTGAATAGGGCTGACCAACTAATAGATCGCTGGCGATGAAGAATGTGATGCAGCTGCTTCCAAACATCCTGGCCTTAGCCCTTCGCGAGAAGGGGTGGATCCAACGAAACAGGCATGGCAGAGAGGATCCTCGCGCATTGGCATCACGGCAGGTAAGCAGCTCATATTGATGATCAATATATAAACTCTGTGCTGATTCCAACTAGATGCTGAGGCTAGGACAGGTTCAAGCGCGACCCCGACAGCGAACCAAATACAGCTCAAGAATGAGGAGCACGTTGAAGCTATTTGCCGGCGACATCTGGACCGTGGTTTCAAGAGTCCTAAGGTAGCTGATACAGCATTTAGAGAGAGGATTCTTTCTGCCTTCGAAAACGGAGTCATGTAAATGAACTATGTTTTATTCATAATGGACATTTATACCACCCAAGCCTTACTGAGATAGTAACCGCAAAGAGTGCCGTAGATATTGTAGCGGATAACCGGTTAACTGAAGTCATTGATAGTTATGCGCATAATTTAGTCATCCAAAACATCGCAAGCATAAAAAGGGTGGAGCCGTAAGGGTCACATTTGCCATGTTTGCACCCGGCAGATTGTGCTAGTGCAAGCCAAGAAGAGCTAAGTTTGCCGGCTCAGGCTTCCATGATTTAAGTATCACTGCTGTGACGAAGGCCCCGATGCAATACAGCTGGAACGTGGCAGCCTGATTGCCCAAAAATAATTGCACTCTTAAGTGCTATAACAGTGCAATGGTTATTGCAGGCATCCACGGCATCTGAAGAGCAGATAATGGAAGAGATGCACTCTGCTACTGCCCAGAGCTCACTTGAAATCCTGGACCCTGGATAGCCAAGTCGAATTCCAATTAGCCTTCAAATTCTACTTGGATCATATCTCCCATCTCCAGATACTCGAGTTGCTTCTTAATTATTCATATATACACGATTGGCCTTGGTACATCCTACACATAGTGTTGCCGAACATACACGGACCCTGGCGAAAATGCACAACAACTCTACTATCAAAGGGCGCCGGTCTCATCGAAAGTCACGCAGCGGTTGTCAACAATGTAAATTGAGAAAAGTCAAGGTACGTCCACGCATGCTAGTGGTCGAACACACAATGCATTCGAGTATCAAATGCTGATCTGATTCCAGTGTGGAGAGGAGAAGCCGACATGCGGCAATTGCAAGAGACATGGAGTTCATTGCTCGTTTGCTCTCTCGACTCGAATGGCAGAGTCATCCCTGTTGAGTGATCAGAACTCCTTTTCTAGCCAAACATCCACTCCGCAATCCGACTACAGACCAAGCAACCCCAGCTCTCCGAGCGGTGGTGCAAGTCAGCCGCAGATGGCGGCGGCACCAGGGCCAGAGCTGGCCATTGCCGACCTGGAGCTTCTGCATCACTACAGTACTTCCACCGCCTATACATTTTCGCTTCATCCGGTCATCCAGACACTATGGCGCATCGAAGTGCCCCAAATAGCGTTCAAGGCGCCTTATACGCTCCGCGCAATCCTAGCCGTGTCCGCATTGCATCTGGCCGTTCTACGCCCAGAAAAACAGGAACAGTATATTTCCCAGGCGAGCTACCATCACGAAGCATCCTTGAAACTCGCAACCCCAGAGATAGCCAACATCACATACGACAATTGTACTCCGTTATTCCTTTTCTCGGCGCTTTCATCATTCATCTGCTGCGCCAAGCCGCTCAAAATGGGCAACTTCCTCCTTTGGGAAGACCACGAAATCGCCAACTGGCTAATGATTATTCGAGGCACTGGAACTATTATTGACTTTGCCGAGGAATCCCTTAAGACAGGGCCATTGCGAACATTATTCAGCGTGCATCGACAACGTCATGATCATTCCGAGATTTCCGAGCCGCCAACGCAGCACCAATTCCTCGAGGACTTTCGCCGTTTCGTCTTACATGAGGCCGCAGATAATCACGAGAAGCAGGTCTATTGTGATGCGATCTTCCATCTGGGCACTTGCTTTACGATATGTTTTGAGAAAGGATGGCGGCTTGAAACATCAGACGTGTTCAGGTGGCTTCTGCGTGTTCCTCATGACTTCCTGGTCTTTTTGAAAGAATACCGGCCCCTTTCTATGGTGATTTTGGGATACTTTTGTGTACTTATACATCAGTTGGAGTGGATATGGTGTATGAAGGGCTGTGGTACTCATATCTTGTCGCAGATTTATAATCAGCTCCGCGAACCTGTTTATCGAGCTTGGCTTCAGTGGCCGATGGAACAGATCGGGTTTCTGCCGCCAAGGTAGTGGTTCACTATCTATGACGCTTTCGCATCAACATCTATTAATACGTTTGAATTGAATATACAACATTTCTCTCAGCAAATTGATTAGCACTGCCAAGATGGCTACATGGTATTCTCTCAGTCTAACTATCAGACTATAACTTGGTTTTTCAAGACCCCCGCCAAATTATATTAAGCTTGAAGAATCTTCGACAACCCGAACAGATTATTGAGTAAGAATAAGGAGATAATAAACGAAAGAGAAAGAAAACTGGAGGCTCAGCTGATCTTTTTACATGCCACAAATGAAAGGATAGCAGTGGAAGAGTCCATGCGATCAGTGGTGATGTTCATCCTCACACATTGTCGCGTCCTTCTTCCGCACATATATCTCCCGCACTAGGTCGCCCTCGTGGGCCTTCAGCTCCCATTGCCCGATTCCATATTCTGGCGGTGCTATCTTTCTACCGCGCCCGCCTCCGCCCATGATCAGGTTACCTGGGCGGTAGTTGGGATTCGTCTGCATGCGACGCAGTGCAGAGACATGGATCTGAGCATCATCGGGAATATCGCGAACCTCTCCGCAAGGGAGGGGCCACCGAATTGGCTTCCAAGAACCGTCTTTTTGTAGGTCCATTCGTCGGAATGGGAGGTACTCCATAATGCGCCAGGTTATGACAGAGAGTGGCGATAAGCCGGCATTGAATTCCAGACAGTCGTGCAAGAAGCCGTCCGTGCTGGAGGCAACAAGGGCATCGTGGAAACTATTGCTTGACTCGGAAGCATTCTTCTTTCGCTCGTCACCGGCTAGCTTGAGCATGTGTTGGCCGTTACCAGCTTCCTTGTGAATAGGATCGCGACAGAATTCGTGTCGAGGGTGCCATCGGCTGTGTTCGTTGATTGGGGTATATTCTCCGTCGTATTCTTCGTCGCATTCGAATTGCTTCAACTTCTTCGGGTCAAATTGCAACCCGGCCTTTTTGGCTTCCTGGACCATCCACACCAATGGCGCATGGCTCAATGGCCATTCCTCGCCTTTGGCCCGTTTCCATCCTCCTCCAATGTCGGCGTGGCAGCCGGGAAACCAGACTTCTTGTATGTCTTGTTTTCTCTCATCCTCCTCCTCGGCTTGGCTTGTTGCGAACTGTATGTTGAGCGACAACTGCCCTGACTGTCCACTCCTGATGGAGTTAAGATCCTCGGTTGACTCCGTGGGTATAGGTACGGCGAGGTTGAGACTCCTTCCGGGCACTGCAAGATTGCTTGCGCGGTATGGATGGCAATCATGAAGATTCTCGTGAGAGGCGTGGGCACTACGGTAGACCGATGCTGTCTCTTCCTCATCGTGCTCAGCGGGTGGTGCGCCATCGTCCGTACCGATATTACCGCTGTTGACCCTGAGCACAGGTACATTTCCATTCCTGCGGCCCGCCAGAGGATGACGGAGATGCTGCATATACTGTCGTCCTCGCTCTTGGATGGGGTGCTTCTTATCATGCCATGGCCTGATCTCAGAGATTAAGTCTTGGCGAAATTTGGCTCGTCGCTCGTCAATGCTGACCGCATGTCGAATGACTCGAGCCGAGCTTCGGGCGGTATAAGGAAATTTACTTCTTTCCATCCACGCCGACTCGAATCTGGGAACGCTATTGACCGTATCGAATAGGCCCATAAACTTGATCCTACTGATAGGACGACTGAATGTTTCGCGGAACGCTTTCATGTAGCGAAACAGCTTCTTCTTCTCTTCCTTCTCCTCTTCATTGTCGTCTCGTCGCTGCTGCCATTTAGCGAACGTCTTCCAGGCGAATCGAACTAGCTCCTCATTGCCGGCCTCGAGTAAGCCAATATAGTCGAGCATCTCGGCCAGAAAGCGGGCAATATAAGAGCCTCTACTGAATCCTATGAAATAGATGTCGTCGCCAGTTTGGTAGTACCTCATGAGGAACTTGTAACCGCCCATCACATGTTCGTCAAAAGAGGAACCAACGGCGGAGTCTTTGGCTTTGAAGTATGCCGATTTGATCTTTTGAATTCGTCCATGGCTAGAAAGCGACTTGCTTGTAACGTAGGTTCCGATACCAGGTTGGTAGTAGTGGAATTGGTGGCTCTTACTCCGATCGAGCATCTTCAAGTGCCAAAGACAATCCGTGAGCAAACCGATCACAAAAAACAACTAGTCTGGCGGGACCTGCCTCGCAGCTCACTCACCCGAAAGATTTTGAGAACGTTGCTATCCGACGAATCCCCGCTAAACTTGTTTCCAGTGCCATCAAAGCACAGGACAAAGTGCTTTGGGACCCGTGCAGGGCCATACGGCGTCTGTGTGGCTTCCATTGTTCACGACAGACAGTATTAAGGACGATATAGCTCAGCCAGTCTTCATACGGCCGCAGCGTGGAGGGGGCTTGTTCTCCTTTCCGGATGGTAGGCTATGTGCCGACCAGCGTGGAGGTGGGCTTGGTGTATATACATTCGAGGGAGATGGGGCAGTTCTGCCGCTTATGCATGAACGACTAAGACTCGGGGCCCTACGCCGCGCCCGTCAGAGGGTGCACGCGGACGCTTCCCCCCTCCCCTGATAGAGTTCCTGCAGGCTCGGATTCTTGCCCGGGTTAGTTTCGCTAAGTGGAACACACAAGAAAAGTGGTTGGCGGATGAGGTTGTACCAGCCGACATTCCTGGCAGCTAGTGTGGGAAGGCTGTCATCACATCTTTTTTCCCTTGCCTTTCATTATTGACCAGTCGTTTTGATTCGGCGAAGATGTACCCCACCGGCCTTCATTATCCTGGCAAACGTCAGCTGCGGACTTGCGGAAATTGATCCATTCAGCTCAGCCCGTCAGAAATGGTGGCCAGAGGCTAAGACTGGGCCTACAGGGATTCTGCGTATGACAAATGCCAGGCTCACACGCATAGACCCCATCCGGCGATCACCTTCTTCACGGACCATATTCGGCATTATTTGCAACACTAGTTTGTCTTGACATTCCTACTCTGGTGGGTGATTGTTGAGCACGACCCATAGGTGGGTTCGGGTGTCAGGAATAGATTCTTAGATGGCAGGCCGCCAAGAACGTGGTGTTAGCACGCCTTTACCCATTTAGAGATCATCCACCGCCTGAGTCAGAGACCCAAGACACGAGGAAAGATGATCTTTCCCGAGTTTTCCGCCGGTGGAGATACTCTGATCATCAAAGGCAACCAAATTTGTATATAACATAATAAAATTGACGAGATCAGAGTTTTCCACTGGCTAATTGATAAGCAGTCTGTTCGGATATTTCTATCCAGGGTCTGCCCGAGTGTAACGATCACTGACTTGAAGCTTGAAGGTCTGAAGGGCTTCGGGAAATTTTGCATATTCTGTGTGCATGCACTACTGCAATTGTCAAGTCCAGCCTGCACAATCACAGATAAAGCAATCGGACCTCCAAGTCCGAAAAGCAAGGAGTGGGTTGAAGGGGAAAGAGTGGCTGGCGCAGAAGGTTGATCTTCTCCACCATGGGCAGAAAGGAGAGCATTTGGTGGGGGAGAGGATTGCGATGAAGGGAGGGAAAGGGGGACCCGGCCAGAGACAGAAAACAATAGTTCCTGTGTCTGTGATAGACAAAGTTCAGCGCTGCGACAAACAAGCCAGATGTAGGGTCCCTTCATTGTGCAGTTCAAAGGAAGCACTATCGTGAGTAGCTGCAGGGGGAAGAATTCCCGGCCAAACAGGAAGGAGTAAAAATCCACCAAAGCGAATGCTAGACATTTCTGGGGTCGGCAGAGAGTCATGGGCTGGGATGGGCGACCCACCTGGGACAGCTGCAAAGGCGACTGCCAGCCGTCCTCAGTCCTGAGTCCTCACAGTGCACCACAAAAGCACTGGGACCAAAGTTTGTCGAGTTCGTCGGGGGAGATACAGTGGAATAGTGGATAGCCTATCGTGATCAGCTTAACCCCCTTGGGGCAAGATCGTCCAGCTGCGGGAGGCCTGACCGCCTGAGGTATCTCCCGTCCGGGTGGGCCTTGACGCCTGGACGGCCTGATGGCTGGAGCCTCCACGAACCATTCGGATGCTCCCGATCGGCTCCCATGGGACTACAGCCTCTTGACTTGACCACCTTCGCCTATCCCTCAATTGTTTTCCAAAAACAGTTGTCGGACTCGATAGATAACAAACTTGTTTGCCAAGTGCGACCCAGAAAATCTGTTGCTGACGCTCAGACGACAAAATCTTTTCCCTCTCTCTCTCTCTGCGTGTGTCTCTCTCTCTGCCTCGCTCCAAGTTACCCGGACTGAGTTAGCTGTCAGCCTGCCAGCCACAAGTCTCAGCACTGGCATGCTTTTCCCGGTCGAGACTCACGTTTCTGGATGTTCCCTTTTTCCCTCCCTTTCCTCTTATCACTAGTTGCTAGCTAATTCTTAGCTGTTCACTGGCTTCTGCCAGGAACTACCACATCAGACTTTCATGGATCAGATCGATCGGGCGGCCTCGTGATGAACTTCACCAAATCAGTACGATGTGGATCCTCTACCCATGCAGATCGTCTCATTTCAGTTAGCTGGACTGATCCACTATCTAGCTCGTCCCGCGTAGATGGAGGGTTGCGTGTCAGTCTCTGCACGTTTCTGAGTGCTTTTTCTCATCTGTCATACCTGGGCTTACTCTTCGATCGAGTACACAGGCGTGTTCGAAGTTCATGGATGGGGACAGGCCACGATCTCAAGTATGCTGTGTGTGAAGAATGATGCTACTGACATGGGAAGTCGACGGCGAGAAGCCACGAACACCTGGGAAAGTTAAATGAGGATGATCCCGTGTTGCGAACGTGTGGGTACCCTAAAGTCTGCTCTTGATTGGACTCCGCTGCAATTCGTGTCGAAATCTTGTCCTTCTTCGATGGACTCCTCACTTCACTGCGATCCCCGCCAATGACTGCGGCTCCTACAAATATGCGCCTGTGCCGTGCCTAATCCGTACTGGTCTGCTCATCACCTCCTATCCCATCCTTTTGGTGTTACCCTTGCATCCGAGGGGCTGCACATGGACGAGGCCATCCTGCAGCCTCCAATGATCAGTGAGCAGTGTGGGCTGGAGGTGATCCCCTCGGCTCAAATGTCAACCTCGTTCACTCTTGACGCCATTGGCCAGATATTCGAGGGCTAGTTAAGCTGAGATGGGGGCTTAGAGTTCTCGAGGCCCACTCTGCCAACTTGTGGCGCTGCGCTCGGATGAACATGGGAATTTCGCCAATAATTCGGCACCGTCCGGTGTTTTGCTCCGACTGCGGACCACTAAATGCCAACCTGCAATTGGCACCTTGGGGCCCAAGTGGAGGTGACCCTTCCCGGTTCCAGTGCCATGGTCCCGTTCGAATCGACATGGTTGCTTGGCATCGATAACTCGCCAAAACAAGTTGTAGCTTCTCTGTGACTACGGCACTGAGCCAGTGGGATTTCTTTCTCCCCTCTTTGTAAGTATCTAAGTACGACTACAATGATCTTCTTTGATTCTCTTACCCAATCTGTCTCGACTGGCGAGGGGATTGCCTTTGCCGCTCGCGTGGCGTCCTGAACCTTGCCAACGAGGTCTTGACCAGTCAATCAACTTCAGGTCTCCTTGTAAGTGAAGGAATATGTAGATCATTTACGCATCCCCGCACATCATTTGTCTCCCGTAACTTGGACGATATCCAAGACCGACCTCGCACAGCTGAACCACGTTTGTTCCCACTTTGCACACGCCCCCTTTCTTCGGCCAACCCGACTTACTCCACTCTTTCCGGGACAAAGGTTCAGCCATACCCAAGGAGATTGTAGCGAATTTTCGCGGGGCTTGATTAAAGATCAGCAGCAACTTCGATACGGTGCACATGCTAGTGGTGTCGGACAATTACTATTGTCGCCTTTGGGATTCGAGGGCTGGGTCCACAACATGGCGGGCACAGTTGATAATTTGTGATTTGACATTGGTTCCAAAGCATGATGACCCCATGCATTGTCTGTTTAAAACCCTATTCTTCCGACGGATCGCAGTCCCAATAGCTTGTGATTGATCTTTTCTTCTCCTACTCCTCCTCCTTCTGCGCCCTCTTTTTATCCGCGTTTCATTCCAATACACTCTATTTTGTCTTCGTTTGTTTATAAGTTATCTAAGTGGTATAATCATAATGTTGCGCAGATTCTCTTCGACGTTCAAAAAATCGTCGAAAGGCGATCGCGATTCTAAACCGAATGGAACGCAGGTGAACGGCCAGAAGCGCCAGTCGAAAGTGCCGGCGCCGCGCAAATCCTCTTCAGATGAGAGTCGCAGCGATCACGGTGTCGAAAGCGATGACGGCGTGTCTGTCTTTGAGAAATATGCTCAGGTCTTGCATGCGTCCCGGCGCCCTCTACCAAACCAGACCGGCGATGGCACCTATCTCGAGCAGGAGCACTCGGGGAGCTTGTTCAAGGACCTTCGTGCCTTGGGATTCAAAGACATTGGTACCCTGAAAGACCTAATTAAAACGAAGGCCAAGGGAGAATACATTGATGACAAGACTATGCTCATGGAGCGTATTATCCAGGTGAGGCAAACAACTTGGAGTTCTACCTCGACTGGCATGCATGCTAATTAACTCTTCCGACAGCTTGTCAGCAGCCTCCCAGGAAATTCAAAAACCCGCGTTGACCTCACCAACGCCTTTTTGGACGAACTTTGGGGTTCCTTGCCTCACCCTCCTCTGTCGTAAGTTGAGGCTCGATATTTCCCCATGAACTGCACTCACGCTAATACTCGGCAGCTACATGGGAGAGGAATATGCCTACCGCTCAGCAGACGGCTCCAACAACAACCCTACACTTCCCTGGCTAGGCGCTGCGGGGACGCCTTACGCTCGCTCAATTGCGCCCTTGACTATCCAGCCCGGCGGTTTACCTGATGCCGGTCTTGTCTTTGACTGTCTTTTTGCGCGCGAGAAGTTTACCCCTCACCCTAACAAGGTGTCGAGTCTTTTCTTCGATTGGGCGTCCCTCGTCATTCATGGTTCGCTAGCTCCTTTCACCGTCGTCACAGCAGAGCGCTAACCAGAAATATAGACATTTTCCAGACCGATTACACGACCCCTCATGTCAACAAGACTTCAGCCTATCTCGATCTCTCGATTCTGTACGGTGATAATCAGGAAGACCAGAACTTGGTTCGGACTTTCAAGGATGGCAAATTGAAGCCCGATACCTTTTCGGAACAGCGGCTCCAGGCTTTCCCGCCGGCCTGCTCCGTGTTGATGGTTATGCTGAGCAGGTTCGCAATACACTCGCTTCCTGACATACTAAAAAATTTCTAACTGGTCACCAAATAGATTCCACAACTGGGTCGTGGAGGAGCTAGCAGCGATCAATGAAAACGGTCGCTTCAACAAGCCCGACCCTCGTCTCGACGAAGAGAAGGCTAAGAAGGCCTGGGAAAAGTATGACAATGATCTTTTCCAGACCGGACGCCTGTATGTCATTTCCCAAATCGCATTACTGCAAGCATGCATTCCTGACGCTCTATAGGGTTACATGCGGCCTGTTCATCAACATCACGCTGTACGATTATTTGCGCACCATCGTCAACCTGAATCGCAGCAACAGCACATGGTGCCTGGTAAGTGAACACAGATGGTTAAGAAGCAAGGAGCAAGCTAACTAGCAACAGGACCCTAGAGTTCAGATGGAAGGCACTAAGAGTACCCCGTCGGGTCTCGGTAACCAGTGCTCTGTCGAATTCAACCTCGCATACCGCTGGCATTCTGCTATTAGTGCCAACGATGAGAAGTGGACTGAAGAGATCTACGAAGAGCTGATGGGCAAGCCTGCCTCGGAGGTCTCCATGCGTGAGCTTCTCTTCGGGCTTAAGAAATACGAGCAAGAGATTCCGAAGGACCCGTCCAAGCGCACATTTGCCGGTCTAAAGCGACAGGAAGATGGAACATTCAAGGACGAAGACCTCGTTAGAATCTTGTCCAATGCGATTGAGGATGTTGCCAGTGAGTATAACTCTTACAAACAGAATAGCCAATTTACTTACCATTGCAGGCTCTTTCGGTGCACGGAATGTGCCCAAGGTCCTGAAATCTGTGGAAATCCTTGGTATTGAGCAAGGTCGCAAGTGGAACGTCGGCTCTCTGAACGAATTCCGCAAGTTCTTCGACCTTAAGCCATACGAAAAGTTCGAGGACATCAACTCTGACCCGGAGGTCGCTGACGCTTTGCGACACCTGTATGAGCACCCAGACTATGTGGAGCTCTACCCTGGTATTGTCGCCGAGGAAGCGAAGGAGCCCATGATCCCCGGTGTTGGTATTGCACCTACCTATACTATCTCCCGCGCGGTTCTCTCCGATGCCGTGGCTCTCGTCCGTGGTGACAGGTACTATACTGTAAGTCAACCCAGCATGCCTATAAGAATCGCTATTGATATGTCTAGATCGACTACAACCCACGTAACCTCACGAACTGGGGATACAATGAGGTCCGCTATGACCTTAACATCAACCAGGGATGTGTGTTCTACAAGCTCGCGATGCGGGCCTTCCCTAACTACTTCAAGCCTGACTCCATCTACGCGCACTACCCAATGACCATCCCTTCCGAGAACAGGAACATCATGAAGAACCTCGGTCGCGAGTCCCACTATTCGTATGACAGACCCCGCTACACGGAGCCTATTCCGAACCTGTTGTCCTACTCCAACGCGCAATTTGTCTTGAACAGCCAGAAAGACTTCACTGTGCCCTGGGGTGGACTCAGCTCGATCCATGCCGGAAAGGGGGGCGCCGACTTCTGGAGCAAGTCATTCGACAATGAGCAGTGGAGAAATAGCGTCAAAGAATTCTACGAGGACGCCACCCTGAAGCTTCTCAATGAGAAGTCTTGCAAGCTTGCTGGTAACAAGCAGGTTGACATTGCAAGAGAGTAAGTCGTCTAAACCGAAGTAAAATGGTGACTATGCTAACGAGATCAGCGTCGGAAACCTCGTGCCTGTGCATTTCGTCTCCAAGGTCTTCTCGCTGCCACTGAAGACGAAGAGCAATCCTCGCGGCATCTTTACCGAACATGAGATGTTCATGATCATGGCGGTGGTCTTCACTTCCACCTTCTTTGATGTTGACCCTACCAAGTCCTTCCCGCTCCAGCATGCAGCCCGCGCGGTTTCCCAGGAGCTGGGTAAGGTTGTGGAAGCCCATGTCAAGTCCATCAACCACCCCGGCTTCCTTCACGGTATCATCGATAGCTTCCGCGACGATCACAATGCCCTGAAGGACTATGGAGATCAGCTGATCAAGCGCCTTTTAGAGAGTGGCCTGGGAGTCTCCGATGTGACTTGGGGCCAGATCTTGCCGGCAGCTGTTGAGATGGTCCACACTCAGTCTCAAATGGTAGGTTCCCTATGCTGCATATGATTGCATGCAATACTGACAATCGAACAGTTCACCCAAATCATCCACTTCTACCTCACTGAGGGCCAGAAGTATCTCCCGGAGATCAACCGCCTGGCCAACGAGAACACTGCGGAAGCTAATGACAGGCTCACCCGCTTTTGCCTGGAGGCTGTCCGCCTGAACGGCAACCTGGGCATTTACCGCGAGGCTCAGAACAACATCGACGTGTCTGATGAAACCGGTCAATACAGCGTCAAGGCTGGTGACAAGGTGTTTGTCGGCTCGGTACGTATCACCCAGACTTGAAGCACTGATCATCGCTAATGCCATATAGTCGAAGGCAAACCGTGACCCTCAGGCCTTCCCGTCGCCTGACGAGGTTCGCCTTGACCGCCCTCTTGAGTCCTACCTACACTATGGACTTGGCCCTCAGAGTGGCCTGGGTAAGGATGCCACCCTGGCTGCGGTGACTGCCATGGTGCGGGTTGTTGTCTGTCTGGACACTCTCCGTCCTGCTCCTGGAGCTCAAGGACAGTTGAAGAAGATTCCCCAGGAAGCTGGGTTCTCTGTCTACATGCGGGAGGACTATGGCAGCTACTCCCCGTTCCCGACTAGTGAGTTTGCCTTGCTTTTTGTTCTTGATACCTTGCTAATCTGGATTACTACAGCCTATAAAGTCCACTATAACGGCGATGTGCCGGCGCCCAAGCGACAGGTCACAACTGCTTGAGATGATTGAAGATCTAAAACTTGTTGAGTCAAGTTGTTAAATGTGTTTTTATAAGTCATGTTTGAGATATCCTTGTTTGTTTGATCAGAATGCTGTATTCTTTCGCAATGTATGCTAGTGCTTTAAATACACCAGCAAGAGCTTCTCTGTGCATCACAGATGTGTTGCGAATTATCTAGAAAGGTAATTCCATAACTGCTAAACGCTATTAAATCTAGCGCCAGTGCACAACAATTCCTACCTTCTCCCCAATGGCCTTTGACATCCCTTCGGGTGTAATATAAACAACTATAAAGAAACAAAACCAAGCAACAATCACGGCCAATCGCTTCAATGCACTAAGCGCCAGGCCCAAGAGTAGCCGAAGTTTTCACCCGCTCATTAAAAGGACATGGGTTCGGGCACACGACCCTCTGAACCCTGCACCTTATTCCCTTTCTACATCTCACCTGATTGGAGGGTTTGGACATAGCGGCTCGTGCCGTCCGGTGAAAGCCAAAAAAAGAATTAGTGAGACTGGAGGGGTTACATGGACGAGGACTAGGACAGAACCAGGATCAAGGACCCTGTGTGGGTAAATAGCGAATAGAAGCCAAGCACAAAGAAATGCCCTCTTGTGACTTTCCAGTTATTGCGTAATTTACTGGGAAGGTGGATGGAATCAGCCTTACGAGGAAAGAAGTATTTACCCAATTAATGTGTCTACCTAAACAATGTCTTTCCTAGAGTTCATTCTGTTGCCTATTGGGATAAAGTTTCGTATCAGTTAATGCTTTTTCTCTGTGAAGGTTTCCTTTGCTTTTTCTTTTCTTTTCTTTTCAAGGCATCCACCCGATGGTTCATTACAAACCACCCACCGCACATGAACCACCAGTGTTTCCAAATGTTCCACTTTAAACCCACGAAAATAGCTTAACGTCCAGGGTCTGGTCTGATCCGGTCTCACCCACGGAAAATACACCAATAATATAACGAGAATTCAAAGGTAACCGCCTCAGCTCAGGGGAAACGCCCGGCGCTAGACTACTTACTAGGTAGCCCTGGAACTTCCGGATTTAATCTAGTAACGTCGTAGCGCTAGAACCCGGTCCATTACTCCATTAATTATTAGGCGCTGTTTGATGGGCGGCGATCGCCCCTCTTGGTCCTGTCCTACATAACAGTACATATTAGTAGTGAAGTAGTTAGTAGGCTGTGTCGCATCCTAGTCTAGTCATTTTCGTGCCCTTTTCTGACTGACTGACTGGCTGACCCCGGTCCAGGAAAAAGCATTGACAACTTATTTATCGGGGCGGGTGTCTTTTTCTTGTCTTGTCTTTTCTTGGTTGTTCATTTCCGAATGATAATCTCATCCACATTCACTCTCACATCCACTTCTGTCTGGCTTTGATCAAGACAAGCTTCTCACCTGTTTATCATTTTTTGCTTGGTCTTACACCACACACATACACACACACACCTTGGCTATCATTATCATCACGATTATCATTACCCCAACTGCAAATATCCTCCAATCCAATAAAGCATAATACAAAATGGTAGCCATCACCGCCCGCGACCGACCCAAAACCGACTACGAGCGATGGCTGGAACTCCAAGGCAACTCCGGCTCCGACGACCACGCATCTGGCAGCGATGAAAAGAAATACCATCCTCCAGGGCCTCTACCTGTTCCAGAACATGGTGGTCAAGATGCACATGCAAAAGCATATGATGATAATAAGCATAAATACACCCCTCATGGCACATTTCTCCATCATGGGTATCATCATGAACGGCCGGGAGCGTCAGCAGACAACAACATCATCGACGCCAACAATCATCCACATCATGCACTACTACCACATCACCGCTTGGATGGGCGCTTTCCTGGCAACTACGGAGGCGTTGCGATGAAGTTGGCTCTGTTGGTACTGGTGGTATTGGGGATACTGCGTGCGGTGCGGTTTGTTCGAGGCCGACAACGACATCAGCCTATTCGGTTACAGAGTCCGAGGGCAGTGCAGGGTGGGTTTGGAGGGAGGGAGGATGGGGGAAAGAGGAACCTGGTTTGATTATTTGAGAGGGTATTTCGTGGATATTGGATGTTGATATTATTCTTGGTTTCTGTTACTGGTGTTGAAGGAGTTGGAGGATATTCTGTAGACACCTTGCTTATTGTACTATCATTTATGTATGCTTTGATATCGTATCCCTCATAATAAGCTCACAAGAATGCATGCTACATGAGGAACAAAATCCACCTGTCATTTAATGCATACATGTTAACAGTCAACCACCCAACTCAACTCAGGATCGGATCCTACTTTGTAAGCCTAAGCCTTAACCAAGCCCACCCCAAGCCGACGGGAGCGACAGCAGCCACTCCGCTCAGCACCGACCTCAATCCTTCCTGCTGGTTGGCCCACCCTTCATGTTCCCTTCCCGTTGGGGGCTATCAGTTAGGCGTCTGTCTCTCTAATCTCTATCGAGTAAGTAGACTCTAGACTTGGAATGGATCTGCAAACGGGCCCACTCAATATCAAAGTATCGGTTCGATTGGATGTTCGGGGCGCTTGTGATATTGTACTAAGCTGGTAAGCTGGGTAGTTAAGTGAGAAAGGGCGGCTGGAGTTATTAAGGATAGAATAGCATTGTAGACTCACTAACACTAAGTCTGAAAAAGCAGGAGGATAATCAAGTGGACGAGTTACTACTAACTAAACTGAAATGAGTAGTGGTACCGGCGGGGCGAGGTACTTAGTGTTCGACCGGCTATAATTAGGGGGGAGGAGGGGGGATGGATGAGGGCATATCCGTTAGTTACTGGTTTTGGTCGGGTGTTGCTGTTTTTGTTCGGAGGTGAGTCTATTTGTTATCCGATGCTATTTGATACTTTACTATCTAATATAGATATGTTTTTTCTTAGATGTCACCTAAATAGCGACAATATAAGAGTTATACTATGACTCTGGTAATCGTCCACAAAGTCGAGGCTGGAATACTAACAACGTTCGGGTCTCGGCTACAGGTCGATCGTAATTTCCCCGAGTTGTCGCTCTAATCCCCGAGCCATAAGTTATGGTCCTGGCGCAGCATTGAGTGGAGACTACTAGTTAACAGCTGCATGCTAGCAACCACTAACTGTGTATAGAAGTAGCGCTGGATATAGACTAGCCAGGACACCGTTCACCTGCTATCTCATAGACTCTGCGTTATTCTCAGCATCTCAGCCATTACTTTTAACTGTGTTAACATCCTCACCACCTTCGTATATTGAATGCTTTAAATTACATAGTAAGAGCATATATCTTAGAGGTTTTCAAGATATGAACGTTTATGCACTGTATCATGATCCCAATAAAAGCATTCGCCCGATGGCCGCTATTAACTGCCGTACTCGTACAGCATGATCTGGGCTGCTTTCTGAAGTGTGATGGAGTACGCTGTACTAGCCATCACTAATGTCTGCTAAGAATACTTACTAATAACTTATCGCAAATCGAAGATGAATCCCATGCTTCGGGATCGGTATTCAAAGAGATTCTGGGAAAGTCAAATGTCTTCTACGCACCTGGTAGGATTAGGAGAAAACATCATGCTCCTTTGAAAGTTGTCATAATCAAGAGTAGTAAGCATGCAATATATACAATAAATGATCCCACTCATAAATATGATCATATCCTCCCCCCATCTACACCCCCCGCCAACTCAAAAACAGGCGGCCTCGACCCCAACTCATAAACAGGAGGTCGTGAACCTAACTCATAAACCGGCGGAGCAGACACCAACTCAGCAACAGGTGGAGCGGCAGCATCGCCCTGCAGCTCCCTCGGATGATTGTTCTTGGTTCGATGGCCTATGTATGTCGAAGGCACATCATCATCTGCATGTCTCCGTGCAGCCTGTAACCTTCTCGAGATCATAAACCAGATGATAAAGATAATGAGCGCTAAGCCAGCAACACCACCGACTACCCCGCCTGCGATGGCGCCGGTATTCGTTTTGCTTTCTGTGTGTGAAGATGCATTCGTCGTAGACTGCGCAGTCGCCGATGATATTACCGACGACGATAGACTAGTATCTGCTGTCGATGTAGACGAAGATGCATCTGACGTCACCGTAGCAGACGTAGTAGTCGATGTAGCTACTCCCAGTTAATCTCAATCCATCAAGTCAAAGCAGCAGCAGGAAAGATAAAAAACGTACACGAACTCGTCGTCGAGACCGGCGACAACAGACTAAACTCCGACCCCAACGTGGAGACATCATCCGTACAGCCCACGAACCCATTCGACACCCTTGCAAACGCATCCAGCCCGCTCGAACAACAGAAGTAATCATTCTCATAATACAAAATGGCCGAGGTATTCCCGCAATGCGGATCCAGTTTGAGAATGTTGCCGCATGCTGCGGCGGAGTGACAGCAGTTCCCGGGGGCGCAGGTGGCGCCCTTGGGACAGCATTCGCGGTAGGGACCCCAGGTTGAACCGCAGTCATTTTCGGTGTCGTAGCAGGTGCCGTTACGGCGGACGGGGTAGCCGAATGGAGGGGCGAGGTCGTTGCTGTTGCTGTCGTTGGACATTGTGATGTTGCTGTTGCTCTTTGCTAGAGGAGGCAGACACGGCAGGGGATGTAGGGGTAGGGGCAGTCTGGGGAGGGGAAACAGACTGGGATGTTTGATTGAGTTTCATGGAGGGTAATGATCGTTTTTGAAAAAGATGGAGATGGCTTGTTTTTTAGAGCATGGTTCTTTAGTGTTCCCTCTTGGGTGGCTCGGCGGCTAATGGTCTGCTAGCTCTGGTGTTTCGTGTCTTGTGTTTGGTCTGGGGGCCATATCTGCTACGCCGTTCGAAAAGTTGTTAAGCGCCCACTTCTGGCATGGCCAATGACAAGCTATCATGGCTTCGGGCGAGTGATAAACAGTGCTCGGACTTAGCTGATGCTAGGATTGGCGCGCACAAGAGCAAATACTGAGCTGGGTAAGGCTGCATCCGCACAGTGCGAGTAAAGGCGGGGTGGATGGCGCAGCGTAGCCATTTTCTTTCCTTCAATTAACATTTTGTAATAGCAAGGCAGATTGATGGGGCGTCACACCGACGAGTGCTTCATGATCCTTGTTAGTGTGTGTGGACTAGACGAGTAGTCACATTGCTAGACTCCACCGCCTGTTAACGTACTCCCGGCCGCGCCGGCCACCCATGTTATGCCATACAAAACTGGTCTTTTGCAAGCCTAGTATCAAGTCTAAAGATAATAGAGATAACAAATAATTTTGATGAATTTTCTTCTTTTCTTCTTCTTTATGGCTTTCTTAAGCCGTTCCAAGAGAATACAAATGATATATAAATATTTCAGGTAGTGAAACAGTATCCTATTCTATCCATGAAGTTAGATAAGATTTCTTATGAATACTTTGATATTTGATATAGTATTCATATATAAATATGTAGAGAAATATATACTACTATACTAGTTGAGATATATCAATTCTCAGATGGGGAGTTACATAAGTAATAGCTCTTTTAATGGCTCTGGACCCGAAAGCTTCACTACAAGAACCTGGATTTTTGGCACACCGAATTGGCACCTAGTATTCACTCGAAAAGAAACTGAATCTCCGTCATCAATGAGAAATGTCGGGCTCGTATATTGCTCCCACGCTGCTGAATCTTTGGCAGCCAATGTAGATTCCCATAAGTATCGAGTTGCTCGGGGCCGCATATACCCTGTCGCTCCCGCCCTGCCGGGTAGTGCACTCCACAGCTGCTTTATCCTTACACCATACATCTCGCCACCCATAATCCATAGCTGTTTCCGGGGTGTACGGCGGTTCTAAGGCGAGACTAAGCCTCTGGCATTTGGGCGATGCGTTGTGCTCGACCTCGAAGTCAATCTCAACCAGCTCAGATCCTGCGACTGTAGCTGACATGCCGGCTATCTTATCATCGCTTGCAATATGAACGGCCTGGCGAGAGTCGGTGTCTAAATCGCCCGTGCTTGCCATGACGCCTGAACTATAGACGAAGAGCAGTCCAATGATTGCGCGGCCTCGAAAGTAGGCTTCGATGGTGACTACCCTTTCGGGGCAGGTATTGTCATTCCGCGTCTCGAAGTAGAGCTTCCGCACCAGGTCAAAAGGGGGAGAGACTTCTGGGACAAGTAGTCGAGGCCTCCAGCTTCTGTGGGGAGAATTTACTGCTCGGACACGGTCCGAAGACTCGTTGAAGATCCATGAGATAGCTGTTAATTCCTCATCGAAGCAACGTTGATATTCATTTCGTATAATTCCAGTGGGAAAGGTACGAAAGTGCGGGGACCGGAAAGTCACACTGCGCGCACATGTTGTTTCAAAGCGTATGGCTGCGACTTGACCCACTGCCAACCCCGGAGACTCGGAAGAATAGCCCAGAGGAGCGATCTACACGGTGACTGCTTGGATATCCTCGTCCGGTGATATATCAAAGCAATCTTCAAGTTCGTTCATCCACTGTCCAACAATGGCTGGACTGGGATGGTTGTAATACTCAAGCTTCAGGCCTGAGATGCCATTCTGGGGGCGGGACCAACCCGATATGCCAGCAGATGCCTGAATCTTACGGATGCCCTTTAGTGATGCATAATTTTGATAGTTACCTGAGTTGCTGCCGTTAATCAAATGGGAGAATTTCTCGTCGTAACGAATTTCATTATCCGGCAACAGATGACATTCTCGGTCTAAGATGTGTGGGATTGTGGATGGTTCGTCACAGAATTGTGATTGGATACCGACTCGGATAAAATGGGTTCCGTAAGTCTGTCACCTGCTTAGCTATTGCTCGAACTAGTTCACGAAGTTTCACCTACCTTCTGGTGGGCAACAAGCCCTGTGACGAAACGGCCAGGCGGCAAGCTTGGTATTGGTGTAACAGATGCTTCGAGCCGATAGGAAAGGGGAGCCAGTATGAAAGACCGCTCATAGTTAGTTGACACCTTGACAAGGTTAGCATGGTGCACAGATTGGTGGGAATAAAGAAGGACAGACCTGTAGCCCACCGAGGGCTTCAGATTGATAGAAATCACGATTATCTTCCACGATGCTTATCCCGCTGATACGTTCACCACTTGGGCCATTGATGGGAATCGAAATGGCACAACCACCCGTAGAACCAAAGAACACCGACTTTCCGTCGGCGTAGTGATAGCCAATGCCGATAAGAGGGTGCGGGTAGGATGTCATGTGAAAGTCTAGTCGGATTAACGACATGAGAGATCTACCTCCTGGGCCACCGAAGTCAATATTTGACAGCGGTTCAAAGGCACGGGGTGGCTCAGACGGTAGAAGGAGGCTGACAAGCAAGCCTTCATGCATGGGGGCATGGGGAACCCACAGTTGGGAAGGCGTGTGGAACGGCTCCTTTACGTCCGAACGAGTCCGATGCAAAGAGCTTTGATGGTCGTCAATCCTTTCAGCAAGGCCAAGTGAAACAATCTTGAACCGGTCTATGTCCGCAAGCAAGTGGTACTGATCTGCTCTTGTCGGGATCTGCAGTGTTCCTCGAGCAATGCCTGGACCGTTGCTATCACCAATCCAGCGTGATGAAGCAGAGTTATCGTATTGTAACTGGATTCCCACTAAGCCTTCCGCGCAAAATGCCACGCGAAAATCCTTGATGAAGAGGTTTGTGGGCACGTCTATATACGTTTCGGCAGCTGGATTGCGATAACCAATCAATCGACCAACGCAGTTGCCTTCGTTCGACGGCAATATATTGATACCAGAGATAAACCGGCGTGCGCCGATCTTGACAGTTGATATACCAATTCGCTTTTCATGCTCTTCCTGCGGGACCATGAAGGGCTGTGCCTTTCGATAGAGCACCCGACATCCCTCTTGCAGGGGGCAATCTTCATCAATATATGCCAGCTGACCTGAGAAGTAGCCCACAACCTTCGCTAGCCGTGGGCCCGCTTGGAAACTTTCTATATCAACCAGGGTGAAATTGTTCCCTTGCATTGGCGATGGACAATAGTCCAGTCCGCCGGGCCCGCGTCGAAAAATGGAGTCTAGGTCCACAAGAGACGCGATGGGCTCCAGTAGGTCCCGGATTCTCTTTCGATTGACCAGTGGTGGCGTGGCAGCTTTTAAGGATGCCCTCGTGGCGAAGAATAGTCTGAACCAATTTTGTGATTCTGAAAGACAAGGGAAAACAAAGTCAGCCTCCTGGCCGAGAAGGCATCTACTCCGCCAATACGACTGTGAGAGCATAGACATATCTGCGAGTACCGCTAAATCGTGACATACGAGTCTCAGAGTGAGATGCTGTTCAAAGGGTATATAGGAAAAGATCTCAAGCAGCAGCTCGGTTGAGAGGTTTCTGAAAGCATGGTGCCTCCTTTCCCCAACCTCTGCGAGGCTTCCTACTGTTGAGTTATCATGCGACAATATTCGCCCGGGACTGCTCCCCGATTCTTCAGAAGCAGAACTGGAATCAGTCGGATAATTCATAACCGAAAATGCACAGGGGTCAGCATAAAGATGGGAGTTCAGATCCACCGGCTGTATCCGCCCGAACCTTTTATGTGTTTGCGCAGCGCCCGCATAGTCATGGCCGAAGTGGAAGATGGAGGCTTCGAGGCACGGAGTGCAGTAGAGTTGGTAGAATACCATTTCAACAATTGCGGCGTCAGTTTGAGATAGCGATCGGACTCGCCCATGGTTGAGACTCAAAATGAGCAATTTCCAGCACGACTCGTGAAATCCAAAACACCATTGGCTATCCGATTGTTCGCAAAGCCTCCATTCATCCAGGGCAACAGATGCTACCTCGCCGTAGACTCGATTGCTGTCCAGTGGTGCATGGAGGGTTTTCCGACCGCGTACTACCCCTACCCCAGTAATTTTGATATGATCAACGGCAGGATTGGTCGAGTAGATACCCCGAACCTGTGCGTACCAAGGGCGGGTGCTGGACTGTGGAGTATCCGGACCATCCCAATATGGGTCGGGCAGCAAAATCACCCCACAAAACGGACAGTAAACATTGGACACCATCTTGCGAGGGGGCGCACTTGTGCCTTTCGTAAGTGGATAATTGGTAAACCAAGACTCTGAATGTTAACTGTTTCAGGAGAGGGGCAATAGATACGCCTGCTAGTCGGGAGCATGTTGGCGGAATGGTAATAAGGTTGTGTGTGGCCGCTGGAAATTATGGGCTAGTTATTGGCCCAGAGCTCAGGTCCAAAGCTGTTATATTACTTCACCAGCGTATGAGCAATGATGAGTAGGCTATTCTATCCCATATCAGTGTTCGGTCTCGCCGATGACACTCCTGGGCACATGCATGGACTCTTCAACTTGCGATTAGTCTTTCAATCATTTTGACTAACTAACTACCACCCTTGGTGGATAGCTCATAACTAGCCATACTTAAGATATTATAGCACCATGTCTTATATACTATGATTAACTTAACAGATAGTATATAAATGGCAATACCTTAAGCCTCCGGCCCTCCATTCATACCCCAAATCACACCCCAATACAGTTCAGAGCTAATACCTCGCCCAACAACCCAACAGACCATTCCCCTCTAATTCCCACACCGACCAACGTCGCAATTAACACAGCACCGCTTCTCCTGTCCATGAAACACTTCCTCCTCCGTCTGGACCGCTTCACGCTTATCGTTGGCTCCGCATCGCGCATAGGGATTGTCGCAGAGGATGCAGCAGCGTTTGGCGATGGCCGAGTCCTATCCATATGACATTGATTAACATTAAACATAGTAATAACAGAGGCAGTAGAAAAGAGAAAAGAGTATAATAGTACCTGATTACTTCCAACCGGACTAGCCAGCGCAACAGGCAGAACCGCCAACGAGAGGAAAGTGATGATGCTAGAGGGACGCATTGTTCGATTTCTTTTTCTGGGTTTGAAAAGGATGTGATTCGGTAGATAGCTCGAAGAGAATATTCAATTCCGATGATCTATTTTCTCATTCCTACCGACCATTCACCCCAATTTATACCCTCACTTCCCATCTACTACTTAACAACTTCTGTCCTGATCCGACCTCGGTCCCTCTCCGCCCGCGCAGCGACAAAACCACTCTTGGCACATTGCCATGTCTCAGAGCAACTGGATCCATCAAAACAAGGCCGGACTAATAAGCGATCAGCATTGTAAATTGCATGTTGATCAGATAAGATAATCAATCAATCTTTAGCGCAGGGTCTCGGAAGCATATCCCCTTTACGGTGATTCTGTGACGTGTGTGTGCGGGATATGTGGATCCCTCTCTGATATTTCTGTGGGAGGGGTGTGGATTGTTGATTAATATCTAGAGGTACTATAATATCACGTCGAGTCGTCGTATCCAACCACTTCTTGTAATTTGGGGTGGTTGGTCTCTGATGGGATGGATGGGATGGTCGTCTGATTCGGGAGGATTTGGGGCCGCGATAGATTGGTCGAGGTTTCTTGCTATATTCGTGAGGAGCGATATTAAGTTTAATTGGAAATGTTATTTCATCCCATTCGCAACTTCTTTTGCTGTATGATGTGAGCTGGGATAATTTTTCGGGGTCAAGCTAGTCTTTGGTTAGTGAGAGGGAGTAGCGTGGTGACGTTGATGTATGACTATGAATTCGGTCTATTTACACCTAGAAGCCCTTCATCACCATCTTATCTTTCTTCCTCAATAACTGCTTTGTAGCTAGCTTACTTAGCAGTAGCTATGAATCCCTGAATCCACAGTAAAACAGGACCCATATCGCCACCCTTCTTTCCCAAATAAGGTAGTATAAATTGTGGACCAGATACCTGGCACTGAAGTAAACAAATCTACACAGCACTTACTAGTAATTACAACCTGCTTTCTCTGAACAGTTACTACTAATATACTTTGTGATATGCCAACTGCCTAGTTCATTACATCCGAATGCAAGTATCATTAACGAGAATCTTCTTAAAAGAGAGTGTGTTTTATTTTAAGGCTAGTATGTCTGTGAATTGGAAACATAACAGTGTATATTATATGGTGTTGAGTTATAATGCGAGATAATTTGATTATTGACTTCTATGCGTTATGTGAAGATGATAAAATATTCATACTCTCAATAGTATTCACATTTAAATGGTGTGGTCTGATTTGTGATAGATGTAATAACAAGAAAAAGTCCAGGCTGATACGAAGATATGCTATAAAAATACTCTTCATTTCTCATTATCTAATAGCAAACCTCCAAACACCATTGTTGCAAGGCCCTGTTGTAAGACTGAAGCAAAGCAAAGCAAGCAATCAAAGCAACAAGCAAACGAAACAAAATATACGCTCTAATCCGGTCATAGTACATACATTATAACATACAGACATGCATACATACAGACATCATGACTAGCTGCTCGCTGCTTACGACGTCGCTGCACTCGCCCGCGCCGCATTGCTCAGCTGTCGATGATACGAGCCAATGGTTTGGAAGCCCCTGTTATACCAGGTTAGTTAGTATACAGTCTTCCCCCAGAGGGAAAAGGCATGGAAGGCACCCACCTCGCCAGGTCAAATCCGCTCCCCTCCTCTTCGTCGTCCTCCTCGTCAGGTCGCTCGTTCTTCGTCTCCGGTTCACGGCGTGGTGGCATGCGGCCAGTCGTCATACCGTTGGCCGTGCCTGGCTTGCTGGGACTCGCCAGATTCGGTGGTGGTGGACTGCTGCTAGGGATACTTCCCAGTCCGTCGCCCAATTCGCCCTTCAGTGGACTCATGTCTGGCACGGGCCGGGCCGGCGTGCTGCCAATGTCTGCGAACTTCCAGAACTGCGCAGGAGAGCTCATGGGCATGAATTTGGATGGAATCTGTGCGGTGCTAGGCGGAGGCAGTCGTGGTTGCTGGCGTTGCGGTGCTGGTGTGATCATCGATGATGGCACGTCATCGTAGTATGACGATGACAGCACAGGCGGGGATCCGGCGATATTGTCTGACAAGCCATAAGTCCGACTTAGACTGGTGCCGTTGCTGGTGTTCTTTGTGGCGGATCGCGTGGGCAGCGGGGATGGTTCCTCGTAGTCGCGGGTATTGGATGGTCGCAAGGGAGCTCCTGCACCATTACGGGCGGCACGGGAGCCTCGTTCGGGAGTATACGCTTCAATTGGCGCAACCGGGAATGAGCTGAACCCAGGAGACGACACCGGTGGGGACTTCTTCGTAGCCGAAAACACCGCCTCCATGCCGTTGGCGCCCCGAGCGGCGGGATCCCTCGTGGCAGGGGACGACGGGGCGGACGATTGCGTTCCCTTCCGCAGCTGCTTCTTCCAGTACTCTTCGCGATATTCCGGGGCAATCTGCCATTTCATGCCTTTGCCGGGTTCGTCTGTCCGTCGGGGGACTTTCTGGAATGCCTTGTTCAAAGACAAATTATGACGAATGGAATTCTGCTACTTGTCAATATTTCCTCTTCCAACAGGGAAAAGGGTATCTCACCTGCCAACCGCTCTGGGAGTGGCGGTAGAATGCGTACTTGTCCATGATCCAGTTGTAGATACTGTTCAGCGTAAGTTTCTCCTCTTCGCTCGAGAAGATCGCCTGCGCAATCAACGTCGCATAGCTGTATGGTGGCTTCAGGTCCTTGGCTGCGTCCTTGCTGTAATCGATTTCCTCCGTACTCTCCATCATCATACCGCGGTTATACAACGGCGACTGCTTGGCCGTGCGCGCTCCCACTGTATCGGGCGACCGCGGGGGCGGCGTCACCTGACGCTTGAGGAACTGCGGTGCGGGGGCCAGCGAAGGGGCGCCAGTCGTGGCTGGGGCTGCATCCGCAGTAGCGGCAGTTGAGGGAGGCTGGGGATGGGCATGCTGGGAGGCATCCCAGGTAGCTACATCCTCCTCTCCGTTGGCGAGACGCTGGGCGCGTTCCACAAAGGTGGGATGAATATTGGCCTTATCGCCGGGCGTGACGAACATCATCTGGGTATTGGCGATCTCAATGATATCACCACACGAAAGGATCGCATCGGTGCCGCGCTTGAGGATCGCACTGTTCAAGCGTACGCCGTTCCGACCGTTGACGCGGATGTGCCAGGACGCCGTTTCCTCACCATCGTAAAAGATCTCCGCGTGCAGGCGTGACACAAACTTGCTTGGTCCCAAATCCACATTTACCTCCGGCAGCGCGCGGGCGGCGATTGTAACCGGGCTTGACTGTTCATCCAACTTTTGTTCGCGGTCGGGCTCGCGGCCGATGTTGACGTGGAGGGTTTTGACGTAGTAGGTCCAGTTGCGGCCGGCGATTTTGGCGTAGGCGCGGATGCTCTGCTTGTTTTCGGTTTTCGCGTTGGAGTGATCCCGGAGCACGCGTACTTCTTCGCGGGCGGTTTCCAGATACGAGATCACCATATCCACCAAGTCCTGGTTTTCCGACAGTTCCTGATCGGGAGACGAGTCATCGGCTTCATCGGCAGATTCCTGCTTCACGGGTCGAGGCTGGGGAGAGGCACGGTGATCAATCTATTTTCAAGTCAACAGCTGAGCCTCCTGATATATCGCTGGGCTCCCATCTACTACCCACCTTGCGCTTCTTGTTGGACGGCCGCGTCGGGGATGAATCCGGAGCCTCCGCGTCCGAGGTTTCCTGCAGCTGGATTTCCTTGCGCCGCGCACGACGACGGTTGGAAAGTGGCATGGTGGTGGTGGTTAAAATGGGGCGATCGCAAGACCGAGGTCAGCGTCGAAATCCTCTAATCTGTGTTGTCCGTGGTCTGGTCGCCAGCGTGGATGTCTAACGGGTCTAATCTAGGAGCGTGGTGTGGGTGGTGATGTGATGTGATGTTGAGGGTAGAGTGTGAAGCTAGCGGTCGTGTGTGTTGACGTCGAGTCGCAGGAAATCCGCGGCGAAAGCAGACCAACCGTGATGAGCTCAGCCGGAACAGAAATTCACAGACAAATGATCGGCGAGAAAATGAATGACGACCGAACGAAAGGCAGGCGAAAATCCAAACCCAAACCGGGATGGCAGGTCCAGGCAGCGAGAACCAAGGGAACGTTTGCCACTCGCGCAAAACGGACGCGAACTGGAGGAAGAGGAAGTGGAAGTGGCTGACTGATGCAGACGAGAAAAGGGCCAGCCACCGCGGGGAGAGACCCGGTCGCGAGAGAGTTTGGTTCGGGTGTGATGTCGATCGGGATCGTATGTAGTAGTCGATGGATGGGAGTAAAGTAGGTAGGACAAAGGGATTGTGTAAGACAAAGTGATAGGGAGCTAAATTGTGGTAGGAGTTTGAAAAAGAGAAAAGGACGACTCTAGCAGTAAAATGCAAGAGAAGCAAAGAGAAAGAAAAGAAGAAGAAGATTGATGGACCAGCAAGTTGCAACGCAAAAGCAACGGCCGTGAATGGATTGCACGCAAACGCGCCGCGGGTTCAGGTTTGGACCAAACAAGATCAAGCGTGACCGCTTCCGTTGTGGGGAACACGCCGAAGAATGAATTCAATCACCGCCAAACTTCTTTCTCTTTTTATTATTTTCCTTGTGCTCAGCTGTCGTCTTTCAAGACATTCATGCCAGTTGTTGTTCGGTCTCGCTCATATATCGCCAAATTAAGGTTGATCGCCCTTGTCCGATCTGGATCTGAATCAGTACCATTCCTTGCCAACTATTTTCCCATTCTCCTTTTCTCTCTTTCTTTCCTTCTCTAATTGACTAACCTCCCCTTTCCCATTATCGAACCTCCCCGACCGCAGTAGATCCCCGTTTTAATATGTATGTCCACCAGTGGAGGCTGCCGCAACCGCCGTAAACAGGCAGTGGAGCCCACCAGCTGCATCCCTCCCAATGCAAGGATGCAGGATGGAAGGAAGACCACGGCCTAGCCGGGTGCAGTTGCTCGTGCTGTTTGTGCTCCTTCTTTCTTTATTTTCTCTCTTTTCCACCGCCTTCATTCTCTCTCCCCTCGAGAGATAAGTATTTAGTTACTGTGTATGTATCACTGTCTACTAAGTGTCGGATGTACCTGTAGCTACAGCCAGCACCAGCACAAAGATTCCAGTTGATGTAAATGACATCCACAATAATGTCCATGTCACCATCAGCCTTCCGGCTATGATCGGAGTCTCCGGAACGCCCTTGTTTGGGACAACCATAATAACTACTATGAGAGAGAAAGCATTCATCGGAAAACAGAGCAAGTGACTGGCCGACCGGCATCCTGACAGGGTTCCATTTCCATTCTTCCCCATTGGGGAAAAAGCATCCTTCGGCCTCCTTCCCTCTCCACCGGATCAGGCAAGGTGAAAAAGCATCATCGAGGGCACGTTCGAACCCTGCTGATCCATGTCTGTGAGGGTCGGATCAACATATCGCCTCGTCGCCCATCGCTGCCCCTGCGCTTGATCCATCCATTTCTCAAAACTCTCCGCTGCGCTGGTTGCGTCATGCCTCTCCGCGTGCGGTTTAGTGGCCCGCCATCGGAATGTCTGCCAATCTGGCCTTCCATCGCTACCTGTCCGACCCAGCGAAAACAGCCTGTAGCTCTACGCACTTGGGAACTGTTTGTTTGTCTACAGTTTACGGGATTGAGCTCAGCAGAATCAGACGTTGTTTGTCCTTGAATGAAAAGACAACTAGCCAGATGGGACGCCATTTGGATTCGGCGCCGTGTCCCATGCATTCCGCGGCGCCATCCATACACACACCTCGAACAGAACTCCGTATGAAAAGAAACCGCAAGGAATGAGAGAGGAGACGTAAATGAAAGGAAGTAAATCCCAGGGCTGGGCCCACATATACACGGCCCATGGCCCATGGGTGTAATCACACTGCGTTACCACGTGCACGTGGACAGGGAATCAAACTAGCACCCAGATAGTTCGTAGCAACCGGAAGTACTCGCTCCGGAAGAATCAAAGATAACAGAATATAAGCCCAGAGAGAAAGAAGGAAATATTGTCCAGCAAACAAGCTAAGGCATCTTCGAATCGCCATCTTCATCTACCCCACGTAGTGTCGGGTACATCACCACATCACCTGTCTCCGGCTTCACAGCCGGTTCCTCAGCCTTACTTGGAGCCTCGGTTTCCACACCCTCCATATGAGTATCGGGGTTGGCTTCCGGTGTCTGCTCATGAGTGCTGCTGTTGCTGCTGCTACTGCTGTTGCCGCCGCCAGCCTCGTTATTCTCGAACTCGCCCCGTTCCAGCCGGGAAGCAATGTAGTTGCGCAGATACTCGATCAGCCGCACCTTCTCCACCCACTGTACATCTGCCCGCTCGGCCACCTCCGTCGCCGCCTGGGCGGTCCGCAGGGTTGCCTCAGCTTCCGCGGCAGTACCCGAAAGAGCCGGGTCGATCAAGCTAGCAGAGATGCGCTCGGGTGAGGATGGCGAAGAGTGCTCCTTGGCCTTGGGAGTACGCTCACCCTCATCCTTGCTGTCCTGGGTAAGATCCATCTCCTCGCTCAGCTGACGAGTCTCTGGACGAGCGCGCTGCAGCGTGCCACCCGTGTACCGGCGGCGATCATCGTGGTCGAAGATGCCCCCGAGGGTAGACGGCGGCGCGGTACTCGAAGCGGTCGGGTACCCAGCCGCCATGCTGTCAGCCATTGTAGCGGACGGAAGACGAGGGTACATGCTGCCTCCTTCATGGTGAGGCGGCGAGACCCTTGTCGCCGATGGCAAGGAAACGGGTGAGCGACCGGAGGTGTACGACTGAGCGCTGGACGGCGGCGTGAGGGCAGGAGTGCCTGTGGAAGGCGAGTGGGTGGCTGGGTTTGGCATCATTGAGGCAGAGCTGGTTGCTGTCGCATGGCTGGGCGGCAACTGGGTAGGAGGCGAGTGGGTGGTGCGGTAGCTCATGCCACCATGAACGTAATGAGCGCCCGGCTGGGCAACGCCCGCAGCAGCCACATTGTCGTCGTTCTCATATATAGTATCCTGCATCTGCTGCAGGAACTGATCAATATTGATCAGATCGTTCTTGGTCCGCACGTTACTCATGGGCGGCAGGTGGTAGGCCGGTGCGGAGGGAGCACCCCCGGGGCTGTATCCGCCACCACCAACGGCCACTGGCGCAGGCATCGGCTGGTACTCAGGCAGGGGCCCGCTGCTCAGCACAGGGAGCGACAGGCTCTGCAAGCCCAGCAGACGCTGGCCGACAGCAGCATAGGAGTTCGGGTCGAACTGACGCCGTTTCAGGTCGCCAAAGAACTCATTCAGGGCATCGTAGCCGCGCTTCTTGGATTCATAAGAAGCGTGGGTAGCCTCTGGGCCGTGGTTCAGGGCGTAGTAGACATTTCCGTAGGACGGGTTGGCAGGCTGAGGGGGAGGGTGCGATTGGTAATACTGGGGAGCGCCATGCGCATAGCCCTGGCTGGGGACCGCGTTCAACGCGGGCTCAAAATAGTGCGTAGCGGTCGCATAGCCTATATCTCGTGTCAGCCGGCAGTGCAGAACAGTCAGACTGGGACACGCTTACCCTTGGCACCTCCACCGAACATCATGTCCGGATTCCGGGCTCCAGGCTCCGGCGACCGGACCAGAACTGAATCGTCGGCATGGGTCTTGACGTGCTTCTTCAGATCCTGGGGGCGCTTGAAGGCCTTCCCGCAGAAATCACACTTGTGTGGTTTAAGCGGTACATGCACACGGATATGAGAGGTGATGTGGTCGCGCTTGACGGTGGTAGTGCGACAGCTGCCCCATTGGCAGGTCAGGTTGAGGTTGTTTGTGCTCTTGCGGCCGACGTGACGCTCGCACACATGTTCCTAAGCCGAGGCGGTCAGCTACCCAATTCAGCGAAGGATGTGATGAGTCAAGCCAACACGTAGCCCACTGCTAGTGGACTGTATCATCACAGTAGACATATAGAATAGAAAAACAGGAGAACTCACATAAAGAGCTTCAGGGGAAGGGCACTTCTCCGAGCAACCCTGCCACAGGCAGGACAACTCCTCAGAAGGACGAGTGGTGGTGCCGTTCATGGGGGGATTTGCCACGGCAGCCGAGGCAGCCGCAGCGGTCGCGGCCGCAGAAGCAGCGGTCGCAGAGGATACCTGAGCAGGTTGCTGAGCTGAAGGAGAATCCTGGGAAGTTGAGGTAGGCATGGGAGCGGCCGTCGTCGAAGGGGCCGTCGTGGTGTCTTGGGGTTCCGACATTGCCAAGAAAAATCTTTCTTGTCCCTTTCTTGGGAGCAGCGGAAGTAGAAAGCAACTCAACACAAGTCCGCCTCAAGCGTGCAAGGGGAAGAAAAGATGGGGAGACCCAAGACTCTTGGTGCTAATAAAGGGAAAACAAGAGGATCGACTACGACAGATGGCGCGGTGAGGGAGTGGCGGACAAGAAAATGGACAGATGCGCACACCGACACCGGATATTTGGAAAAGGGAGAGAATTGGAATTGGCCAGGAGGAAAGAGGAAAGGAAAGGACAGCAAAGTTGTTGTTAAGATCACAAAACACAAATGGCAAATATGAGCAAAGAGAAATACGGGGGGGGGGGGGGGGGATGTGAAAGTAATAAGGGAAACTAACAGATTGCCGGACCAGAGGAAGAGGAACAGCAGAGAATCAGGGGGAGTAGGGGAAGGGAGGAAGTCTTGGGCCGAGAGGGGGAGGCTTGGGTTCAGAGCCGAGCCTTGCCTAGAAAAGGCCGCTTGCACAGCCGGGCGGAAGACAGGGACAAGACTGGCCAGGATGACAAGACGCGACAAGCCTGGAGGCCTGGGCACCGGCCGGGCCAAGAGGCCGTGCGGGGCTGGTGGCGTGTGTGTAAATGTCTGCCTACCCTTTTGTGACTCTGCAACTTCGGCTGCTATTACTGCGACCACTACAAATGGCTGTTATTTGCTATACAAGTCAGTCCACCCATCTTAATACTTAATATATCCACAAAGTGAAAAAATTATCGCAAGTAAAAGTACCTGCACACAGAGCGCATGGTTCCCCTCACACAACCCCAGTCAGTAACCTACTAGTCTCACTATCTAGTAGTGCAATAACAGGCCGTCAAATAACGCAGTGGGCTTATTACTAGTAGTAGTTAGCGACCGTCTCAATACGGTAATTATACACCAACTATCCCCTGTCATCCACTCAAAAACCCCGCGCCGACCGGATTGCATTTTTGGAAATCCTTTGTTAGTCATCCCCCATCATGGCATTCCAAATGTCTCACTCTCTTGCCCGTCTTTTCCTCAATTTTCAGGCACATGGATCGGTAACAGACCATGTGGTGGGCTTCTTCTTTCTGCTCGGAGGAACTGCCACATTGCCTTGCAATGCCAATAAATCTCCTCCACCCGCTTCTTCACGTTCTTCTCTTTTTTGCCCTCCTCCCCCTCTTGGCACCTTTCCCGCTCCGTGGATGAAGTCTTGGAAGGTCACATCTGACCGTGGTACGATGCCTGAGTTGGTCAGGTTTCCTCTTAGTCAGAATGGCCCCTCCCTTGGCATGTAAGACGGAATCCATCGGGTCTTTCTGGCGCGGAGCACGAATAGGAAAGGTTGGGGAGGGGGACATCCCTGTCAAACAAAGTTTCCGGGTCTGGTTGTTCGAAAAAGACACATACCAGTAGACTAAATATTTTAGTAGCGTAAACGATGTCCGCATGTAAGCGCCAAGACCCACAGAGAATCCCACGCGACGGTTGTGGTGCTTACCTTTGCCTTGCTGCTTCTGGAATATGCATCGATGCTGCAGACTGGAGGGATATATTTCTTCTCTCCAGATTTCCTCCGGGCATGTTGATGCAACTTCATAATTCTACATACTACCCTGCATGTCTGCTCCATATTTCAGAGTTCGGGTTCAGCTGCGTTGCACAGGTCGTACAGACTGCACAAAGATGCAGCGGGTGACTGACGTGCTGGGTAAACGGTAGTGATGATCAGAACCGCCACCAGATACTATTCAAGAACTGACCGGAAGGCTGGTGTTCCGGGCCTCCGTTTCCTCTTTTTTGAAGGGGAAATCGAACGAGGCTGCCCAGTTTTCTCTAAATAAAGTACCTACTAGTGACTCGACCTGTGTCGGGGACGGCAAGATCGGCGAGAAACTAGGCATCTATGTTACGCTGAAACCAAGTCACATGCAGGGAAGAGGAACGAAATCGGTAGTTCTGCCAGCAGGTCAAAGCCTGATCCGATGTATGTATATCAACTCCTGAAATCTATTTACAAAGTCTATGTCCGTATAAAACCATAAAATAAGCCAAATAATTAAGCGCTCTCGACATGCTCCTGAGGGTCGTTCTTCTCGAACGCTCCTTCCTTCATCTCGTGACGGAACCGTTCCTCTTCTTCTCTCAGCTGCTCCTTGAGTTTCTCGTTCGCCCTCCAGATCGGCTTGATCTTGAAGAGCTGGTCGACCGCCTCCAGTGGGATACCACTGGTCTCGGGGATGAGGAAGAAGGCGAAGAACCAGGCAAAGAAGGACAGCGATGCGAAGAAGAAGTACACGCCGTAGTTCATCGCGGCGAACATCTGCTCGGTGAAGCGAGAGACAAGGAAGTTGAAGAGCCAGTTGCTGGCCGTGGTGCAGGCCTGAGACAACGGACGGATGTTGGGATCGAAGAATTCCTATTCACGAACAGTTAGCAAGGTGTTCAGAAGGAACTTCGCCTGATTGGAGTAGAGGGAACTTACCGAGTTGATGACCCACGGGGTACCGTTCCAGGTGGGGGTGTAGACAGCAGTCCACAGGTAGAAGAAGAAGATGGCAGCAATGCCTCCGCCATTCAGGTGGTCCTGGGGGTGTTCCGTCGGGCGGACAATGTAAATGTAGGCACCAATAGCGTACATGCAGGCGGATCCGCAGACAGCACCGCACAGGAGAAGTTTCCGACGTCCGAATTGATCAACCAGGAAGAGCAACCAGATAACGGTGAAGACGGCCTTGACGACACCGAAGATACCGTTGAGAATACCCTTCGTGTTGCCAGTAACACCAAGACTGGCGAAGATAGTCGGGCTGTAGTAGTTGATGGCGTTGATGCCGGACGCGTTCTGCCAGAAGAACAACATGCAGCCCAGGAAGAGGCGGTACTGCAAGCTAGGCGCCTGGAAGACAGCCCTGAAGGGCTTCCAGAAGCCCAGGCCAACAGTAGCAACCTGCTCCTCGATGGCTTGGTCAACAGTAGCTACCTCCTCGGTGATGTAAATATCGGTTTCATCGAGTTGACGAATCCAGCAGAGGTTCTTCATGGCTTGCTCGCGACGTCCCTTAAGGAATAGCCAACGAGGTGATTCCCTCATCCACAGGGAGCCGAGGAAGAGCATACCCGACGGGATCAATTGAACAGCAAAGGGAATGACCCATTGCTTGTGGTCTGAGGGCATAGTTTGTTCAACACCATACTATGAAAACGGTTATCAGCATGGCACGTGACGAGAAAAAAAAAAGAAGGGCAATATTAGGGATAGATGAAGAAATTTAAGAAGTGGGGGAAGAAAAACATGGGAAGTCACTTACGTTGATCCAGAAACCAACCATGCCACCAACCTGCCAGCCAAGTTCATAGAAACCGACCAGTCGGCCTCTGATGGCCGGAGGGGCCAGCTCTGAGAGGTAAATCGGGACGACGTTGGATGCCACACCCGTGCCGAGACCGGAAAGGACACGGCCAGCGTACAAGATGCCGAGCCCACGAGAGCCGTTGGCTCCCATCTGCAACCCGGAACCGAGAATGAAGACAGCCGAAGAGATGGTCAAACTCCATTTACGTCCAAAGAAGTGCGAAATTCCATAAGTGAGCAGAGCTCCGAAGAAAGCACCAGCAATGAACAAAGAGACAATATTTTCACTAATCAGATTCACGGCCGAATCACTCATCTTGTCCAACCCGAACTCGGCTTCAAAGGAAGGCAGAGTGATTGTCGTCCCGATGAACCCACTGGTATACCCAATCATGTTGGAACCACATGAGGCAATGAGGGCGAGCACATAGACTCGCCAATTGTAGACATTTTTGGGAGTCGGACGGTCCTCAACGAGGTGAAGAATTCCACCCATTGTATGGGAGAAGAGAGAGGGGGAGGAAGGACGAGAGGGAGAAAACTCTGATGAACGTGAAAAATCCTGTCAACAGGAGAACGAACAAGGAAAAGGACAAAAGAATAATATATAAGGGGGTGTCCTGTCAACAGGAAAGATGGATGGGAAAAAAAGAAGAAAGAGAGGACAGGCAGAGACGGGCCGGGCCATAAGTAATATCTTCGGATTCCTACAAGTTCTACGGAGCAGCCAGAATGTGGATACGGATTTCTCCCCTGCCTCGAACGCTCTCCACAATCTACGTCGTGGCCAAACCCCATCCGGGGAGGACCATTCTGGAGATACAGAATAGCGAGGCTGTGATACGCCGAAAATGCAGCTAGAGGTACTTAATCTTCGGACTATGCAGAAAGATTCCCACAATTTTTGCCCCCGTGATGTGGGAGAATGGGTCGGGGGAGTGTTTTCCCCAGACGTTGAGTCTCGCTTAGCCGGCGCGGAGAAGGTCTCGCCAGGAAACATTCAGCCGCAGATCAGGGGCCAAAACGCAGGAAGTATATAAGGGCCGTATCCCCCCAGCTAGCTAAGGCGTTTATCCGAGTCAGTGTGTATATAACAAAATGTATACCCCAGTGGGGTGGGGAGAAGAACAGTTCCACGACATGATGCCCCGTTGCGCCTGTGGTTTAGTTTACCCATGTTGAAAGTAGGTTGTGAAGAATTTGCCGGTGGCCCACCTGAAGAGTCCAACCAAATGCTGACCGGTCTTGGAGGGGCAAAGCTTTGAGCTGAGGCTTGAAGGGGCATTGGCGACCCGACAGATCGCCGCCCTGGACAGCACATTCTTTCTCCCGGTTCAGGTCGGCACCCGGACGAACCAGATGGAAGATGATTCTGTTGAGAACCAAGGAAATCGGTTTCCAGGTTCCACAAGCTTAAGCGAGAGGCCGGAGGCTTTGGGATACCCGAAAGGCTTTAGCCGGCATTTGTCCAGCATGTTAGTCAAGGTTGTCATGGGATAATGGGACTCGTAGCTCTCATGGAGTCAGGTAAGACCAGTCAGAGAGGCTGGGAGAGGCCTTAACCCAATCTTGGTGGAGATTAGGGCCGGAGGATAGCCGAGACGTGTAAAGATTGGTGCCGATCTAGACTAAATACGCCGTGGACGGAGTCAGATGAACGGGTAGAGGACGTCTAGGGCCGACTGGAAAGCTTTACCCCGGCTCACCGGGGATGGGGATGGGGAAGACCTGCATATCAAGCGCTAGTTATCGTAAGCGTTGGAGCAGACGAGGAGGCGACGGCGAGGCGAGGCGACCACCCACGATAACAAAGTAAAGTAGGCGAGTCTAAACCCAGGCGGGAAATCCACACGATGTCTGGTCACGGGTGGCACACTAGGCTGCCTGCAGGCTTAGTGGTAGCGCTAGCCCGAAGAGGTATAGCTGTCAGCTGACCGGGTGTCCCTTTACACGGCGGGGATTCGCTTTCGACCCAAGGACCCCTACAGCTCGGCTCATGAACGATACTCCGCGTCTTCTGGAAGCCCAAATGCGGAGTCTCCGCATCTGGCTCATTTATTATCGCAAGCCTCGCCGCATTATGATGCTAAAGGGATGATCCTGGAACTCTTTCTGCGGCTACGTGTGCCATGACGCAATTTCTGGCGGACTAACTTGACATCTCAACGTGGTGGGCAATGCGCACCCGGATCGTCCTCAATAGTCCGCCGGGTAAAGAGACACAGACCAAACGGTCATGACCAGCTGGCTAGTTACTAACGTTAGTGACGACTGATAACAGTCAGACCGCTGACAAACGCTCCTCTGACGAGGGGCCAACGATTCCCCGCATCCCAGACATGCCGGAGAATGAGATATCCAACATACACACCTGTCACATGCACACTAACATGATAATGCCGCGCTGCATATGCATAGCTGACTAACCGGAGTCAAGCTCCCCGGCACATCCGATCACCAGCGAAACACAATCATATCAATCAATCCGCGATCAGACCATCCATCCAGACCATCCCTATCCCTATCCCCTGCCTGTTACGATCCCCAGGTCACACAAAAATTACCACATCCAATGCCTCGGACCAATTGACCAATATGCCCAAATTCTCGCTCTCCACCCTCCTCACCTCCCTCTTCTACCTCCTTCCGCTCTACCTTTTCGTCATCGCTCCCCTCCTCCGCCAACTCTTCCCGGTAACCCAGGACATCTTCGACCCAGACATCGACGCAACAACAGAAAGCGACATCTCACTGGACCCGGAGATCCTCAGCCTTCCCGACGGAATCATCCCAACATGTCCCGAAGACACCTATCGAGTCCACCTCCTCTCCAAGGACCCGCTAATCATCTACATTGAAGATTTTCTCTCCACCTCTGAAGCCGATCACCTAGTAAAGATAAGGTCCGTCCAAGACCTCCCCATTGTCATTCCCCACAGCCCCATTACACATAAAACGAACCTAACAAAACAATGTCAAACCAAATAAAGTGAACCAAACTACTCCCCCTCAATAATCTACAACGGCCAAACCACCAAAATCGACCCCTCAACCCGACTCTCCGACCGCGCCCTCCTCCCCCGCGACAACACCGTCCGGTGCCTCGAATCCCGCGCCGCCGCCTTCCAAGGCTGGAAACCACACCTCTACATCGAGCGCATGTGGGCTCAACGCTACAACGTCTCCGGTCACTACAAGCACCACTTCGACTGGGCGGGATCTGTTGCCCGCGGCGGCGACAGACTCAGCACCTTCATGGTATACCTAGGCGATGAGTGCGAAGGCGGGGGCACGAATTTCCCCCGTCTGAAGATGCCGCGCGGAGAACAGTGGTGTCGGTTTCTGGACTGCGAGATGGCTCAGAATGAGAATGTATCTGGGATCACTTTCAAGCCTATCAAGGGGAATGCCATCTTCTGGGAGAACTTGAGGTCTGATGGGACGGGGTATCCGGAGACTTGGCACGCTGCGTTTCCGGTCACTCAGGGGATGAAGGTGGGGTTGAATATTTGGAGTTGGTATCAGCCGCCGTCTAGGGGGAGGAGGTAAGTTCGGTGATCGTATTGGACTTTTGGGTATATTGGATAGAACGCCTGGGTTTGTATATTATGTATCATCGGTGTCGTGTATTCTAGCTGTATCCTGGAACGATATATAGCTCGTAGGTATATAGACAGCTACTAGCAGTATAGAAAAGATAGACACGTCATAAGAAATAATTCATTAAAAATAGCATTATGTAACATATGCCTTGTCAAAGCCATCCATACGCCATCCCTCATCACATGAGCCTCATAGCCAAAAACCAAACGCATACACATGGGTATATAACAGTTTCTTTTATCATTTAGCCTCCAACGTTCATCCATTGCGTCCAATCATCGCCTAATCCGCCTGGGCGGCACGCATCTCCATTTCCGAAAATATCGTCCAACGGAAGACCCAGGTCCAACCCCATGCCCAATCCCGGGGCATTATTATCGTCCATACCTAAGCCGAACTGTCCGAGGTTTGCGGCCGTAGGGGGAACAGTTGTCTCCGCAGTGAAGTTTTGTGGCTGGAAATTATATCCTTGCCATAGGAAGTTCTGATTAGGCAAGGAGACTAGGTCGGGGCTGTTGACGGCCTCGCCGCTGTTGATGGGAGTTGAGGCGTGGGAGGCGGGTGATTGTAGCTGAGATGCATTCATTGGTTGGTGGTTTGCTAGGCGGCTTGAGATGCTGTTGTTGAGGCCGCCAGGTGCACCGGAAAAGAGTGAGAAATTTGCGAAACCATCTACGGCGGGTGAGGAGGCCGCGAGTGTGCTGACACCGTTGGGATCGGCTGTGGATGCCATTCCCGATGCATACTGAGTGGTGACTGGCGCACCGGTCACATCTTGGAAATGGTCGTTTTCCAGTGTCGACATCGGTTGCGTCGGATAGGCAAACGGATCGTCCGAGGGGAACATGATAGGCATGAGATCGGGGAAATTACCAGGGTTTCCAAAGGCCTGTGCGTTGAATGCATTTGCGCCCGAGTCTCCGGATTGCAATGACGTCGAAACAGGTGACGCTCGGGTTGAGACACTATTGGTCGCAGTCTCCGAAGGAGTGGACACCGCTTCAGCCGGAGGCTCCGGGGTGGACGGAAACCACGTCGGAGGCTGACTATGACGGGGGTTGGTTGCAACATTGCGTGTTGCAGCGCTATCATCTAGGCTCTTCGGCGTATTACTGGCCTCCGACTTGGTAGACCGATGTAGCAGCTGATTCGGGAAGGTGCTGGCCCGCTGCGGCGGCGGCATCCCCGAGGGCTTGGTTGAGCTTTTATTGGCCGACGCTCGACTGCTGCTGGAAGGCGCCGAACGTTTGAGGTTCGCACGGGCGGTCGCACTTTGCCGGTTCTTGAGCAGCTCAGGAAGGTTTTTGAACAAGCAGACTAGACTCTGGGAGCAACGATCCGCTGCCATGCTCTTCTTTGCCAGGCCAGCAAGTGTGGTCTTACCCTCCATGGCGTCCTTGAGAACACCGTCTTTCGCCGTTGGAGAGTCGGGATTCTCAAGTACGAAGAACAGGAGTGACAAGATAGCGAAATACGTGGTGTACATAGTGAACCAGAAAGAGCCATTTAGAAGTCCTCTTTTGTGCATGCCAGTCGTGATGTGGACAATGTTGCGAGAAACACTAACACACGCCGCTGCACAAGCGTAAGAACGACGGTCCACCCCACGAGCCTGCGAGCCGCTGGAGACGTAGTGTAGGAAGGGTCGGTATAGCATCACTTGAACGTGGGCGTAGCTAATACGCAGCAATTGTCGGATCCTGCAGCACAATTAGAAAAGATCGCTGCCAAATCAACTCCAGAAGACATACCGCTCTACTTGCGGAGAAACCTCCGTTCCCGGACGCAGTGCCGCTGGCAACTCCTCCATCCAAGCCTGAAGATCTCTTTCAATTTCCCGAATCTTGGAGTGGCTCACCACATAGCGTTGATCCGATCCAGCCCGATGCTGAGCGTTCTTCACTGGGTAGATGTACTTCACCACTTTGAGGATAATGCTGGACAAGCGCGTATGCGCATTAGCTCCGGCCATAAGAGGTATGTGGTCGGAGGGCATAGGCAGAATGCCGTCCTTAGCAATGAACTCGGAATCAACCGACGCCGGGAATTCCTGATCAATGTCGTCGTCGCTCAACATCAAAGGAAGACCCAGCATCGTGCTCACGTAGACGTCCATCTTTCTTATGACCCAGAAGACACGTTTCCGCAGCTCCTGCTCTAGCGGGCTGAAATGCGCCGTCACTTTGCGATGCAAGCCGAGTCGCAAGGCGGACCGGAGGGCAATACCCACGTAGGAATAGCAAGTACTCAGCTTGGCAGAGGCCTGTAGGAAGAGTACCATGAAGCAAATCGCCTGCAGGGAGGTTAAATCACGGCAATCGGTGATCTCCAATAGCTGTTGACCTGCTTTGAAGTATTGAAAGCTAGGATGAGTTAGCTTATTGCAGTCCAGATGGCCCTTGTTGGGCCATGAGAAAGACATGAGTGACTTACCCTTGACCAATCGCACCCTCATATCCAGCAACATCAAGAGGATTTGCCCCACCGTCAGAGAACAGACAGCCGACCGCAATAACAATGTAGAGTAGCGGCAGGAACGAGTTTTCTTCGTTGGTGAACTGATCAGGCGAAGTATCGTACACTCGATCGAACATGGCGAAAAATGAGGGTTCGTGCGCGAAGCGCATCAGTGCGCAGCCATCATCAAATGCACTGTGACACAGACGTCGTGCGACTTCCCGCGGGGGCAGGTCATGAGTGGGGGGCAATGGCGCATCCTGCGGTGATTCCGATAACGACTTAGGACTGTCAAACTTGGATTGGGTGACCGGTCGCGACCGGATCGTCGGCGGCTGTATGTCGGAAGCACCAAGCTGCTTGCGCAGTCGGCGGATGAAGCTCATGCCCGAGCTGTGACCGTGGTAGTCCCAGTGGCCCTGGTCGTCCAGATCTAAATAGCCAGAATTGTCGACCATCGACTCGAGGAGCGACTCGTCCCCTCCATTCGCATCCGCTGCTGAGTCGGTGCCCGTCATGACAACCGAACTTCGGCGCCGCTCGCTGGGAGTCGCGAGCGATGCCGCTGGTGGTGGTTGCTGGGATTGTTGTTTTTCTCGCTTGATGGCTGCCAGCATCTGCTCTGTGGCATGCACATCGAATTGGGGGTCGTCCAGGTTCAGATCGGGGAGCACAACGCGGAGCAAGGCCTCCGCCTTGTGTAAACGATTTTCTAGAGCTTCGACATATTGAGGGGCGGGGTTGCGACGACGGTTAGACGGTTGATCATACGTGCATTCTATGGTGCGATTTCCGTGAGCATGAATTGACGGCAACAAGCAGACAATCGAGGTAATGACAACTCACCATAACTGTAGACGGTGCAATGAGTGCACGGCTGCTTCCCATCGCACTTGATCTTCTTGCGACGACATTCATCGCAAGCGCGCGTCACACGACGCCTCTTCTGCATGGGGAGGGAGTCCTTCACAGGCTTGCCATCGCCCAGCGCATCATCCTTCATCATCAAATCATGGCCGGGGGAGGCATCGTGATCTTCGTGGGCATAGAAGAAAGAGTCGGAAGCGGCTGAGGGATCATCCTCGTTCGCATTTTCGGCATGCGCCGGACTGGGAGCGGAAGCCATGAGAGGAGCGGAGGGGCCAGCAGGAGAGATCTCAAGGCGGTCGGCGCAATGACATGCAAGGGGGTATGAGGAGGATGTGGAATTGATGGATGGGTTGATGTACGATAGTCGACAGGAGACTAATCCGATCAGCAAGGAGAAATAGCCCGCGTGGCGATCCGACCGTTATCGCAATCTCCACGAGGGTAGAAATGACGCTTCTCACAGGTTCATGGAAGGCACGGCGAGGATTGTAGTTAGCTGGAGGGATTGATCGCAGGGGACCAATCTTAAAGTCCAGGAAGAGTTGATGGAAGAGGATGTGTTCGGCTGAGGTCGCTCTGGCCCTTGGTGGGCTATTCTTCACTATTTTTGAGTAGTTAAATGTTTTTTGCCTCTTGTTATGCTGTTGGTGGCTTTGGAACGGGAGTTCCTTGGAGATGACGGAAATGTTCTGGAGACTGGAGTAGGCCCCGAATTAGTCAGAATTGCGTTGCAAGAACTTTCGTGAGTCAAGACGGTGATCCACTCCCAGTCGCACGGAAATAGTAACCAGGACGGGCAAGAATAAAGAGGTCTAATGCGCAACACCAGGCCCAAACACAATTGGGAAGACTGGGGATGGCTGTTCAGGCTTTTCTTGTCCGCGTGTACAAAGTACGAGGGGAAGAGGGGAAGAAGGCGGAAATGGGGGGGAAGCAGTTCAAAAGCAGATACGGAGGATTTTGCAAGACTAGGGTTGGGGGGAATGTACAGAATGGTTTCTCCAAATCGGAGAAAAGAAGGGAAAAAAGAAAGAAAAATCAAAGTTAAGTTAAACAAGCTCAAGCCCACAAGCCAGCAAGTGGAAAGGCGAGGAAAGGACTCGAGTAAGTCGCAGTAGTGATGAGCGTAGAAGAGCGATGATGGAAAAGGAATGAATGGATGGGGACGAAGACGGACAAGACGGGCAGATCCACCGATGCGAGGTGATGGTGTGGCCCAGACCCTGTTTCCGATTGGGGGGATTTTAACAACGGCACCAGGGCAAGTGCGAAAAAAAAGAAAAAGATATATATGCACTAGGGGATCAGCACAAGAGAGAGATCTCGCGCGAAAAGATGCTCGGATATGGTCCAAGAGTTTCCTATTCCGATCAAGTCCGAGTATGAATCATCTGTGTGAGAGAGAGAAAGAAAGAAAAAAGTGTAAATGCAGAATTAACAAAAAATCGCTCACAAGTAGGGCTGATCTAGAGCCAACCGGCAGTGACAAGCGGCTGGAAGCGCAACTTGAGCCTGCTCCTGTGCCCGTGACGATGCCGCTGCGTCGGACCTCCGATACAGAAATTTTCCCTTTTCTTACAAACTCCATTGGACTAGCTGGGAAAGCGGCTTAGTAGTAGTAATAGTGGTAGCAGCAGTAGCTCGGCGTATTGGGCAAACCCGCCGATGACTGCCTCGGTTGCAGAAACAAGCCTCAGAACCCACGGTATTGTCGCTGATTCGATCATTCTCGATGGATACCCTGATCCATGGAACCTGCAGCAACATCGATGAGAAACAATAAGTTAAACAACATCCCCGGTGGGGATCGCATCTTCGGTGATGGATTGGATGAACCCGAAGACCCTAACCGGCGTTAGTCCTTCCCTTGGCTTTAAGAGGACCAATGCTGCAGTCCAGTCATCCATCAAAGCTGACGGAATCCTGTTTTCCTGTGTGTGTCCCCCTGAATCCACTCGTCTCTAGTCCCTAGCTGTACCGACCATTTCAATGTGACCTGAAGTCTTCTGCTCGCCTTCCTATTCTTCCAAGAGCCCTTGCGCACGTGTGTCCTGTTACAGTGTTGTTGTACAACATCAGCCCTGCATTATTCCCGACTTGGTTGCAGCTCCAGATAGTAGTAATACTACAAAGTAGCATACTGCCATGCCTATGGCACGCAACGGTATCGCGCTGCGCCACTAAAATCTCCGCCAAGATTAGATAGACACTTAAAAATATCTTCATGGGCAACTACTAGCGATCGGGAAGAGATAAAGGAGCCGTCGCATCCTCCCCCACACACAATTCAAGCACTGGGAGCGGAGGTGAACAATGCCCTATCTTCTCGTTACTCTCTGCTGTTTGTTCGCCAGTCTAGGCTCCTTTTTATTTGGTTATGACTCCGGGGTTATATCCTCTGTTATCGACCAGGATTCCTTCAAATATCGCTTCCACAATCCTTCTGTTGCAGCGACAGGGGGTATCGTTGCATCCTATAATGGTTCGGACACCCGCGCCGATCACCACTTCGTCGCATTTCATCTCCGGCTGACATTCTGCAGGCGGTGCCATTCTAGGCTCGGTCTTTGTCTCCTACCTCTCTGACCCTTGGGGGCGAAGGCCTGTTCTCTTCACCGGCGGCCTCCTCGCTAGCCTTGGGGCCGCGTTGCAGGCTGGCGCTGTCAACGTGTCCATGCTCATTGCAGGCCGTTTGATCGCTGGTCTTGCTATTGGCTTGATGTCCGCCATTATCCCAGTATATTGTGTATGTATCGCTATAACGCATCTCTGGGGATTTTTATATTGCAGCGGGCTCTGACCGTACTTTCAGAGTGAGCTATCTCCTCCCCGTATTCGTGGCTTCCTAGGTTCACTGCAGCAATGGATGATTGGGCTCGGAGTTGTTGTAGCTGTGAGTGATTTATCTATCTACTATACCCCTGTTCAGCTAGTCGACTAGTCAACTAGGTCGCCCTCTATCCCTGACTAATCGCCTTTAGCAATGGGTGGGATATGGCTGCTCTCTCCGTACGGGAAATTTCAGCTGGAGTTTCCCCTTGGCATTTCAAGCAGTCCCCGCCGTGATTCTTAGCTGTGGCGTCTGGTTTCTCCCTGAATCACCTCGTTGGCTCATAGAAAAGGGCGATCCAGATGCTGGTCGGGCGGTCTTGAACCGCCTCCATCTACCTAGGGGACAGCCGAACGCTCTACCAGTCGACGCGGAATTTGAGCGAATCTCCGCGGGTATTGCGGAGGCCCGGCATTCAGCCAACCACTCATGGCGACAGCTTTTGTTCACACAGCCTAATTGGCGCAAGCGTGTGCTGCTTGCCTGTGGCATGCAGGCTTTTACACAATGCTCGGGCACGAATGTGCTCCAGAACTATAACCCGGGTTTATACCGATCCTTGGGCTTGTCGCAATCCACTTCGCTCATCCTGCAGGGCATCTGGGGTGCATTGGCCCAGTTTTGGAATACTGTATTCATACTCTTCATCGATCGGGTCGACCGTCGCAAGCTGCTCATTCCGTCGTTACTGGGTATGGGCGCCACCATGTGCGTGGAGGCTATCCTGGGGCAGGTGTACAATAACTTTGAAAGCGTGGCGTCACCGAATCACAGTGCCGTCCGTGCTGCAATCGCTGTATTTTTCGTCTTCTCGTTCTTTTATACTAGTCTCGGGCTCATTTCTTGGATCTATCAATCCGAGATTTTCCCCACCAACATTCGCGCCCGAGGCTCTTCTGTAGCCACCGCCACCAATTGGAGTCTGAATTTGGTTTTTGCTCAGTGTTCGCCGATCGCCCAGTCGCAGATTCAGTTCGAATACTTCTACTGTTTCGCGGCCTTCAACTGGGTTGCGGCGGGTTTCGTTTGGGCCTTGTATCCGGAGACGGCCGGCAAGTCGCTCGAGGAAATTGACCGTCTCTTCACTCCAGAAACTTCGAGGCCCACATATGATGCAGACAAACCTCACATTTCAATGTCAAATACAAGAGATAAGGACTCCCTGGCAATCGTTAGTACACGGGATACTAGCAGTCATACTTCCAAAAATTGAGCAGAACACAATGTTTCTGCCAACTCCAAGAAATCACATTATATAGTAAATAGATGAGCTTATGACTTAATGTCACTAGAAATAATACAATGTAATTAGTTCAAGAAGGCAATTGGGCGATCACAAACAGAACAAGCAGATCACGAAATAAGAAAATCAGTTGAAATGAAAGGTATCATATACTGTCATGTCTCATCGCGGATATATAAAACACCAACACCAAGAAGATGGCCAAAGAGACATGAAATTCAACGTTACAATTAGATTCGTTTCCACGTGCACACAAAAAGACATAAGAAAAGAGGGAGGAAAAGATGGAAGGGATGGATACAAGTCTCAAAACTGCAGTGCTGTATATGCAGGTGCCATGTCCCGAGCGATAAAGCCCGACAAATCTACAGGCCTTGGAGGGCCGGCATAACGTAATTAGTGAGAGGCGCACTAAGAATCTCTTGCCGTAAGCCATCTTCCCAGAGCGAGACAGAAGGTATTCCCGTATGTAACGTTAGACAAGAGAAGAGAAAATAGTTCACGTTCATCCAGCTATCAAAGCTGAGCCGTTTGGCCACTTTGAGCATTCGGCCTGCAAACCACGGCCGATCGTAAGGCGTCTCAGCCGTAGGGCAGTATTGCGTAAAATCGGGTGTATTTCCAGGATAACGCCTTGACTTAGGCATCTCAATCGAACCATCCTCACATGCGAGCAATATTTGCAGCAATGCTTCAACTGAGCCGCTCATGTTCACTTCGCAGTTCAGGACACTCTGCTCCAAATTTCTGAGAAAGGCCTCACTATGCGAAACGGAGTTCCGGTAATCCCACAAGCCAGCATTTAGCATGATCAAGGCAACCAGCCGTGCAACAAACTGCTTGCGGTTACCCGATGCTGTAAAGCGTAGCCCGGGAGGCGCTGCGAGTATCTCATACAGCAATGAGGTTGACTGGAATGCCGTGTGACGCATCGGTGCCGTGGTTAAGTTGGTGGATGTGCGTTGGTGTATAGCGAGCTGCTCACAGCGCTTGAGGAAGCTGATGAACTCAGTGCACTGATTTTCAATCTCATCCACTGGGGTAGGTATGGGGTGTTGGGCGATAGTGTGCTCGATGAACGAACTTTCTGAAAGCGGCAGCTGACCAGCTTGGGGAACTGGTCTCTGTAGCATGGCTGGAGGGTTGTATTCGAAGAAGAAGCTGGGTCCCTCTGTCTCATAGCCCGAAAGAATATAATCTTGCCAGTTTATTAGCATTCCGAGCCGTGTCTTATGAAAGGCAGATGGCCCGCCACGAAGGCGGATCATCTCCCTTGCCGCTCGCATATGAAGCCAGCTAATCTGCTTATGACCAGGCCGAGGATCAAAGTCTTCAAGGCCTGCAGCGCTTATACAGCCTATAATCGCTTCATCGGAGATGTCATCCGGGTTCCTGTCCCTCAACTCTCGTAGCATGGTAATCGCACGATCACGATGATAGAGAGCTGCCGCGTCCGGCTCCTCATTACGAACCCAGACCCATGTGCTGGCCGCATGAACGAGTATTGTGTTCTGAAATGCCACAGGTCCTTTCATGCCTTCAGGGACAAATACTGCTGTGTACCAATTATGCGCCTTGGGTGACCGGAAGTGGTTTCCGTATGAGCAAGCAGGCATTTCGTTGACATAGAAGTCAAACAGTCTCTGACCCTCGATGTCTAGTTCAAGAGGCAGAGTGTTGAATGGATCTGTGCGCGCAGCACTCAGGATCGTCTTTGGTGACAACGCTACATCATCTGGTGTTGTTGGCGCAGACGATGATGGCGTTGGAGTGCTGGTGTCGGAAATGCTGCTTTGAGACAGGCAGTAGGTCTTGGGCAAATTCGTTTTGCCTCTGAAAGATATGCCTTCAAAGAATGGCCGAACTGCAGGCCTGGAACTCAAGATGATCCTGCCATCTGTGGCATGGTTTTTCACAGACCCGCTCGACTCTTGTTGCGCTAAGAAGTCATTGAGTGTCGGCTTGGGAATATTTTCCTGCGCAAGAGCATCGGTTCCATACAGGGCTCCACTATCTTGAGTGTTGTCCGTTTGATTTTCACTCGTTTTTGTAACCTGACCAATGGCTCTTTTGTGCTGTCGTGTCTTCTCTCCCTGAGACGAACCCTCTTCGATTTCAGCACCAGACTGCCCGCTTGCATGTCGCTTTTGACGCATATATTCCTGCATAACATGACGCTTTACTTTAGTTAAAGTACTCCTGCTGTTGTCAGAAGCATCGATGAATTGCCACTGTATTGGTGGCGGCTCTTCTGTGGACTTCTTCCCACTAGCACTACTTGGTTCATCTGGCATATTGAAGGTTAGATGCACGATGATCTCGTGCCGCGCAAGTGCTTTGGTCTTAGTAGTCAGCCTTCATTAAGCGATGCGATAGCTGGTGTCTCATTCGGCCTGCAGGAGTGATGTTGGCTTCTCGCTGTATAGGCACAATGGCGGGGTAGCTTGATTAACTGTTGAAGACTGTCCAAACACCAGCAGCCTTTACTGTGCTTCGCCAGATAGCCGTCTCGTTATGCTTTCGACCCTGAAACGAAAATCCTGTAGAAAGTGCGATAGCGAGGCGCATCCACGAACAGATACCGACTGAAGTTATTGCCGGCTGCCTTGGCAATGGTGCGATAAAGGAATCTAGCTGTATCCGGCAGCGTGTCTTCGGTTACATAAAAACGAGCGGCCAACTTCCGACATCCAAGTCGAAGTTGAAACAAAGCGTGCCAACTGGCGATATCAGAACGCAGCCAGAATCTAAAATGGAACTAGAAGTGAAAGTTAGTACTTGACAAACTACGCTCAAGCATCAAGCCTATAGGGACAACGGAGAGAACAAGTTGAGGCACAAACACATACGGATCTGATAGCGATGATATATGTAGAGCAAAAAAAAAAGTTAATTATTATTAGGCCATGAGGTAATGAGGAGCGTGAAAATGCTGAGAGCAGAGTACTGTCACGATCCCGGGACTGAAGTAAGCCTGCGCTGCTCCACTGCGTCGAATCACCTAATTATAAGCATCTTTGGAGCTGAAACCTTGAATCATGGATCCAAAATCTCAAAGCAGCCTGGTGACCTGGACGCCAGATTGTCTGTTCCAGTGCCAACCAAGAGACACCAATGCAAAGGGGGAGGGGGGGGGGAATAATGGGGGCTGCGGTGCAGGAGATGGGGGAAGTAGTCTCGGGGCCAGAGATAATAATAGCGTCTGGCTTTAGAACCTAAAACCTTGTTTCAGAGAGGAGGAACGGCAGCATTAATGATGGTGGGCGGATATGTTCGCGATTTGCGAAGTGCAGAAGCTGGCTTGAACTAGTTTATGATGGTGTTGGAAGTCGGAAGTCCATTTCACTCTCCTAACTCCTAAGCATCCAACCGGGCTCGTTGGTGGGCGGCTGCTAGCGCCGCTTATCTCGGTGAACTCCACGATATCCGGAAATCCACGAAAGACTCCTCGTTCATCGACGTCATTATATCACTAGCAGTATCCTTCGCACCCTGAACACTCTATGGCTCGTTGCGTGGCAGTTTATACCGGCTGCGTTCTTAAGGTGAAGCGAATTAGTAGGAAAGGCGCTACCGCCACGAGAGCCAGCCTTCGCTCCTGCCTATCTTAGAAGGTAAAGGTCTTTTACTCTTTTTTTTTTTTTTTTTTTTTTTTTTTTGTTCTGTTTTCACCGCCTGTTTAATTCACAAGTAAACTGCCTGAGGCAGTCGAATATCCCTATTACACTTGCCAGCTATCAAAGCGAGCCTTTCATCATAAGGAAGGTGTCTTACTTTGTGAGGTAGGTGGTAGGGTATGGCATGAGCCAGGTTGGTGTGGAGGAAGCCTGGCTCTCGTGGCGGTAGCGTCTCCCTTTAGTAGCTATGCAGAGTCTCTGTACCCCTCTTGCCCTAACTCCTGCTAGCGGTATAAAGGGAGCGATATTAGCATGGGAAAATTGAACAAGTAGAGATCTCACATGAGGAGTTGACCATTGGATGAGCAGTTGGGTTTGTCGAGTAAGATAGTTGCGTACTATACTACGTACTCTACGGTGACGGTGAAACACTGGATAAAGCAAAGCGTATCAATTGGGAAAGCGCGTCAATGATGCTTGACATTGCCCTGTGCGGCTCATAGATATTGAAGCTATGATCCACTAAAAAATTATGAATGACGCTTCAAAAGCTTTTTAGCTACTAGTCATAGCGTCTAATTTTGTTCTCCATCAAGACAAAGGCGTCAACTACTCGAAGATCCCATCCATTAATCACTGAGACATCCCGATATGTTTTCGAGAATACAATGTGGTATAAACGGTTCTGGAACTCTAGTAAATGTGTCAGTTATGTCATAAGGAGACGAGGGTGGAACTACCTGGATTGGGTTTTCGAGGCATTGTAGTGGTGAAGTCGAGAACAATATAGTAGTCCATCCGGCCTTTTTCGATCAGGGTGTAATATTGTCCATTTGGCTTGAACCTGTCCATGTGCTCTTGCAGCCGGTCACGTTCTCTGAGGAGTTCCAATCCCCACTTCTTCTGGGTAATAAGGAAGTCAATTGTTCCACCTTTAATATCCGACTGAACCACGAACTCGGGAGACACGACAACATGCCCATCCAGTAAAGGGAAGAGACAGCGATAGAATTCCTTCTGATACTGGTCTTCCAGTGGTCGGGAACTACCTGCTAATGAACGAGGCGCATGTGCTAGCTGACATGGCTGAAATCCTCTGATAACGTCGAGCGCTAACTGTAAAGGAGTGTCGTATTCAAGTTGGTTATCAGGACGTTTCTCGGAGAAAAGACACTGGCAATACCTAGACTCTCGGATTAGAAAGCAGCCCAAAGTACTCCTATAGGCTCCCCACCTACCAACGGTGAATTTGACTTGCGAATATGTATCGCTCTCCTCCGTCGCAAATCTCTGCATGAAGCCATCCGTTGGCTAAGATATGTTCGAGACCTTCTTGTGCCTCCTTAGATGTACCCGCGAAGCTGGATGTGAGGATCCCATCAGAAGCAATGGCTGCCTTAAGAACAGCGGCGACATTAGGTATTTGAAGGATCCGTGCTGGGGGCAGACCTCTGGAGAATGGGAGACTTCGAAGACATCGAAAAAACCCCATTGGGTCACTGAAAAAGGCTGTGCTGATTGTTTGCCACTCTAGCGGTCTGCGGTTTCGCACTTCTTTGGAGAGTACCTGTTGTAAACAGCCTTAATTTTAGTAAACAGACCGGCGAAACATCGACTTTAGGATAAAGCTAACCGGTAGGGACCTCAGAGCTAGGACCAGAGATTTAATGAGCCCTACATGTCCACTGCTGCTTTTGAACAAGCCTCGCTTCAAAGCTGGCGTCAGAAGAGGCCCACAGTCTGGTATGACTTGTGGCGCACATCTTTCAATAACTTGAATGGCTTCATTTTCCTCCATTAACAAACCAACAGGTTTCCAAGGTGATTGGATATTGATATCGGGCCTAAGTGATATTTCCTGTCCCTCACCGAAAATCATTGGCGTCGCCATATATTTTCGCTCGAAACCCGAAAAGCCCCTATCTGGAGAGCCGTAAGACATGAACAGTACAATGTAAGGTTGAGATGATGGGTCAACAGCTTTGAACAGATCCGCCCATAGCGCGACGTCCCAATACGATTGTTGGGCCTCATCGATAAGGAGATACCCTCGTTGTGTCAGCCAGGAGCGGCCATGGACACCAGTTCGTTGCTCGAGATAACCGGCCCAGCCCTTTGCTCTCGTTACCATATCTACATCCCAACCAGACATGACGTAAAGAGGAGTATTTGGATCACAATCAAGGAGCTTGTTGGCTAATAGATTCACGATGGTTGTCTTACCCGAAGCAGGAGTCCCCCTCACTCGAACAATATGAAATGCTTTCAGTCGAGCAATGAGCTCCGTGATCAACCCATCCCGGTGAACGATATGTGATCCGACATCTGTGATGATTAGCAATGATCTTGCCAAGTCGGGTTGAAGCAAACTATATACCTATAGGTGCAGTTATCTGTGACGGTGGGAATTCGGAGGAAGTAGCTATGTCGCAAGATTAGCTGAGGAACATCACGAGTGTAAGAAACGAACAGTAATCTTGGTGGAGGCTCATCGGATGCGAGCATTTTTCACATTGTATTAGATTGTTCATGTCCGCAAGACGCGAAGCGCAGGACCCCTCGGGGCAAGCACACTGTAGAAATAGTTTTTCGTCTTGCCATTTACAAGGCCCCATGATGAAAAGTAGTATGTGATTATTGATAGTGGTAGGCGGTGATGGCGGTGATTTTGATGCTCTGCAAGTATATCGTACAAAAGGAATGATCAGGGATTGAGGGTCAATATTTAAGGAGGATGGCCTTGAATGAGCGTCCTCTTGCCTAGCTGTACATTGAATTGATCAATGGGATGCTGGAATAGCGTCTCTGAGTGTCAATTAACCACCATTGTAGTAACAGTAGTAGTAAAAGTGAATTATAGTAATTACATATCAGCGGAACATAGGCGGTCATTATAGTCATGCGATACAGATACCGTCATGCGAACAGGCTTCATAATTGACATTCCCCTTCACTACCAGCACCGCTCTTTCCTATTGTTGTGTGTGGAGTAAGAACACTGTCGCCGTGCTTTGCTGCTTCCTCTTTTGGCTCTGTCATGAACCTTGACTTTCCAGAATGAGAAGAATGGCAAGCAAGTATCTGCCGCCCATCACTGCAATGGTTTGGAGCACAGGCCTTGAACTCTGGACTTACGGCTTTCAATAGTGCTGCAGAGGGAGAATAGAAGGTCATCACAGCATCATTCTTCCGAGAATTCTCTTCTATGTCCCAAAGGATAGTAGTAATCTGTCGTGTGATAGGCAGTGTTTTGGAGACTCGACGGAGTTAACACTCACCGCCTTGGCCGTAAATCCGACGCAGAAGCTGCCAAATCCTCTCCGAATTCCATCTCCGCGTCGCCGAGCGCGCTTCCCCCAGCTTGAATATTTACTGAAAGCTTTGAAGTTATTGCGCTAGCCAGCTACTGGGGGAAAGACTCATCATTCACTAGAATCTTTTAATTACAGATCTAGGATTCTGACGCGAAGTCGCTACTTACAGAGACACTCACTTGGGATCGCATCCCACTCCGTTTCGCATCTTTCTCCGACCTCCGCCGCAATTGCGACTTTTACGACCGATCGATAATCAGCAAAGAAGACTTCCCCGTCGGTCGCCTTTCCATTTTCGGCTTGTGGAAGCTACCGACTCACATTCCAAAACTAATAGTATGAAATTGTATGCGACCGGAACCATACTCTTCGTCTAGGTTGCCAGTCTGCAGAATCGCCAGTCTGCGGGATCTTGAAGGCCAACATATCCCTAGGATTTTGTGCCCGAGCACTCACACGCTGGCTACCCACAGAAGGGGCGCGCTTGGACCTTAGAAGGTCGCTGGAAGAGTCGGAGTGATGGCCGGAGCTACGCAAGCGCCTGGTGATCAAACTCAGGTGGATGGTCGCGTCACCAATCAAGGGTCGACAAACCCATACGAAACAAACCCCGAGCTCCTCCCCAACGATGACCTATTCCTCGCCCGGAGTGTGCATTATGGCCGCTACGCGCCTCGCGAATCTGACTTCAAACCTCGATACAACCAGTGGTGCGAACCGGATCCAGAGGTCACTTCATATTGGGAAGGCATTGTGAAAGAGCTCTGTACGGCAGAGAATTCTCTGAATGTCTCGGGGAACCGGGAGGTCTTCGCTGCTGGCAGCGTTGTCATTCGCGTTGATCGTGAACCTTCAACTGGCGCCGCTGCTGAAAAGTACTCGTGTGCCAACGCCAATGAACTGAGTGCCGCAAGGAAGGCTGAGGATACGCTCAAGGAGATGTCCATCACTGTGCCGGTCATATTCTTTTGCGGGACAATAGATGGGAAAAATGTCACTGTGGAATCTAGAATCCCTGGAGTTACTCTCGAGGTAGCCTGGAGATACCTCACAGCTGAGCAGATTGACATGTTCAAGCAGCAGTGCCGTCGCATATCGCAGCGCCTTGGCGGGATAGATGCACCCCCCGACCGTCCTTCGTACGTTTGCAGTGGACTCAACTCACAAGCGTCACCCGATGCCCTGGAACCAGAGAAGAATATACTGTTTCGTGAAAGGAAGGAGGACGAACATATCTGTTTGGTCCACAACAACCTGGTACCGTCGAACGTTGTTATCAGCGATGATAAGGTGATCGGGATAACTGGTTGGCGACAGAGCGGGTACTTTGGCTTTGAAAGGGCAGATGAGATACATCGACGCTTTAGGATACTGGTGGCATCTGCCATACATGGAGACAAATCTACTAATCTGCGAGCGTGGTCTGACCTCTATGAAGGACTTGATGCCGCAGGAGTAGTTAGATCCGCGAGCAAGCAAGACACACCAATCCCTCTTGTCAAGACCGAACCCCTCAACACGAATTTGGATAAAGTTCCCCTTAACGAAGAGTCGGAATCCAAGCCACCGGTTTCTTCACTTGACGGCCCGACTGCGGACCACCTCACTCCAAAAAACATTGCGAGTCTCAAGAATAGGGGATCCTCAAGAGCGTCGTCTTCTGACCGCTCCTCGCCAGCCACATCTACGAAACCTGGCCCGGCCCGGAAGTCTGCTACTGCTGCAACCAAGAAAGGGACTGGGCGAAAGTCAACGACCAAAAAGAGGAAAGCCAACGAATTGGACAGCGATATTGTTGATGGCGGTCGCTCCAACACTCCGTCTTCGATTCGTGCTGGCAAGCCCGCAACCAAAAAGCGGAATTCCACCTCGCACACCAACTCACCCGCCCCAGATAGTAGAAGGAAAGGCAGCAAGAACGTTGAGCAAGATGATATAGAAGAAGAGGAAGAAGATGACTCTGATGATAACGATGAAATATTTTGCATCTGCCGCAAACCTGACAATCATACGTGGATGATTGGATGCGATGGTGGATGTGAGGATTGGTTTCACGGGAAATGCGTCAACATCGATCCGAGAGATGCAGACCTCATTGACAAGTACATCTGTAAGACATTTCTCCGGCATTACACACATAATGTATGCCCGTGCACTAACACTCTGCAGGCCCGAATTGCAAGGAGCAAGGCAAAGGATGGACTACATGGAAACCTATGTGCCGGCTAAAAGAATGCCGCAAGCCCGCCCGAGTCAACCAGAAAATCCCCAGCAAATACTGTTCAGACGAACATGGCCGGGAGTTCATGCTTCAGCGAACCAAGCTTCTCCTGGGTACGGGACTGAAAGCAAAAACAAATGCAGCAGGCCGAGCAGCCACCAATGGCATTAATTCGAGCGGAAGCAATAGCCGTGATGGGACCGCTACGCCAGACAGACGAGACCCGGACGATCTAGGAAGCCGAGGTGGAGTCCTTACAACAGGCGATCTCAAAGCCGTCGTAATGGGCGTCAGCTCCGCCAAAGAATTCCGCAAACTAGGCGAAAGCATCATATCGCTTCCCGCCGAAGAGGAAAGCAAAAATACCGCCACTACCACCACGGATCCGGAAGCCGAGACCAAGGAGGGAAAGAAGATCGGTCTGGACTTCGACGTAGACTGGCTCACATACACTCCCGACGAAGCATCCAAACTACAAAAGATCCGCAAGCAACGGGACGACCTTCTCCATCGCAAAGAGATGCTCCGCGCCCGAAACACATTCATGACACTGGTGCGCCAGCGATCCAAGAGTATTTTGGAGCATCTAAAACAAACCGACCCAAAGGGTGGTTGGAAAGACATCTGCGGGTTCGACAGCAGACTCGCATGGTCGGACGAAGAATTCGACGAATGGCGGTTATCCGAAATCGGCGCGAAAGCACTCGAGGATGGCTCGCCCGAAGCCCTGGCATCAAGTTATCCCGAAGCTGCTACGGACGCCGACGGCGACACCGCCATGGATGACGACAACGAAGACGACTTCGAGAAACTCTCACGTGGAGTCTGTACTAAGAAGCGTTGTGAGAGGCATAAACAATGGCTCAAGGTCCAACAGCAAGATGCTGTATTCGAGGAAAATACCCTCGCTTTGGATCTTAGCAAATGCGAAAAAGAAGCGAAGAATGTCGTTGAGAGGGCCGTTCTTAGGATGTGGGCCGAATCAGACAATGCGCAAATTGGTGGCCAGTGATGTAATATTACTACGGCAGGCATCAAACCAGCGTGGCTTGTCTTTCGTCCCAGCATTCCCCTCTCATACATTACATACAGACGCTTCCTATCTCTCCTTTGTCGCGTTTGACAATTGACTTGATTTGGTTGATACCCCCATTCATAATGATCATCATTATTATTTATTTATCTGGAGAAAAAAGCATCATTCACAACTGGAGTTAGTCAGCGCGGAAAGGCAATTTTGGTCTGCTAAGGGGGAAAAGTTGGAACTGGTGCATATTATTTGCATGATAGACGGTGTCAAGGGTTCATGTTTGTTTGAGATTTCCAAGTGGAATGAAATATTCAAACGGAGTAAGCAGGAAATTCTACTATCTACATAGGTCGCAATCGCAATATCATACATCAGGGCATGCACGCCCTGCAGCGCATAGCAACTATCAAACCTCACACATCGAATTACAAACCCAGCCATTCATGTTCAATCAAACCTCCCCCTCCCAAACACACCACCTCCCAACATTCCCACCCACCCTATCCTTAATAACCTCCACAACCGGAACCCTCCCAATACTCGACACCAACAGATGCGAATCAATCCCCTGATCCAGCGTCCTCATCAACAGGCTCGGAAACATCTCACCACTATGCGCACGGAACGCAGACTGGATCCCCTCGCCATCATCCATTTCATACACTCCCCCCGTAGCGTTAGTATCTACTTCTACCCCCACTCCCCCACTCTGAGACGACACCACCTTCCCCAATCCACTAGTATTCACCAACATCACCGAGAGATTCGACCCATGCGTTCGCGTCAACTGCGTTAGTGTCCGTAATACAGACGTGAGCATAGCTGATCCGCGCAGGGGGTTCGAAGCTCGGATTACGCCCTCGGTTAGGGTATCCAGGCCGGTGATTATTATGATATGTTGTTGATGTGGTGTTGTTTCTCTTGATGCTGAAGATATGGTCAATGCGATTTCGTGGATGGCTTGTGCGGCTGCGTTGAAGTCGTAGACGGGAAAGAGTTGGACGGAGTCCAGAAGGGTTATTGCTTGGGTTCGCGATAGTGGGAGTTGTTGTTTGTTGAGGAGGGACGTGAGGAGGCGTTGGGGGGTGAAGGCGCTGAAGTTGGCCGGGTGGATTATGTAGGTTTTGGGTTGGTGGGTGTCGTGTTGGTGTTGGTGTAGTAGGTGGGTTGTGAGGAGGTGTCGGGGGAGCTGGGAGGTTGTTAATTATGTATGTTCTTATATGGGGAGTTGGGGTTTGTGGTAAGGAGATGTAGTATAAATGATTATTGGGGGTGGTAGATATGGCTTAACAAGTTTATGCATAATGGCATAGCAGGGAGGTTGTCTATGGAGAAGGTAGACATACTCTTCCGATGTACTCATCCTCATCACTCGTCTCCTTGTGTGCGTCTCTGAGCCTGGAGAAGCCAATGACTATGCCACTTCTGAAAACGCTGTCTGGACTATCTTGAAGTCCCTTTTGCACGTCATGTGAAATGTTCCAGCTTTGTTCCGCGGAGTGTTGTTGATCTTGTTTGTGTTTGTTCTCTGCTGATGGACCAGACTGCAGCATAGTATGAGCTAAAATTGGTGGCGCTGGCTCAGCATCGCCAATATAAGCGTTGATGGACATGATGTTCTTCACCGGACTGAACGGTGGGAAAAACGCGTAGCTCTGCAACGCGTCCGTGTATAGGGATGCCTTCTGTCAGATTATGCTGAGGATATGTAGTAGTTTAGAAGGGAGAGCTATATTTCACTCTGTTTGTTGTTGTTATCATAGATACGGACCGAATTTGTTAAGTGGTTTAAATGTAGTCGTAAGTTGAGATGTATACAAGGTGTGGAGTAGATCTGGGTTTCGCGAACGAATGTTGTGCCGGATATTGTAAAGCCCAGCTCGTCGCTCTTATATAGAATGCACCCTGTAACCCTTCCAAAAATCGTCTCATATCTGATAGGGGCTTGCACTATATTGGCTACTTAATTGGAAAAAATTATACCTAGTAATTGAAATAATCGAATAACCATCAAGTGTGCCCGCATGCCCACTCAATCATTAGTAGTTGATGTGCTATCACGTGATAATGACGTATATTATGTGTCTCAGTATGCACAATGAAGTTGCAGTATAAGTACTACTCACTCTAAATTGTTCTATATGCTAATATGCAAGCCGTAAATTGACTCAGACATGTGGAAGTTATGGAAATAAGTATAGAGGGTAATTATGTACAGGCGCATCACAAATTTACTTACAAACTCTTGGAGCGTAATTCATGCAGAATATTTTCAAGTGTGCGCTCATTACTGTAGCATATCAGAGAGCGTTACCTACCGTCGTCGTAGGAGAACCCAACCGATCATCTTCGCCGTTCGAAGGTACTTTTGTCCAAGTTCCTCTTCCATCATGTACCCATCCGCTGCTGTCCAACACGTCCCCTAGGATGGTAGATAGTTCTGAACGCAGAGCATCAAACTCGTAATCCGGCGTACGGAATTCCACGAGACTATCTAACGCCCCCATTTTCCTGACAGTGTGCGCAATAAGTGAATATCCAGTAGCAATCTCCATCCATGGGTCACTGGGGTCCATGGAGCCTCTCTGTTCCATCTCCGTAATCTTATCATTCGGAGACGGGGCAAGTTGGATGCTCAATGAACGTAGGTTGGTCATCAATTCAATGGCATCCAAGACTAATTTGACATGATTATAGAACGGAAACACTGCCGTATAGTTGAACGACGTGAAGGATTTCAATGAGCGGGAAAGGTCCAGCCTCTCGGAGAACAGTTGTGTGGATGCCACTGTTCCCCACTTATTGAATAGGGAAGGAACCTGGAACATGAAATACTCATAGTGATTGTACGCCCTGAGCGAGGACGACTCATTGAAGGCAAAGGAAGACCATACCCGAGTCTCAAGCAGACGGGCTGGATGCTTTGTCTCTGATAGTAGAGGAGGCCTGCAGACCCGCGAGTTCTGTTCCAATTGTAGAACCTGGAAAGGAACCTCGAATGCCCAGCTATGTCCGTCCATGATCCGTGTGTCAAGCATGGCGGCCAGAAATGGGGGAGGTGCAATCACAATGATCCGTAACGGATCGAGACTATCGAGTACTGGACGCCACCAATAGGGATCCTCTCGATGATCGGGAGAATCCATCCCCTTGGCCACAATCGATATTACATATCGACCAAGATCTAAACTCGTTATAAATGAGACAAAGTCCGCTACATCTTTGATATCGAAGCATGCGTGAGCGAAAAGGTGGGGGCGCACCAGCTCCAGGAGTCGGGAGGAGGTGCGTGCAAGATTCTTCAAATCCCTAGTTCTAGATGTAGTAATACGCATACAAGGAGGCTTGTGCACCCTGGACCGAGAAGGAGGGGAAGCCGAGAGTTCGGAGATGATCTGATCCAAAAGCTCATTCGGAAGGCTTTCCAAGGGCGAATGTGGTAAAGACATTGTTCCAGTAATCTGAGATAAAGTTTTCGTCCGAATGCCTCACATTGCGGAGACTATGAGCTTCAAATCAAGTATAGAAAACCAATGAATTGGACATAAATGCCAGCCCACAGCGATGTACTTTCCAGAAAGGAGTTATGGCGTGGTGGTTTCGGGAAGAATGCTGGTTGTCAATTGCCGGGGGACCCCACATTCAATTCACGTGATAGTCAAATGGCGAAGATGGCTCCATAAGCAGGAAAACCGTGACAGAATGCTTTGACAGACTAAATTGGCGTTTACACAGATAGCAGGACTACTGTGACCTGTGGTCGCACTTTACACGCGCCAAATTTACGTATACTACTCATTTTAAGCCAGACTCGACACGACATACTCTGTATAGCTTTGGAATCACACCAACTTTATAGGAACGCCTTTGCTGTATGAATGTGGAGCTGCATTAGTCTCTCCCCGCAACTCCTGCACTGGCTTGTTCTGACACTCGACAACATCGCAGCCACCCGGCAACAGTGTACTATTCACGGTGCAATGATATAATCATAATGGGGGGATAAGGAATCAATTCAGGCCATTGTAGAATTATTATTTCTTGCTTTAGGCATCTGCAGCCAGCCCAGAACAGAAAGAACCCCAGATAAAATTGATTGCTGAGTCAGTACTTATACATTGGCCCCACCGGAGGCTTCCTTGCCGATCTTCTTTCCGCCTTCCTGGATTTACCATAGTACTTCTGGCTCAATCCTACGTCGAAAGCTGTCCCAGATGCCAGAAGACATTGAAAGTCATGGAATTACTCGGTGTGTTTAGGTCTTCGAGGGAAGGTAGTCGTAACAAGTAGTACTTAAGGGGCGCGCAAGATCGCAAGAATTTGCTTGAATTATCTTTCTGTCTCTCGTCTTGGGCCTGCGAAATCGGTCCCAGAATTTGGGGTCACTGTCCAGAGCGGTGGGGCAAGAACAGACCGGAGAAGAACATGGACAAGACTCGGAGAACTCGCTTGCTGAGAAATGAGGGGGTCTCTTGCCCCCCATTTCTTCCTTCTTCTTGACTCGAGTCGGCTGTTGTCTTCTTCTCTCCATTCTGTCACCAGACCAGGTATGTTTCTTCCGTGAATCCATGAAAAGTTGGTTGCCACTGGATTCTCTAACTGATTTCTGGACAGAACACTCAAGCACTTTCAATCATCATGGCCCCTCAACTCCACCGTAACCCTCCTTTCCGCGCTGAGCACCTCGGCTCTCTCCTCCGGACGGAGGAGCTCCTCAAGACCAAGACCGCTTTCGAGAATGGCGAGGTTTCTGAGGCTCAGCTCGATGCTATCGAGAACAAGGATGTGAAGGAGGTCGCGGAGACCCAGAAGAAGTTGGGTTATGCCGCCATCTCCGACGGAGAGTACCGCCGTCACAGTAAGCTAGCCCCTCAGACGTCGCGCCTAATCATAGGGACTTTTTGCTGACATGTTGACCGCGACAGTGTTCTGGGGTTCCTTCTTCCCTGGACTTGAGGGATTCGAGGAGGTCAGTGATGTCGATGCTGATGTCTTCCGCCCCTACGCCCCCGATGTTGCCGCGTTCCTCGAGGCTGGTCACAAGCCTGGTGAGACCGTTATCTGCACCGGCAAGATCAAGCACGTCGGCAGCACTTACACCAAGGAGTTCAAGTACCTGGCCAGCGTTGTTCCTCCCGAGGAGGTCAAGAACCTCAAGATCACCCTTGCTGCTCCTAACTGGTACCACTTGCGGTACAAGGAGGGCAAGGCTTACCCCAAGGAGGTGTACAGCTCCGACGAGGAGTACTTCGGTGACATCGCCAAGGCGGTTCAGGCTGAGCTGCAGGAGCTGTATGATGTTGGCTGCAGGAACGTCCAGTTCGACGACCCCAACCTTGCTTGTGAGTCCATCATGTCTGTATATCTATCCACGAGGATAACACGCTGACTCAAACTGCAGACTTCTGCTCTGAGAAGATGCTTGCTGGCTGGAAAGAGGACCCTCTGAACGTTCGCTCCGCGGATGAGACCTTCGAGCAGTACATTAAGCTGTACAACGACAGCATTTCTAAGCGCCCTGCCGATATGCACATCGGTGTGCACCTTTGCCGTGGTAACTTCGTTGGCAGCCGTCACTTCTCCGAGGGTGGCTACGACCGCATTGCCACCAAGCTCTTCAAGGAGCTCAACGTTGACACCTACTACCTCGAGTATGACACCCCTCGTGCTGGTGGCTTCGAGCCCCTGAAGGAGCTCCCTACCCACAAGAACGTCATCCTGGGTGTCGTTACCAGCAAGTTCGCTGCCCTCGAGGACAAGGAGGAGATGAAGAAGCGTGTCTATGACGCTGCCAAGTTCATCGCTGAGGGCAACAACATCTCTCTTGAGGAAGCCCTCAACCAGGTCGGCGTCAGCCCCCAGTGTGGCTTTGCCAGTCACCGTGAGGGTAACGCCATTGACCGCGATGGTATGATCGCCAAGCTGAAGCTTGTGCGCGAGATCGCCAACGATATCTGGCCCGGCCAGCTGTAAATATACCCGTCGTGAATGGCCGCGACATAAACTCCTGTCGATTCAACAACGAAAGGGAGTATGAATGAATGTGACGACTTTAGCGTTTAGGATACCAGTTATTTAACATATGGATCGGATGTATAGTTTTAGAAAAATCCACGATTGTTTTTTTTCACTTTCTCAAATACCATACCATACACCTGGACACATGTGCCATTATGTAGTTCGACAAACTGAGTACCTTGGAGTCACTGCAAGCACGACGTCCCACCCAAGAAGCTAATGAAGGCAGATCACTTTGTTATCAACCATTAACTATCTCTCATCTTGCCGTTTACCTTGAAAACATTATTAAATATAGATTACTACCCCTAAACAAGGACTGCCCCCGCGCATCACTAGATAACGTCATGGACCCTTTCACTCCGCCGGTCCAAGAATACTACTCTCCTTGATCGCCGCTCGTTTATGTGTATGAGCGTTCTCGATCTACCACCCCGGACCCCATGATCAGCATTACTGCTTACCATACCACATCCATCCGTATCAATATACACGCACCTCATACCGCGGCATCTCATCCGACGCTTCGATCTTCCGCCCCGTCATGGTACCAGAATGCGTGCGGACGTCCCGGATGATGCCGATTGCTTCGGCGGTCTTGGAATCAGGTCCTGCGTATCGAGTATTCCCTTGTTAGTCTCTCTTTATCTTATCTTTTCCTGCTGAAAAGAGCAGCCGGTCACGAGAAGAAGAGTGTAGTAGTAGTAGTAGTAACTCACCGCCAATAGGCTTATAGCGAACCGTATCACCTGTTGCGTAGTCGGGCATTCTCAAGATAAGTATTTCTAATCAAGAAAGGCTTTGTGGTAAGTCTTGTAGTGTGTGTATGTGTGTTTGGTTGCAGATAACATACAAGTAACCAATCTATCCAGCAAAACAACTACGTGGTGTTGTGTCGTGTATTTAAGTACAAGTTTAACTTTTCCTTCCCAGAGCCACTGGTGTCAGATTGATGCTATCTGACGACGAACTTGGGAGTCAGCCACATTTATTACCCATGGATAGGGCGGGTAAGTCGAGAGTTGTGCATGTGCTCGGAGCTTATTTATCAATACATCAACATCCCCTACTTCTATCTAATTGATTTATGCAAGATTGGGTTTTGCTTATATATAATATATCCGATGACCGGGAGGAGTGTGTGACTGGTGGGACGAGCTTTCCGTTCCATGTGTCTGGAGGAGGATTTTCCGAGGCCTTAGGAGTTTATGGTTACGGGGTTGTCATGAGTCAATGACGTTGGTGGAACATATGATCTTTGTTTGTTTGTTTTGGTTTGGGTTCCCTTTTATCTTTTTTGTTTCATCGTTTATTCATAAAGTGTGGATTTTTTGGGGTTTGGTAGTATCTAAAGAATATTATCAACAACCGAGCCGGGGAAAATACAACTGGGATATAAATAAATAGATAAATGCGAGGAGAGGATGAAAAGAAAAGAAATATTAAAGGGAGTATATGTATGCAGGTATGTGCTGGTCCAAGTTCCTTCTATTTTGAATGTTTCTACACACGAGAAGGGGGGGGGGGGGGGGGGGGAAAAAAAGAAGACAACAGAGAAAGGAAAATAGGAAAATAGTATTAAGAGACGGTATTCGAAATGACCCGCATCGAAACAGTGGGGATATCATGAAAATAAAGGAGAAAGGAAAAGCGGAACGGCGTGCGCGTGAAAGAAAATATTGCAAACACAGGATCCAAATGCTGCGTCTTCTGTCATCAAATCGAACGTGAAACGAGAGGTGTTCTGATGGTTCAGTTGGTACAAAGGAAACTGTTGTACACGAGAGGCCGTGCAGATGGCCTCCAAGTTTTGCGGCTCAGGTCGTGGCCGGCGGCTGTTTTATTTCTGAGGTTGCGTCTTGACGTTGTTGGAGAGCCATGCCTGAGAAAGTTGAGCGTTAGATGGCTGAGCATTGCCGATGAGGGGGCGTTTAACTTACCAGGCCCTCAAAGATACCAGTTCCCTCCGTTGCGACACTTGGAGCAACGTACCACAGCTTATCCTTCAACTTGGTGAGCTGTAGCGCTTGAGTAACTTCCTCGGGGCTCATGTCTGCAAGAAGAATCCTGGTCAGTCGCGACATCGTTTCCCACCATAACAATGCGGGAACTTACGGCCTTGAACATCCTGCTTGTTGGCAAAGACCAGCAGAAGAGCATCCTTCATTTCGCGATCGTTGATAATCTTGTGAAGTTCGGAGCGAGCTTCCTCCAAACGAGCAGTGTCGCTGGAGTCCACGACGAAAATCAATCCTTGTGTACCTGAAGAGTTCACCCAATGTCAGCCAACTGCCCCACGATCCGCTGAAAACACGCGACAAGTGAAAACTTACCAGAGTAGTAGTGTCTCCAGAGGGGTCTGATCTTGTCCTGTCCACCAACATCCCAAACATTGAACTTGACATTCTTGTAGGTGACGCTTTCAACGTTAAAACCGACGGTAGGGATAGTGGTGACGTCCTGATTGGTGAGCTTCAATTTGTAGAGAATTGCTAACGCACTGTGTTAGTTTCCACATAGCCATGGTCAATGAGTCGACGCAGAGTCGAGGAGCAAACTTACTGGTCTTTCCAGCAGCATCCAAACCCAGCATCAAAATCCGCATCTCCTTCGTACCGAAGATCTTCCCCATAATCTTGGACACTTGACCACCCATTGTGACTAAAGGAGGCGTCTCCTGAAGACCGCCGACTGTTGATAGGATAAAGGAGCGACTGAGCCTGCGGAGATTCAACGAGCGCCAGAGAGCGTCTCCGATGCAATGCAATTGCAGTGAGGAATCGGGATTCTAGATGGTGGACCGATTGGTCGAGTAGGGGGCCGTGGGAGAAAGAGGACAACGAAAACTAAACGTAAGGTCAATTACCCCGTGCTAGCGATCCGCGTCAACAGGGCGACGTCTCCATAATGGACCATGCGTTCGCAGACGCAAGGTAAACAAGACATATGGAACTTACCTTATGTAAAGAAGGGGCGATAACGACGCACGTTGAAGCAGAGAGAAGAGAGTGTCGGTCCAGCAGGGTCGAAAGTCAAATTGCACAACGATTGATCGAACAGCAGCAATAAGAATTTCAGGGTTCACGATCCACACGAGGAGCGCCTCTCTCTCTCTCGCTCTCGCTCTCCCGCTCGTCTGCTCGAGCGCTCCGTAAAAGGGGCTGCCCATGACTAAGCGCCCCGCGCCAAGCAATCGGTGGTTTCAGTATTTGCAGCGTATCCTCAGGCACACACAAGCACCTGCCTGTAGCAGAACTACTAATGGAGGACTCCACTCGGACCCAGTTATTCCCGATCAAGAGGACCTTTTGCGATATATTGTAGATGCGCCTAGCAGTCAAATTATCATTGTCAATAGAAGCGAGTCGTCCGACTCCTTGGCGACGGACTTTTTTTATCCTTAGCGTGGCCTGTGCCATGAACTTAGCCTTGATCTCACAAGTCACAACCAAGCAGAAGTACGTTCTGCAGATTTAGCGCACTCGCTATCTTGTGTAGTACCTATCGGAAGTCCCCGCTCCCGACGATCAACACCATCCATATCGAGTGGTGATGGTTATGCCTCGTGGTACCTTGATATGCTTTGGGAGAAAGGAACCTACAAGCTACCAAACATCTCCTGATCCACCTGCAGTTCTTCATGGCCAATTATTCTTCAATGATCCTGGTCAAAAAGGCGGATTCTCACTGCCGCCGGAGTAAATCGTATGCTGTTTGCAATACGTCATGGCGAAGTGGTAGCACACGCCATGGACTGGTGAAGTCATCCCACCACCACCCATGGTCTGACAAACCCCGGACCGGCGACCGAACCTGAAGTCCCTTCATTGAGATTTATAGGAAACAGTTCCTTTTTTCTCAAATCCTTGAGTAGCAGTCTAATCACATTATTGAATCCCCTAGACACTGTACTCGATCTATAGTTCTCAATCATCATTGCCTGACATGACCACTGACGGTATCCAGCCGTTCCAGCGCCGTTCATCCTTTCATCAGCTGCAGCTCTCGCATCAGTTTGACAGGAACTCCTGGGAAGCCCCTCCATCAAAGGTAAAGTTCTCTTTTGCCTGAATACCCCATGACATCTCTAACCGATGGCATTCCATTAGACTATCTATGCTGGTCTCTCAGTACTGTTCGATGACGATGGAGTCACTGTAGCCCTTGCGATTCGCGATACGACCTATCTTCTCGATTTCCATCAGAAGGACATCGTTCCACAGGGTGGCCGGACCGTCTGTGCTGAAATTACCGACTATGTGCTGAACCAGTTGCGGGAGTACAGTGACGAACGCCTGGAGAAGTTTATCGGGCTGGCAATGCCAACTTCAGTGGCTCGGAAATGCTCCACCCTATGCTCACGTCTCTGGTCGGAGCTGGATGTGATTCCCTTGGTTCTGCCCGAGGAGAGTAATATCGGAGTTGATCACTACGTTGATCATCCTGTCCGGAAGTCTACTGGCTGGGAGCTTAAGAGCATCGATGAACAGGCCGAGTCCATGGGACGCAAGTGTGTCAGGTATGTCTTGCCCAGCTTAAAGCAGTGTGCATGTGCTTACAACACTCAAGGTTGTTTGGCCCTGAAAACATTCCGTTGTTGCAAGTCGGTTTCTTGGGATTAGTTGAAGTTGACACTGCCTTCCATGTGCGCCTTACAAACCTGGAGGACTTCCAGAAGACAGTCACACAGAGGACATGGGATGCAGTTAATTACTATGCCGACGATCTCAAGAACAGAGGCACAAAGATTGCCTTCTTTAGTGCCACTCCTCAGGGCGGAGGGGTAGCCCTCATGAGACACGCCCTCGCCAGATTCTCCTACTCATTGGGAACTGACATCAAGTGGTAAGTCTTTCATCCATATAGCGTTTGATGTCGAGTATCTAATAGATCCTCAAATTAGGTATGTCCCCAAACCGCGGCCTGGAGTTTTTCGCATAACCAAGAACAATCATAATATTCTGCAAGGCGTCGCTGCTCCAGATGAGCGCCTGAGCAATGAGGACTGGGAAAAGGTTATTGATTGGATCAACGAGAACGCGAAACGATACTGGCTCTCACCCGGCGGTCCTCTGCGGCCTCCTGAGGAGGGAGGAGCCGACGTTATCATCATCGACGATCCGCAAATGCCCGCATTGATCCCCATTGCGAAGAAGCTAGCACCTAACCGACCGGTCATTTTCCGAAGCCATATCCAAATCCGCAGTGACCTGATCGATCAACCTGGCTCCCCACAGGCAGACACCTGGTCGTGGATCTGGAAACAGGTGCAGCAGGCAGATCTGTTTATCAGTCACCCTGTGAGCATCTTCGTGCCGAAAGATGTTCCAGACGAGATGGTGGGCTATATGCCTGCTTCAACTGATTGGTTAGTTCCAAGAGATATCTGCATGATATATCCAGCTGACATTCCGAGTTAGGTTGGATGGTCTTAATAAAAACATGCGTGAAGAGGATGTCGCCTATTACGGCCGTGTCTTCAATTCTGTTTGCAGAAATTCAGGAATGATGACGCTAAACTATCCACATGGTGAGGTCGATTCTAAAGTCACACATGCATGTGCTTCTGTTATTGCGAGAGCGCTAACCACTTAGCAGACGAGTACATTGTTCAAATTGCCCGATTCGACCCTTCCAAGGGTATCTTTGACGTTGTAGATTCATATGCGAAGTTCCATAGACGGTTCACCTCATCTCTACCCGACAGAACGCCGCCCAAACTGCTTATTTGTGGGCACGGCTCCGTTGACGACCCAGATGGCACTGTGATCTACGATTCCGTGCTAGCTCACATTGAGAAAGATCTCCCAGACCTATCTGACAAGATCTGCGTTGTCCGACTTGGACCTTCGGATCAGGTGCTTAACGCACTCCTTTCCAAGGCCAAGGTCGCTCTGCAGCTGTCCACACGTGAAGGGTTCGAAGTCAAGGTATCCGAGGCAATCCACAAGGGTACCCCAGTGATCGCAACCAAGGCTGGCGGAATCCCACTGCAAGTGGCAGATAAGAAGAACGGTTTCCTTGTGGAAGTTGGCGACACAGATGCAGTTGCACAACACCTATTCGAATTGTGCACTGACGACGATCTATACGAGCGGACCAAGAAATTTGCGCTTGAGAACGTCTGCGACGAGGTCAGCACAGTCGGAAACGCCCTGAACTGGCTGTACCTTTCATCCAAGCTCTCCAAGAAAGAGGAAGTCAAACCGCACAAGCAGTGGATCAACGACATGGCGCGCACCGAAGCAGGCCTAGAATACACCAGCAAAGAGAGTCGGCTTAGACGGATCTCACTGTAACTTTGGCCAACGACCAACGAGCCAGACAATATGAACTATGTATCTAGATTGTTGTTCTTTTTCGATATATCGCGCGCGCACAGAGTTCATAAATAAAATAAAATAAACTAGACCAAGGGGGTATAGTACTAAAACAGTAAACCCGAACACAAACCAATCATAACCATCATCAATGACACATCCAAAAATTAAGCAATCACCTCCCAACCAACCTATACCTCTCCCTCGCCAACCCCCCCTCGGCCCCCTCAACCCCATACCCCTCCCCAACCTCACCCACAATCCTCGCCGGCGCACCCCCGACAACACACCAACTCGGCACCACCATGCCCCCCGGCACCACCGCCCCATCCAACACATACACGAAATCCTTCAAGATAGCCATACTCCCCACCACCGCATCCTTCCCAATATGCACATGATTCCCCACCGTCGCCGCCTCCACTACCGCCCGCTCGCCCACAAACACATGATCCCCGATCTTGAGCGGATAGAACGAATACACACCCCGGTGTAGTCGCGACGGCGGTCGCAGGATCGCTTGTCGCGAGATGTAACTGTATCGGCCTATTGTGATGGCCACGGAGGGGCTGTTTGGTGCACTGCCGCCGCCGCCGCCGGCGGGGTCGGAGGATGTGGATGTGGATGTGGATGAGGACGAGGAGCGGTAGAGGTCGCCTCGGATGACGGCGTCCGCTTGGATTACTGTCTTGCCGCCGAGGATGATGTGTTGGGTTCCGTGGATTAAGGACCGGCGGGAGATTTTGTTGCCTGTATCCTATGGTGGTGGGAGGGTGGGTTAGTATGGGGGTTTTGTTTGTTTGTTTGTTGTTGTTGGGGTAAAGGGGAAGGGGGAGGGGATGGGGCGTACTGTTTCAATATATTCACCCTTGGGCGCTTTAGGGGGCATTTTGATGTTATAGGTTGGTTTTTTATGTTGTAGATTGAGAGGAATTGAGTTGATGGTGAAGGGGGATGATGCTGTTATCGCATTGCTTGGGAGGTGATCTTGGATGCGGTGAGTGGAATTACTGTCGGCAGTTTCAGTTGGTGGTGGGCGGTGAGTCGGACCCACTGCGTTTAATTGCTCCGTACAGTACAATAATATGCTTGTCAAGGAGCTCTATGCAATATGCATATGCGATATTGGAATACATTGTTTTGGCTTTGTAGATCTTAATCTTATCATGGTAGAGCAAATGAAGCAGTATCATTAAAGTAGATCTAGTTAGAGGGTCTTGATCCACTGTTTTCCCGATATGGAGGCTAATTTGGAGCCACAATATGGCCGTCCATATTGACCGGGGCTACTTACTAAAACAAGAAATTGATGATTTTGCAGATTTTATTAGTATGATATGCTAGCGGCTCCTAAAAGATGCAGCTATATATGGAAAAGGTATCGACACCCATCGTATACCCTTGATGCGGCCCACACCTCCCTTCATTAATGTTGCCTCTCAAAGTGGGGGACCGATGGTACTGGGATCATCAAACTCGATGAGTGCATAGTATTTTGAGGATACTGAACCCCACTGAGACTCATATCGAGATCAAGCGGCCTTCAATCACGGTATCGTGATCCCATATAGCATATTTTTGCAGTAATCAATCCTATCATCCAGTATATCCATCCATCCCCATCGGATTCCAAGCTCATATAACCCCGACACACTTTTTTTTTTTTTTTTTTTTTTTTTTTTTTTTTTTTTTTCCCTTTTTTTTTTTTTTTTTTTTTTTTTTTTTTTTTTTTTTTCGACCATACACCTTATACCTTGCATAGAACCAATTCCAATCCTCAAACCTCCGGCCAAAACATTCCCTCCAGCCAAACAACCTGCCTCCACCACCGCTCACACCTCCCCAGCAACTCCTCCCTCTCACTACCCGCAACACCCGCGGCAACCTCATCCACCAACCCCGCAATCTGGTCAACAAAGCGTCCAAACTCCTCACTCGTCCAATTAGGAATAAACTGCACTCTCAAAGCACCGCCATCCGCATCATTACTTCCCTCTCCACCCTTATTTTCCTTCTCGATAACCCCCCTCGCATACCCCCATGCCTTATAATAACACACTTCCGTAGCCCACAACACCACCAACCCCTCCAACAACGTCACGCCGCTCGAGCCCGAGGAAAGGAACAAATCTGTGTATGCGTGCGTCGCTTCGCTAGGGCCGAAGGTGGTCGCGCCCGATGGGGGTACTTGCAGGTCGAGATTGTATTCGGCGGCGACGGTCTCGAAGAAGGTGAGTTCGCGTTGGATGTTGAGGAGGGCGGAGGTGAGGAGGGAGAGGATGCGGGATTCGAGGGGGGCGGGGCTGCTGGCAGTGGTTGTGTAAGGGAGACGGATTTTCGAGAGGAGGAGACCGATGAAGCGGACGTAGGATTGCGCGTAGAGACGGTCTTGTGAGAGCCAGGCTGAGAGGGTGGCTTTGGGGAGGGTGGAGGTGCCGGCGGAGTGGAGGAAAGGGTGGGCGGTTGAGGTGTGGAGGGCGGAGGGGTTGAGGTTGAGGAGGTGGGTTGTTAGGGAGGTCATTTTGGTTGTGTGTGTGGTTGTGAGGTGGTCGGTGGTGAAAGTGGAAGTTGTAGGAGAATTGTTGTTTGTTGTGAGGAGGGGTTTGAGGAAAGATGATGGTGATGATGATGTGGGTGGGGTAAGTATGGGGCTTGTGGAGGGGGGGAGATCGGCGGCAGGGATTAGATTAGGGTTGGTTTCTTTAGGAACTGGAAGGGTCCAGGAACAGCATGTGACGTTTACCACAGGAGCTTGTCTTATTCTTGTTATGTGGGGTCACCTCAAGTAGGTTTGTTGTATCTAGAGACTATCTTCGAAGTACTATACTGCGGTAGATTATCTTTATGGGTCGCTAAGGATGGTTAGAGAGTACGAACTATTATCATTCACCGTATCCTATGCGGCATATCCGATGAACCCACCGAAACTAGCTCACATTTTTCGATTATTCAGATGCCTTATTCTACAAATTTCGTCGTCAGGCAGTCGATGATTCCTCATGATAAGTATGAACACTAGAGAAGGTAAGAGATGATGTCCGGTAATTTCATATTGGAAAGAAACTTCTGGAGAGGACGAGAGGCTAACAATGCATGTACAAGCCCTCATGTCGAAATTTCTTCACCCGCTCCCATAAAGCTGGCGACGAGAGCCTCCATAGTGTACCGCGCATCATTCCCGGCATTGTGCAAGTACCAGCCCCTTATGTCCAGTTTCGCCAGCACGCCTCCCAGCGACCGTACCGACTCTTCCTTCCGCAGCTTACGGAACATCTGCGCTGTGTCGATCTGGTCACGAAACCCTCCCACGTCAACCCCAACTTGCTTGAGATACTTGACATCTGCTGAAAGGTTATGGCCAACCAGTACGAGCCGACGATTCATTGCATCGTCCAAGCGCAGACTTGATCGCACTACGTCCACCAGATCTCGTTGCAGCACCCATTCGCTCTCTCCAAATTGAAACATGCCAGGACAGCCCGACACAAACTCATGGTTCACGATATGGCCGTATTCTCTCACTCGCAGATGCCGGGACTGGATACGGCTCCGCCACTGGTCGCCGTTCACGCCCGGCGGTATTCCCACCAGACTCTGCATGTCCAATACTGACACTCCGACCTCAGTCACCTGGCTATGGCAGCGCTCATTCGACTCTACGTCGATGCTGATAAATACGGGCTCTCTCCAGAATGGATACGGTACTGCCTTGGTAGCATCTAGCGGCTGCACCGTGGGCACTGTACCCGGGGTGTCCCAGTCAACCATATCTGCTGTCCCTTCAATGTCATTCATGGAACGCAAACCAAAGTAGCACTGCATCCGTCGAACCATCTGCTGCATATCAAGCTCTTTCATCGTACGCATCAACTGTTTCTGCTTAGAAGATTTCTTTTTGTTGCGGGTGGCCTCGATAGCGGCTTCCATCATGGTCTCGAAAGCAGCGTATTCCTCATCCGTATCCCCAGAAGGACGCTTGTGCTCCGATGATGGAGTATTAATTTGTAACTCGAGCTGTTCCTTAGTCTCACGCGTGGTGCTGCGGCCGAGGTAGACAGGCTGAGGATACCCATCTTTGAAAGACAAGACCAGCCCGGCGGACATGTCTGTTGGCAGCGACAACTCACACTTCAGAGCACGATTTATCTCGTCCAAAAAGGAGTCAACTTCATTGGTAGGAGTGAGAAGCACGAATCTAGATCCGAGAGACGCTGGTGCGTGGACAAAATAACTGGCACTTATCAGATCTAGTTGTACAAAGCAATGGATTTGAGCGACTTACATATCCCACGAGCGATTCCAGAATTTACCCGCGTCAAAGAAGCGGCTGGAAACGTCTTGGCTCAAGGATCCTTTCAGATGTCTGTAGGGGTATTTGGCAATAGCCAAAAGGGGGCTAAATTGGCCGTTGGTGGGGAATACGTGTTCATCTGCCGGGACTGGGGTAGGGAGCTCGGGTGGAGAAGGGAGTTCAAGAGACACAATCTGAGTGGGTTGACTTGTCTGCTGGGTAGTTGTTGCTGACGGCCTGTTTTCCGGGTTCTCAGTAGGCTCTGCCTGAGGGCCTACAATGTTATCATCGGGCCGAACTTCGTTTGCAGGACGGCGGCCAGTGTCCAATTTCAGGAGGTCTTCATCCTGCGCAAAAAGCAGCTTGAGACGTTCTTCGGGACCCATTGCGTTAATGCGAGTGATGAAATCGGAATTTGATTCTGTTAGCTAGGAAGGTGTCGATGGGGAAGATCGGGAGCGAGCGAGGAAGAGAGAAGAGGTATTTAAGAAACAGTGCGTTGGCAAACGCGTGCAAACGGTAGTCTCCGCCATGAGCCATGCAGCCTAAAGTGGCAGGCATGAAGGATTCATCTTTCATACGACTTCACCACGCAAAGTAGATGATTGAATAAGGAATTCACGTGAATGGACATTTTCAGTGTCCTATGTAGAAGTTATTGTGTTGACATAGTTGGCGTCTTAATGCGACACTAAATGAGGGTCGTTTACCGAGATCAGCCTCCCGGCGATTTCAATTGTTCGGAGAAGCAACAGTCAACGAGGTCATCCTAGAAGTGTTAGTACTAGTAGTTGCGAAACATTACCCAGTGAATGACAAACATTCCAATTGGACATGGCATTGTTTCGGAGCGTTGGCCTACAGAAGCGCACTTCCCTCAGTTGTCATGACCTTTCTATGGGCCATTCATAGTCATGACAAATCGCTCTATATCACTGCTGCTATTGAATGTTTCAAGGAAATTATGCTGGGCTGAGGGAATGCTCTATTCGTTCATTGATTGAGTCAAGGTTGTCATCACAACTGCTCCCAATCAACGGCCATATATCGCGGCACATGACGTTGTTTTCTGAGCATACATACCCAATGTTCGCACTCGTACAAAAGAAGGAAAATTTTGGTTATAATAATTACTCAAATCCAGGTTATATAATATACAGGTTAGTCAAGGGAGAGTCTAGACTGTCGAGTACTGTTCGTGTGACTTGGAAGCTCCTGGAACACGAAAGACCTCCGAGAGACTTGTTCCTTCCGGGCAAACACTGACTTGAGACCATGTTCAAAGTTCAGTATGCAATATATCGTGCATACAATGATGAGGCAGGAGAGCACAAATGCTACAATGCCAAACAGCAGCATCATATCCTTCCCTGGTGTACGGGCGCGTAAAGACTTTCCACATAGAACAATGATCCGACTCAGTAGGTAGGCCGCAATGCCTAGGCGACAGACCTATTCAAGTTAGCCATTTGGACGTTGTAACTTTGATGTTCCATGACTAACTGCAATAATAGCCGTGGGGACTCTGTATTCACGTCGGACAAAATATGTGCCCATAGTCATCACCAGCAGTGCGGCTGGAATGAGTGCTAAAGTCAAGGAGTACTCAGGCTCCTTAAAGTGGACACCAATGAGGTCATACTGAATGATAAAGCCCACCAGGAAAAAGAAGTCGAATTTTATTAGAACGAGATATGCCTGTCAGAGTTAATCACAAGTTCCCAATGAATTTAGTTCTGCAGGACCTCAAGTACCTCATATCCTCTATATTGTTTTCGACTCTGAAGGCTCCCCTGAACATACTGGTATATAGCCCAAGAAAATTCTCTGTGAACCCAATACGCGATCGGCCACATGAGGAGTGTCGCGATACCGACAGTGATGGGAACCAGAAGCTCAGCAGGCTGGATTTCTTTCCACAGGTCTCTGGATAAGTCCACCAATGGTTGATTTTTAGAGTCGCGGTCTTCTCCGATAGTCAAGGTGGTCATATGAATAGATATGTACTGCATCACAGAATAGGCGAGTACACATCCATTGCTAATGCAAAGGGCTAGAAGCAAGATGATATTCTTATGATGTACCATGTCAAGACCGAGGAATATTTCATAAACGACGGCGAACATGATGAGTGCTATGTTAATGGGGACCTGATATGATATGGGGACCTGAGTGGCATTGGGATTGACCCATGATTGCCACTGAACGAGGTTGTATCTGGAGTGTGGTTTAATTACGGGGTAAGGGATGATATATTAACAATATTCGAACTCACATGTTCAGCACGATAACAAGCAGTCCTTGCACGAACAATATGCCGCAGAACCATTTTTCGTTTTGCGAAGTTGGCCAGTACATGGCGCCACGGGGCTAATCGCAACTCTGCTGTTCCAGGCTTCGGTATGTGTTCTAATCAATGCCCTGTTGCAAGCTTGGTATCGGCAGCTTTTAGTATCCCAAGAACATGCGGCGAAGGATTGAGCTATTGAGCTAGGGTAGCTTAAATCCACAAACTATTGTCGAAATTTACGATAGATAGTCAATCCGTTCACTCACAATTGGTGGACCCTTGTCCCATCTTCCAAAATTCAGGTAGCCACTCCGGATGTCTCACTTCTTGCCCAATCAACATTCTAGAGGTATCCACAGAGTAACAAAAATTTCAAAGGCTAGGCATACATAAGTTGGTACATTTTGGCCGAATACTTAGTAGCTGAAGAAACGGCGACCGTAAAGCATTGATTCTCTCCAACCAGCTGCGTGTTTGACTGGCCATTAAATTTGATCGATTTTGCATATCAAGCCGGTAGGTCCACGCTTACACTCATTTTGAACACTCAATCCTTTATGTAAATGAGTCTATAGGCTACAAAGTTTTCTGCCTTTTGATCCTTACGAATAAGTTTAGAATAGGCTGTGCCGTAAAGCATAGATAGTCGGTACCGAGTCGGGGATCCAGGGTCTTTTGGTATGTGGGGCCTTGTGTTGCCTACGAACGGCAGGCGGATTGAAGTTGATCACAAATCCACTATTAGGGGTGCTCTGTTTCTGCGCGGGTCCAACCGCCCGGCATCACCACTAACATAGATTTTTAGATATGTGTGGCTGCACATTTTAGATGTGGCCAAAAAACTTTCTTCCAAACTGAAGACTCCCTACCAAGCCAATCTCATGCCAGCAAAACAGAGTATGCGCTCAGGGAGTATCTGTTCATTGGTGTTACCATGTGCTGTCCAACCATCTTGGGGACCTCCAGTGAGTTTAAAGCTTTTTCTATCCGTTGTCCTCATATTCAATGAACCAAATGAGCCAGAGAGTCGTTCGAACCTTGGATTTCGTATAGCAAACCCGAAGACTGCGTTTCTCACGTTGATGTTTGAATGAATGTGTACCTCAAGTGGTATGTGGCTCGCGCTCTTAGCAGCTAAGGTTATACCACACTCTCGAAGCGCATCTCAATATTCTTGCTTCAAGCCTCCGTATTCGTGGGATCAAACTGGGTGACTAGTATTCAAAATTTTCTAGATCCATTGCATCTTTGTGCCTGAGACCCGTATGCGATTTGATATTGGCGGTGGAATTTGTCAACACTAAGTAGATTCTGCCAATACTGACTATTAACTAATTATAACACACTGCTAGGTACCTCATGGATCTTGATTACTGGAGTAATCAGGTCATAAATCAATTCTTGATGCTTCAACTCATAGTTAGCGTTTGATGTAGACATGGAACCACGTCATAAACCGCGCAGCAAGGGGGAGAGCATAGTGCGCTGTGAAAGCTTGTGATTCATAGCAGGCTTAATATTCTATCATCATTGCACTAGCGTGTAAATTTGAGCATCGCCGGCAAATTCCATCAATGTATTCCAGATATCGTGCTGGGAAAATGGTGGGTTTTCCGACATGAGACGGCAGCATACTTTGCTTGTGCCTGTGCCTGACCTGTCAACCTCGGATCAACTATATTCCCGGGCGCGACCCGCGGTGGTTCCAGCCGGAGGGAATCGAAGGCCCGGAACTGGCCAACATCTCCAACTGATCTCAGCGGTGCTCCTCCACTTCAGTCCCCGTCATTGGCATACTTCTATTGCTTCTCATTCTCCCTTACCTCCTCACCTCGTCCTTCGGTTGAACTTTTCCTCCTATTTCCCCTCTTGTCTCTAACTTATTTTCACCTTAGCTTGCAGGCTCTGGTCTGTCAAGCTCCCTCCATGTAAAAGTGCGGACCAGTCCCTCTTCCTGGCCGCACCCACCCCCATGGTGCCCGCCCATCTCTGACCATTTATCCGCCTATTCCTTCAACGCTCCCTCTGTCGCTCACTCAATCGCTCCATCTATTGCCCCTTCGCATTCGTATACCCTTTCCGTCTACCTGTTGGATGGCATGGCGGACTATCACGACGCCGGTGGGCTAATTCTCGACGGCCCCTTTGATCCCGACGCCCAGGCCACCGTCACGGACTACATTGACTACACCGAATACCTCCCCGCTGACCTCATTCGCTCCCTCACTCTCATTCGCGGCCTCGACGAACGTTACTTGGAAGCTACACAAGGCGTCCATGATCTCACCAAGGCTTATGGCCAGCTGCCCACCCTCCCCTCGGACGTGCGTCCCGACGCGCGTGCTCTGCGCAAAGATATCTCCGAACAACTTGATCGCGCCATCAACGCCCGTGAATCGGCATATGCGGAGGCTTGCCGTCTATACGATGTCATTGATCGCCACTTCAATCGGCTAGACAGCATCAAGCAAAAGCTCGAAGCTCTCCCCAAGCCCGCGTCGCGCGAACCCACTCCTCCTCCCGCGCCGCCCGTCACGTCAACCAAAAGAAGCCGCTCGACCAAGAAAACAGAGGAAGTTTCTGGCCCGCCCACCACGACGCGCATCACGTTGCGCTTGGATGGCCACGATACTGCTCGCGCGACAACTGTGCAGAAGTCGCGCACACGTCGATCTCTCATCTCTGCCGAGCATTTGGCCGATTTGCACCCCGATTCGCCTATTGCCAGCACAGAGCATTCTGATGTGGAGCCGGATAGCAAAGTAACACCCTCAGAGTCACCTCCGGAGCCGGCAGCAGCGCCCGCCAAGAAGGAGAAGGGCCGTCGGCGATCGCGGACTTCTGGACTGGCTTCGACCGGTGCTCAAGGCCCTTCTGCTCCAGCAATATCGACTAGCAATGCGTTAGCGATGCTCAAGCCACCTCCTGACGACGCCAAACCTGGAAGTGAGGATATGCCATGGTTGCGTTTGACTGAGTGGGAAATGACAAAACTGCGGAAGAAGATGAAGAAGAATGCAGTTTGGCAGCCCAGCGAGGTCATGATTCATCGCGAGCTGGCCTTGCGCGGCCGTGGCTGGGAGGCTTACCGGGCAGCGAAAGCGCAGGCCGAGGCCACTGGTGCTGAATTCTTGGACTGTGACGACATAATGAACACGTACGTTCCGGGCAAGCTGACCAAACGCAGCGAGGCTACCGGCGATACCGAGGGCACGTTCGAGACCAAGCTTAGCAACCGTGGTATGAAGCTGAACGAGGCCAAGAAGCTTAAACGGGAGAACCAGGCCCGAGAGCAGGCGGCAGCCGCAGCCGCCGCCGCCGCCGCAGCAGCAGCACAAGAACAAACAGCCAAGGATGGAGTGCAGCCAGCAGTGGCTCCCAGTAATTTAACCACAGCCAGTGTTCCAGAAGTCCCAGCTGTGAGCAAGCCCACTCGTGCAGGGAAAAAGAGGAAACTCGAAGAGGTGACACCCCCAGAGGTTCCCCCCATTCCTTCAGCTCCCGTCCCCTCCACATCTTCTGCCCCATCTGCTTCTGCTGCTCCCTCCACGTCTGATGGTCCCTCCAATGTTGAACCCTCCCAACCCGACGGTCCTCCTGCTTCTACACCCTCTGTTCCTCCTACTGCTACCTCCGCTACTTCCCCTGTTCCTACTGCCCCCGCTGTCTCCGCTGCTCCTACTGCGCCTGTGGAAATTGAAACCCGTCCTTCGCTGCGAAGCGCGACTAAACGCCGCCGAACTAGCAAAGGATCCCCCACACCCGTTGATCCAAACATCGTCATCCCTGAAGAATCACCTACAACTGCAGCACCAGCTCCTACAGCTGTAGAAACCTCCGAGTCGCAGAAGCCTTCCTTACCGCCGTCTCCAATTGGACCCAAGCGCGCCATCGCACAACCCACGATCACAGCCGCAAAAGCGGCTACGCCAACCCCCCCGGTTACCCGACCCCCATCTCGCCGCTCGGCTGCTTTATCATTAGAACCAACCACCAATGCCAGCGCCGTTGCGCCTTCTACCAAGCGCGAACTCCGTCAGAAAAGCGCCACACCTGCACGGAAGACTCCTGTGCCAGAAACTGCTCGAGCCGCAAGTGTGAGTGCTCCCAATCGCAGGCGTAAGCGCCCCGCACCCGGTCCTGTGTCTTCAGGTCAAGATGGTGGTGCAGCGGTAAGCTACGGTCGCCGCAAAGCGAAGCCCGGCAAGAAGCGGATTGGGACGCGTGAGGTTGGCCTAAAAGATGGTACTCTGGCACGCGAGGACATTCGAATCGACGAGGATGGAGTCCTCGAAGAGATCGACCCGAACGAACCACGGTATTGTCTGTGTGGAGACGTGAGTTTCGGGACGATGATCTGCTGTGAAAATCAAGAGGTATGTGTTCTATAATTCTACTTTGATGGCGCCGCTAACATGAGTAGTGTGACCGAGAATGGTTTCATCTTGACTGTGTCGGGCTGTCCGAGGTGCCGAGTCGCACGGCCAAATGGTACTGTCCGGATTGTCGGGTAAAGTTCAACAAGGGCGCAGACGGAATAGTGAAAAACAATCCGCGGAGATGAAGCTATACCATACTGACTGGACAACTCTCCGATTTCGAATGGGTGGTGGATATTCATGAGACCACGATTAGGCGCTTGGGCAAATTGTTGCATAGGGCTTGATTTTGCTCTCTACTTTGTTCTCTTGATTGCAGCGTGGCGAAGATTTTATGGAGTAAAACCCCCTTTGTTGATTAATTATTTATCATAAGAGCTAGTTCGGAACCTGGTGATGGCGCTACACTGAGAGAATAATGCAGTTAATAACTTTCCTAGTCGTGCACATGAAGCGCATCAATTAAGTAAACGTCTCGCAGCCCCTTTTAAGTTGAACAACAACCATCAACGCAGTAAATGAGAATACTCTACGAAGCCAGACCTTACAAGCCAATCCTCCACCTTATACTTATCTCCCCTCCCCCACCCTACTTATTACGGGTTTCTCTTTGGATTGTGTGGGTGCGATTTCTAATGTGGCTGTTTAAATCTGATTATGTCTTCAGATGATGATCGGCTGCTGCGTCATGCTTGGAGCGAGTTCTTGGTAGCAAAAGTATGGGTTAATCCACGCCGATGTGCTCCGAGCTCTCAAAGACAATATCCGTCCTCGAATCGGTGCTGTTTGTCCACCAACCAGCATGTCTTCATCCAGAATGTAGCGTGGGGGTTCCATACTTCGGTCTATCAATAACCCACCCAGGTCGGACTTCGCTCCGAACGCCGACACCCCACTGGTTTCAATTTTACTGCACATATACACACACGTTTCTGAAAACCTTCTATTCACAAGTCATAGTTAATCTATATGATACAATGGACTAAGCAATATCCGGCAGCGACTTCTCAACCTCCATGGCATCCTTGATCTTCTCTGCCACTGCCTCCGCCTGCTCGGCACTCAAGCGAGCCAACGGCCGACGTGGGAATCCACCATATCCGTAGTAGCTCTGAATGGCACTCTTCGTACCGGGGATAGCCGCCTTAGTGAGAACCCAGTCGGCCTTACTCAACAGCTCCTGGGCCTCCATGGCCTCTGTGAAGCGACCCGCGCTCCAGAGGTTGAAGATCTGCACACACAGCTTGGGGATGACGTTCGCACCACCCGCCAGGATCGCGGAACCTCCGGACGCCAGCGTCTGCAGGGAGAAATCCGCAATACCTCCGAATGCAACGTACGGGTGGACCGCCTCTGTCTTGGTGCTGGGGAACTTGCGCTGGGCCGGAGCCAAAGGCGAAGAGGGAGTAATGGCGTGCAGAGCGGAAGCAACACGGGTCAACTTGCCCGTGTTGGCGCAGGTGAACTTTGTGCCTACGATGTTGGGGTGCTGAGAGATGCGGATGATGAGGTCGGAGTCCATGTCAATTCCTGCCACGGCACCAGGATAGTTGTAGAGGATGAGAGGGATGGGGGAGCCGTCGGCGACGCTGGTGAAGAATTCGTAGAGGGTTTGGTCGTTGCCGGTGGCGTAGCGGTAGTAGCTGGGGGGAACGATCAGGGCGTACTCGGCTCCGGCCTCGTAGGATTCCTTGCAGAGCTCGATGGTACCGCGGATGGATTGTTCGCTGGCACCTGCGATGACGGGAACATTGGAGAAGCCGGCTTCAACGAGTGCGGACCGGGTCTCGTTGATCACGGTCTTGCGCTCGGCCCGGGTGAGGTGTACGGCTTCACCGTTCGAGCCCATGCAGACGAGACCAACGAGACCGGCTTTCGCGAGGCGAACGGCATGCTTGCGGATGGTAGGGACGTCGAGCTCTTCGGTTGAGGGGTCGAAGAAGGTCATGGTTGGAGCGTAGACTCCGGGGCGGAGCGGGGTAAAAGACATCCTGTAGGTCGCTGTTAGTTGTGGTCTTGGGTTCAGAGGGAGTGGCCGATGTACTTGACTTGTCTGTAAGGTATATGTGATTAAGGACTTTTCAATCTATGGGATATGTGTGTTGCGAAGCTGTAGTTGGCGTTGCGCATCATTTAATGGACTTATATAGTAGACCACCCCTCATGTTTACCCCGCGTGCCCTGCCGTACCGTTTCGGTATCATCCCACGTCTCCACCGTTTCGGACAAATTTATCCACCAATAAGCATGAGCCGGTAGTAAACTTGCCTCTTTGGTCCGTATCAAACGCCGACAGCAGCTGTCATACAGTGAGAAAAGTACCAGCAAAGCTGCATGAGTACTAAGTGAAGAGGGGTTTTTGAGCGGGCAGTATAGTAGCATCAATTGAGAGCAACTCGTAAGGTACTGTTAGACACAAGAGACATCAGATTGACTGTATCATGTCCTGTATATCTTCCACCATTGATGCAATTCCATACCACTTATAGCTCAACCAGCCATCGGTTAATGACCCCGCAAAACCCGGTCCAGCAGGATCTCTTATATGACCGCCAACCCACTGAGCGACAAAATTATTTCCTCTTTTCTTGTCATATTCTTTCCCTAAAATTTCTTATCTTTAGACAATTCACACCACAGCAATCACAATGGCTCCCCCAGCTGTGTTGATGGTAAGTTATCCCTCCCATTTCACGCGTATCCCCACTAACCAACAACACAGGTAGGAACAGGCGAGTACACGACCGGCTACGTCGGCGGTACAGCCTCGACCTCCGACAAGAAAGTGGGTGTCGTGGGCTTGACGCTCTTCGACTTGCGTCGTCGCGGCAAAGTCGGCGATTTGAGCATGGTGGGTGTATCTGGATCCAAATTCCCCGGAATCCGTGAGTCTCACCTTTGTTCCCTTTCGTACTCCGCAATTCGCCAAACTGACTGAGAAAAACCCAGGCGCACACTTGCAGAAGAATATCTCCGAAGTCTACAACGGCCTTGATGTCTCTTTCACCTCCTTCCCCGCCGACAACACCTCCGACCCAGAAGCCTACAAAGCCGCCATTGACGCCCTCCCCGCCGGCTCTGCAATCACCATTTTCACTCCCGACCCCACCCATTATCCCATCGCTTTGTACGCCATTCAGCGCAAGATCCACGTTCTCATCACCAAGCCTGCGACCAAGCTCCTCTCCGACCACCTCGACCTGCTCGCTGAGTCTCGCAAGCACAATGTAGTTGTGTACATTGAGCACCACAAGCGCTTCGACCCGGCCTACAGTGACGCTCGTGCTAAGGCTGCCAAGCTCGGCGACTTCAACTACTTTTACAGCTACATGAGTCAGCCCAAGAGCCAGCTGGAGACGTTCAAGGCTTGGGCTGGCAAGGACTCGGATATCTCTTATTATTTGAACAGCCACCACGTGGACGTTAATGAGAGCATGGTGCCGGACTATGTCCCCGTGAAGGTAACGGCTAGTGCGGCTACAGGAACTGCTGTCGAACTGGGTTGTGCCCATGAGACGGAGGACACGATTACTCTGCTTGTGGAATGGAAGAAGAAGGATGGGTCACGAATGGCTACGGGTGTTTACACATCTAGTTGGACCGCGCCACAGAGGGCCGGTGTACACTCTAACCAATACTTCCATTGTAAGTCGCTCCGTGGGGTTGGTGTATAGCCTTGGAGAATGGGCGGTGCTAACAAGTGCAGATATGGGATCGAAGGGCGAAATTCGTGTTAATCAGGCTAAGCGTGGCTATGATGTTGCCGAGGATGAGGCTGGATTGTCTTGGATTAACCCGTAAGTTTCTACATTTGGCGTTAACTGGCTTGTTGTGCTGACTGACAGTTGCGCAGGTTCTATATGAAGTACGCACCCGACGAGGAGGGTAACTTCGGTGGTCAGACTGGCTACGGATACATCAGTTTCGAGAAGTTCATTGATGCCGTCACAGCTGTTAATGAGGGACGGTTGACGCTTGATCAGCTGGATGCCAGGCCGATCCCGACTTTGAAGAACACGATTGCCACAACGGCAATCCTGCATGCAGGACGCATTTCCTTGGATGAGAAGCGGTCGGTGGAGATCGTGACTGAGGATGGAAAGTGGGAGCTGAAGTAGATACCTTTAGAGACACTTGTATGTAATTACTTTGTTATGTATGGCTGTATGAACGTTTATGATTCTGGTCCATCTGTTGCGGTGAACATGCAGGTTTGCGACAACTGTTCCTCGGAAGCTTATTGCGGCAACTATGCTAACCCCTTGGCCTTGAGGCTTGAGAAAGGGGCTTTGAACATTTCGGATAGCCCGGTTTGAAGGGGATCATTATCCCCCGTTACAGGATTCTCTCTTTGTTCAGGCGGCAGCGATTGAGGCTGTGACCCGGAAAGTCGCTCAGACTTACGCTACGACTAAGCACTAATTCAGTGAGTACATCATTGACACAAATCCCAATCACAAGCAGAGCATTCGAATCTCCAATGTGTCTATTTAGCAACTGCCGATCACACGAGGCATAATTGCATTGTGATTGACAACAAATTCCTGCCTGGCCAACTGGCACTGACAAAGTGGGCCAGACCGTGAAGGATTGGCAACCCCACGGGGGCGGGAAGAAGATGGAGATGAGATGGAGTCGATCCCTAAGTCGGAACAACAAGACAAAGGGGTTCGTCTCGACTCTCGGCATGCACAGACGAAAAATGGGTACGCATAGAATTAGACCTCAAACATCTCCTACAGGAATTGATACCTTGATGCAGGAGTGACTCCTCCCCACCCACTACAGATCAGATACATGTTAATGCCTGAACAAGATTTCTTCGCTGAGACGTGCATGGTATGTAGGACACCAAACATCTCTTCATCAGGCATCCACCTAAATGCCAGACCACTGGGATCAAATCCAATCCCATTCTGCCATCCGAGCCATGCGAGCCTTACGGATGCCCTAATTGACAGGGGCGAACAATGGCCATCACAAAGGAAAGATATCCGCGGCACACATCTTTTCATGGTTTAAAACTTAGCAGAAATTGTAGCCCGCCACCAGTCAGCCTGGGAGAGCCAATCAAGGGCCTGGACCGGGTCGGGGCTGATCGGGCTGGGGGGCAAAAGAGGCTCACCGCCCGGGCGGCGGGCCTCCCTTTTCTCTGGCCCGATCCCCATGCTCCAGCTTTTTATTAGATTTGTTGGCAGTAGTGTTGTTTTTTTTTTCTTTTTCATGCAATCGCTAGGTCTTGGGGTTTAATTCTTTTGGGTTGTTTCTTCTACACACGATTCTCTGAGGACTTTCTTTCCTTCCCTCCCTTCTCTCTCTTCATCTTTCGCGCCCATCCCTCTCTCGCACCCCCTCTTGCACTCTTTTGTTTTTGGTTATTTACTATCGATTTACCTATCAGACTCACCCGGGCGGTTGGTGTTCGTTATCAGGAGTTCTTGTTGATCACATCGGTCTTTTACTTGGTCACTCGGGCTGCTACTCTGTCGATTTCTCCCCTTACCTACGCCATTCAGCCTCTCGATACCGCCCTATATCCCCTATTGACGCATCACATATCTCTTCCTTGACCGGCAGCGTTACCCTTGCGTCTGACCCCTGAGGGTGTCTCAGTCGCGCAAAGGGAATTTACACGATTCCTATACTATAACAATCTACCGAGAACGCTTCGTTTTGAGTGTCCCCCGCGTGGCTGTCCTTAATTGAGACTGTCACTGTGACATCGATCGTCGTCATGGCTCCACGAGATTCCAGCACTATTACCTCCCGTCGACGCCCCTCTTTCTCCCTCCGCACTCGGCCCCGGACTGCTACAACTTCGACTGCTCATACAACCGGATTGGAACATGATGTGTGGCATGGGCTGTCTGTGGTGGATTCAGGAGATGATGACGACGGCCAGGTCTTGGAAGATATGAACCATTTCCCAGAGCCTGTTCCCAGGCGCCGTGAAGCCAAGAGCTTCTCCAGCTTACGCCATCCCGTGGACGGTCTGCGAGCTCTGGGCCGTCGCCTCTCAGTGACGCTCCGCAACAAGTCGTCCAGGCATTCCGTTCATCCTCAACCAGAAGCCATGAGAAACTCCTGGTGCAATGAAATCAGCATTAATCGTCGACCTTCACTTGAGAGTATCTCCGCGCTACATGGCTTCTACGCCCATGCTGGCGCCCCTGTTCCGGGAAATGGCCTGGAGCCACCCGTTTTCTCGAACGATATTTATGCGGGAGCGGCTGCTCGCGCTGCAGCTGCAGCTCAGAATGAGCTGGCAAGAGCCCTGCGGGACAGTATCAAGCTCTCGGATGCTAAGTTGACCCAAGATTCGGAAAGTGGCATTGGCATCGATCTCCGCGATCGCTCGGAGCTATCTGACCCAGCTCTGGCCATAGTACGGATTGATCCTGTCAGCTGCCTTCCTCCTGAGGTTATGTCACAGGTGTTCTCCTACCTTGATCCCGAGTCCCTCATGCAGTCTGAACTAGTTTCACGTGCTTGGAGTGAGCAGGCATCCTCCCAGCACATCTGGCGGCACGTGTTTCGTCATACCTACGGACAACACCCTAGTGGGCTTCCTTTCAAGAAGAGACAGTCTGCTGGTTTGGGCAAGGCTCATCCTAAGCAGGATTGGAAGCGGATGTTCCTGGTTCGCCGTGCTCTGGAACATAGGTGGAAAGAAGGGAAGGCTGCTGCTATCTACCTTCACGGCCACAAGGACAGTGTCTACTGTGCGCAGTTTGATGAGTGAGTTGTTTCCATAGTTAAGATTCGCATTCAAGCTTTATTCTAATAATGTCCCAGGGACAAAATCATTACGGGTTCTCGCGATCGGACCATCCGAGTTTGGGACGCTCATTACCCTTGGCCATGCCGGAAGATCATTGGCCCTCCTCCGGGCGATGTCTCTGGTATTGGTCCGGTCAATAACCCGGCGCAGCAATCAGCTGGAAAGCCGCCCTTCTTGACCATTTGCCCTCCGCCGACGCGCTCTGCGGGCATCATGGCTCCTATTGAGCACAGCGCGGACTATCACAGTGCTTCCATCCTCTGTCTCCAGTTCGATGAAGAGATCATGGTCACCGGTTCGTCTGACTTTACCTGCATCGTGTGGGACATCAAGAACGACTACAAGCCGATTCGTCGCCTAGTGGGCCACCAGGCAGGAGTGCTGGATGTCTGCTTTGATGACCGGTACATTGTGTCCTGCTCCAAAGACACTACCATTTGTGTGTGGGATCGGCACACAGGGGCCTTGGTGAAGAAACTCCTTGGCCACCGAGGACCAGTGAATGCTGTTCAGCTGCGCGGAGATCTGGTCGTTTCTGCAAGCGGAGACGGCGTCGCCAAGCTCTGGAACATCACTTCTGGTCTTTGTGTCAAGGAATTCCCCAGCAAGGACCGTGGACTGGCGTGTGTTGAGTTCAGTGATGATGCTCGAACCATTCTCACTGGTGGCAACGACCAAGTGATCTATCAATTTGACGCCAATACCGGCGAAATGGTCAAAGAGCTCAAGGGCCACGCAGGCTTGGTTCGCTCCTTGCACCTGGACAGCATGAATCAACGAATCGTCAGTGGTAGCTACGACATGAGTGTCAAAGTATTTGATGCTCAAAGTGGCGAGCTTTCCATTGACCTTCCGGGCTGGACAACGAGCTGGATGCTCAGCGTCAAGTCCGACTATCGGCGCATTGTGGCCACCAGCCAAGACTCTCGCGCTGTCATAATGGATTTTGGATATGGACTAGATGGCATAGACCTACTGAAAGAGTAATAAATCTGGCTAGACATTTGCTTTTCGCTTATTTGCTGGGGAAAAGTTTAGGCTTTGGAGTTTTTGGGATATGCGGGTTTTCTTCTTGGTCTTATTAGCAGGGACATACATTGGCTAGCGATAGATGCTTACATTTTTGCTCAAATTATTAATTCATTTGCTTGGAAACAGAATCTACTTCAATTAGGCTGCTTTTGCCTGTAAGAACTTCGACTTCCGTCTGGTGCAATTCTAGCCTGAGGTATCCGTAGATTGGGGAGGCTAGGTACCGTTGTGGATTTTCCAAAAGCGGCTTAGCGTGTGCAGTCCCGTGGGTTTTGTCGACAGCAACAAAACATCCCCATCTGCTCAACTTGGCCTTTGTTTTTCTTCGAAATTAACAAGACAGATCCAGCGCTACAGGGTGTTTCTCTTTGTTACTAATTCTTATCTCAACTCCTCTCCGATATTTGCAACCCCCTGCCAAACCCTGCATTCCTTCTAGCCCGGCATTCAGCCTTCTCCTACACTACTTACCCCACTATGTCGGAATCCAGGTTCGTCGGGCATCTGCCTCTGTTCAGAACGGCTCGTTGGTCCTGTGCACCCAAGGCTAACAATCCAGGATAACAGACAAGAGCTGTTGGCATGGATCAACAACCTGCTGCAGTTGAACATGACCAAGGTTGAGCAGTGCGGAACTGGGTAGGAACCTCCCTGACAGACGTGGAAAGTCGGCTGCAGCAGACGCCTCAGCAGCGCTTTCAACAAACAATTAGATATGTCTCAGGCCCATAGGCTGACAGAATGATTGTACAGTGCCGCTCTGTGCCAGATCTTCGATTCGATATTTAGTGAGTTGGCGTGACGAGCCCACCCCTTTTTTTCCACCCCCGCCTGGATATGTGGCTTACTAGTTGCCTTTTAGTGGATGTCCCCATGTCTCGCGTCAAGTTCAACGTCAACACCGAATACGCCTACCTTCAGAACTTCAAGGTTCTTCAGAGTACGCCTCTTCCGAACGAATTGTGGTTTGGGAACGCTGTTTCCGTTAACACAGGCCTGTTTAGACGTCTTTGCCAAACACCAGGTCGACAAGCCGATTCCCGTCGAATCTCTCACGAAATGCCGTATGCAGGACAACCTTGAGTTCCTCCAGTGGACGAAGAAGTACTGGGACCAACACTACCCGGGTGGTGACTACGATGCCGCCGCTCGTCGCAAGGCCTCCGGTGGTCCCCCCGCCACTGCGGGTGGCTCTCGCGCAGGTGCAAGCTCCGCCGGAGCGGCACGCCGTGGTACTACGCCTACCATTGGCGCCGCCCGCCCCCGTGTCGCTGGTGCCGCAAGCGCTGCCAACGTGTCTGCGCTGCAGCAGGAGATTGCTACGCAAAAGGAGGCCATCGCCGGCTTGGAGAAGGAGAGGGATTTCTACTTTGCCAAGCTGCGTGACATCGAATTGCTTCTTCAGAGCGCCATCGAGGCCGATCCGGAGCTCGAAAAGGATGATGACTCCCTGGTGAAGCACATCCAGGGCATTCTGTACTCGACGGAGGTATGATCCCACACTAGCCGGACCTCTTTTGTTGCCTGTCAAGGAGGCTTCTGATTCCCGAATCCGAGGTTAACATGTGTTGCAGGAGGGATTTGAGATTCCCGAAGCGGAGGCTGGGGCGGATGAGCTTGAGACCTTCTAAGTTCATACCTAATAATGTTCGTCCCATTATTAATACCCCTTCATGTGTAGCACAAGCGTTCGTCAGTCGTCTTACGGCGTCTCTATGTCTTTAACTAGTTTTCCTTCTGTTTAGACCGTTGGTCAGACATGCGAGTAGGGTGAGGGGTTGAGGAGTGAAAAAGCAAGGAGAGTGGCTGGCGAGATGCAGACCCTTTGTATAGTTGTGACACAGTCTTTTTCTTTCTTCTCTGTCTCGACAGGTAGTTGGAAGCAGGTTCCATTCCCATGTTCTTTCTTCCTCTCTCTTCTCTAGCCTGCATTGATACTGATAGAAAGGTATTCCAATATGTGGAATGAATTAAGTGCGTCGACATACGCAATGCGCCGTTCCCATCGGCAGACTAATCCTGATGCAGTAAACTGTCGAACAGTGATCCCTTAGTCTTGAGCATACTACTCGATGAGCAACTCGTGTATGAGTTAAATCTGTGCATTATTGCTCTTCGTTGCTCCAATCCAAGACCAATCAATTCTACACTGGCCTCATCAACAAGCCACGACTAAGCTACCGGCAACAGCTTCCATCATACGATTCTGGCTACTACTAGTATCCAGTGTTCAATATTTTTACAAGAGTAAAGCAGATTCAATATCCAAAACTATCCCACACAACCATTCAGCCAGCCGTTCATTTACATCATCCAAGTCTGGTCTAATTGATTTTCATCACTTAATATATATGAGGGCCCGACGCGGCATGATAGTGAGACACGCCCACATTGTTTCAATATGATGTGGCATAATGTGCTACTTTTGAGAATATGAATCTGATCTTGGGATTTGTGTGTGTGGATTCAAGAGGGAGGAGCCTGAAGTTGGGGGCTGCGTGATACGCAATGCAGATTTATATTCTTCATAGTACCTAGTACCACTTTGTGTCATCTATACTATGTCAGGCGGTATTATGGGTGTGTTGGATGTTTCGAAATATTGCGGGGAGAGGAGAGATGCACACAGGGGGGTTGTAGATGAAAGGGATAGTAATAAGTGGTTGATTAGGTAACTCTGCTTGAATCATATGGTGGTTTGAGAGCTTAGTGAGGGACTCTTTTGCTAGTCATTCATTTCGAGAGCAATTTATTTCGTCTATTGTTTTAGCTACGACAAGGTAACGATGATGTCTGGTAGTCATGGGAGCAGCATACGAAGAGGTCTTGTGAATAGTTCTTAGGGGAGATGAATCTATGACCATCAGAGCTTTTAGCATGATGATTGTCGATAAGTCATTGAGGAATGCTAAATGTCTTTGCTTGACGTTCTTTTATGTAGATATATGCTAGGATCTTGCATGACGAGAATGTCGATCACTTAGGTACTGTGTCAGACTGATCATGATTTTTTGCATATAGTGAGAAATGCAAATCACGTCCTACATGTCACATGATTGATTCAGTTATAAGCATTTTACTCCCCGAGATCTTCCAGTAGCAATGATGAACATTCCTCGAAGCTTCCAAGATTGTTCTCGATGGCCGGACGGGAGATGAACATGACAGGAGCCGGCCGGGCTGCGATATAAATAGCGGGTTCTAAAGAGTGAGGTGGGGCTCTGAGACACGGAAAAGAGACATACGTACGTATACGTGTATCAAAACCGCAGCCAATTCTGTTTGTCTGCCTAGTCACCAATATTCTCCTTTTTTTTTTCTTTTTTCTTTTGCTTCTCTTTTTGTTTTGGGAAGATATTATAAGCTGACTCGGGTATCTACTGCTGGGATCTGATACTAGCTAACTGAGTTGAGCTTATGGAGTGCATCCTCTTGCATGACTCGACTAGTCCCTGTTCATCTCGATAGCGACGATCCATCGTCTGTTGTGGATGAGAGTGATTCAGATGGGGCGTACCTTGCAGAGTGAGTGGTGAGTGGTGACATCGCAGCGGCTAAAGCCTTAGAAAGTCGTTAGGGAGTGAGTCCCTTGCATCATTGCGTGGGACCTAGGAAGAACTTCGGGACGTTGTGGGTGTCTGTTTCTAGACTCTAGATGGACTTTTTTCTTGGTGATGTGGATTAGTGAATCGCGTTCTCGATTAGATGATGGATCCCGTGTGTGGGTGAGGGTGTGGATGTTGTCTTGTTGTTTTGGTGGCCTCATGGGGTCGAAATCCTGCCGTATCTACCTGCTTGCTGTGAGTTCTTGGGTTATGAATTGGTATTGGTGATGTCTTGTTTGCACCCTGCTAGCGCATGCAGCATCAGCAACGGACAGGATTGCTATGTGGACTAGTAACGAAAGATCTGGTTGTTGGCCCCCTGTCTGTCTGCGAGGTCGAACTTGTATGCAGGATTGCTCGGTGTGAAAACTAGACCACCACGGGATTAGGTCGTCTGTCTACCTGCTGTAGATAGTCCTGATTAGACGGCCTTTGACACGGGATAGAACCGTGAATGATGAGATATGATAGGCACTTGGATGATATTGCAGCCGGGTCTCTAATTAACAGGCGTGGTCTAGTTAGATTGTGTGTCCGGCGTAAACAAACATCTAATGAAACTTAGCGCCCGGCGTTTTATTAAACTCAGGCTTGGCTTCCCCCCTTTCGGACAGCGCCCCGGACCAATGACGAAGAGCAATCCATGTCTTTCCCCAAATTGGGTCGAGTCTATCGTACTGTATCTGCCGTACGAGAATTCGTGTGTATTGACGAATCCCCAAGCGAGCTGGTCTGCGCAAACCAGAGAAAAAGCAATTGTCCATCCACGGACTCCCAGACATATGTATATGTAGGTAGGGATGGATTATCACGTACCAGCGACAAGGATGAGCGCTGCGGCTGCTGCCCACTCTCTCCGGATGGGGTACATAGGAGCTGCAGCTCGGCAAGCAAATCATGACATTTTTACGGTCGGGTATAATTCCCGTTTTGCCGTCAGCAGAAGGAGTGATCTCACTATCGTTATAACTAATTTCTTCTCACTTACGTGATCCCCAATGGGGCGAGGGAAGGCAGAAAAGAAAAAATTTCCTGGCAAAAGAACACGCTCATTTGGGCATACTCGGCCGTATTGAAGTGGTACTAAGTCCATAACCGGGATGGGTCGGTAACCGCACCCACTGTGCCTTAGTGACGCTGCAGGTCTAAGACCAGACGGTTGTTATTCTTAGGCCTGGCCTGATCGATGCTCTCCCACGCGGGTCACTTACTACTAGTACTGACTGACGGACTGACGGACTGCCTAACGACTAACTAGTCTAGCTTGTCTCGACCCCGTCGCTCTTTCGCTCGCTTCCCTTCCCTTTCCATTCTGTCTTTCTCTTCCCTAGACTTTGCTGCTACTCTTTCCCCCCCTCCTCCTCCTCCTCTTCTCATCACCTTCGATCACCGTCTTCTTTACCCTAACCTCTTACCTTTTTCCCCTCTCACCCCCCTCCTCCCCTCTTTGCCTTCTTTACACCTTCTTTTTTCCCTTCTCCCCTTCTCGGTTCTTCCCTAGGTCTCCCCGGAGGTAGCAAGCAGGCAGCAGACGGGATCTCGTTGACGGGCAATCACTCGCCCACGCACTTGACTCATCTCAGCACCCGTCAACTTGTGAGCAGGCGGTAAATCCCGTTCGGTGTGAATTGATGCCGTAAAGGACCCAATCGAACCACGCCAAAGTTTCCTGGGTGAACCAAGAAGGTGAAGCAAGAGTGGTAGCAATCCCGAGGCCGGAACCTTGGTCTAGACGTGGATCCTCGTCCCGGTTGGAGGGTCAATTGTGGGAACGGCATACATATCCATCCAGTAATCACCACCTCGTACCTGACGGGCCCTGAGGGAAAGGGAAAGGGTGGTGATATTAATCTCTTCGACCGACGTGCACGTTTCACTCAGTACACTTGCTTGTGCGGCAATTATGGATTAGGACTCGAGGGGCGCTTGAGATATAACCACCTGCGAAGCTCGAAAACGGATAGTTCGGTTTAAAGAAAAGACAAAAAGGAAAATAGTCGCCGTGTTTTCTTTCTTTCCTGTCCTTTCGTTCTTGCAGGTATGTGATTCGACTTGCGATTGTATGGGTTGAATGCTGGGTGATAGGATGATGTTGCTCGATGCTGACGGGTTCCTTACCCTGGCGAATAGATCTCTGTTGATGCCTTTCGGTCATTTTTCTTTCTCTAATCATTCGATACTTGTCGGCTGTATATCCCAGCCGACGTCCGCTCATTGGTATTCGCTACGATTTCGAGTCTTCTAATAGACGTGGAAGCTCTCATCCGCTCAACTCTACCGCAGTCACTCTTTCGACAATTGATTTAGTATTATTCGCCTTTGCCGCCTTTCTTTTACCATCACTCAAAAGTCAACTATCGTCTCTTTCTATACGCTCCTTGTGTTCGACTTTACTACAGTCGCCTTCGATCGACTTAATCACCGCGCTCCTTTGCCGTCAGAATTCGTGTCGTGCAGGCAGACACTTCCCTTCACTTCACAGTCCTTCGCTTTCATTTCGAGATCACTTCCCTCACCATTCTTTCGATTTTGCGAAGCTGCGGTCAGCAGTCTCCGCACTTCAGCACATACACAGATATTTCGGCCAGACGTGGATGTTATCAGGATGGCCCATCATGGCACAGGACACGCTCGGTTCAACAGAGTGATGCGGAAGAAATATCAATTGGATTCTGCATACTTCAGCGAAACTGGGAAGGGTCCAGAAAACCCCGCGACGCCGACAATTATACCGCAACAGACGGTTGGAACTGGGATGGAGGGTGAGCTAACCCTGGACCTGGTGATGCAGGCACAGGATGTGCACGACAGTCAGGGATTGTCCCTCGAGAAGCGCCAGCAATCAGACACAGCCACGGGGGATCAGGCTACGGTGTCTGCGACTATCATCAACGTGGTCGACAGCAATTCGCAGGCTAGCACCGGCACTTCGGCAACTGCACCGACAACGATATCTGAAGAGTCGACTGTTCCCGTGATTTCAGGCTCGTCAACAGACACTGACTCATTGCTCCTGTCGCTTTCTGCCACCGTTTCGGTAGATCTATCCCTGACTGCTTCGCCTGCGTATTCTTCTCCGACCGCAGACACACCGGCAGTAACAAGTACACCTGAACCGTCCTCATCCGCCCCACCGTCGTCGGCGCCCGCCGCTTCGAAGACGTCTACTCCGCTATTCGGCTCTACTGCAACCGCTCTTCCTTCTTCTGCACACCCCCAGCCATCAAGCGCATTGTCTAGCTCCAGTCCAAGTAGCACACAAAACGCTAGCCAGGTTACTGGCTCAAGCTCTGCTTGGGTGTTCGGATCCGGTTCACAATCTACGACTTCCTACGTGACTCAGACGAACTCCGCCACGACATCTACCTTCTCATCGGATTCTACTTCCACCACTTCGCTTTACGGAGCTTGGGGTACGGCCTCGAATGGAGGGGGCGGAGGATCAGGGGCAACTGCCACCGGACAAGGTGTCTCGCCTTCATCCTCTTCGGGCAACTCCAGCTCCAGCTCGGGCTCGGGCTCGGGCTCGGGCTCCCTGAGCAGCCAAACTAAAGGCAAGATAGCCGGTGGTGTGGTTGGTGGCGTGGCTGCTGCTATGTTCGTGTTCGTAATTGTTGTCTGGCTGCTCCGCCGCCGCAAGAAGAACATCCTGCCCCCATCTGGGGACGCTCTCCCCGAGCCTGACACGACCGGGACAGCTGAAGGCTCTCTCCCGCGCTCGGCGGAGATGACATCGCGGCGGTCTAGCGACGACCCCTTGTTTACTGCGTCATACTTTGCGCCAGCTTTTATGAAGCGATGGCGCCAGTCGCACATGACGACGCGCACCGACAGTACACTAAGCTCTGAGCCTAGCGAGCGTGGGTTCCAAAAGATCTCCGGCCGTAAAATTCCTTCAGTGCTGCAGTCAGGAGGGGACGGCTACGGCGGTGGATATGAACCGGGATCCCCTACTGCGTCTGAGCCGAGCACGCTTTTTTCTCCAAGCTCACCAGTTCAGCCACGGTCACCGCCAACGCAACCGCCCGTGGCGACACCGTATGGCATGCCGTTGGATACCAGCTATACTCGAGAAGCGGCGGAGGTGGGAGGTGTTGTGGTGTTTCGACCATCGCCAGCCCGCACACCAGTTACCGGGTCCGCCAACGCCAGTCTGTCCAATGAGCCAACCGGGCCACGGGTCGTTTCGCAAGTCGGAGCGCTCTCCCCGACAATGCCCAAGCGGCCTGATGCGCTCGGACGAAGTCACCCGAGCTTCGATGGCAGTCGGGGCAGTCGGTTTACGGAGAGTATATAAGAGGTTCTCCGGGGGGATGAGGGTATATACTGGTGCTCTGTACATACGTGGAGGAGTTATACATAGGGTTCCCGGGTGGTGTTCCCGGACTGGCGATGGTCATCATGTCTGGATTCTGTACTACTTGCTAGCTTGTTTCTTATGGATACCCCAATTCATTTTCTTTGCATGTTCGTGCCATTTGTGAGGGTTCTGTGCTAATCTACTTATAATTTCAATGTGAATAATGTCTACTAGCCAAGTTTAGTTTGGTACTCTACCTTTCATTGCAACTGCGTCGTGATTCCTATATGTGAGGCCTGCTGTTATCAGCCGATGACATAAGATGCCACCAACCAACCAGCGACGCGGCTTTATCATCCGCACCCGGCGATCCCTTGCATTTGTATTTAGTCCAATACTATATCCCCTCATTCCCCCCTCATTGCCCCTCTCCTACTTCCATTTCCATTCCCCGAACTCATCATGAAAGAACCCGTCATTCCAACGACTTCTCTTCCTCCTTCCCCCTCCCCCCGTCCTCTCCGCTTCCTCATAATTGGCGCTGGATCTCGTGGCACCGCCTACGCCCGTGCTGTCACCACCGCTACTCAAGGCACCATCCACGCCGTCGCCGAACCACACCCCTTCAAGCGCCGACACCTCGGCCGCTCCTACATCTGGGGCGAACACGGCACTCCCCAAGACGGCCAGGAATTCCCCGACTGGCGCGCCTGGCTACAATGGGAGCAACAGCGCCGAGAAACCAATAATGACCCCCGGGTCGGTGTCGACGGGGTCTTCATCTGCACCCTTGACTCCACCCACGTCGAGATCCTCCACGCCATCGCCCCTCTCCAACTCCACATCCTCTGCGAGAAACCCCTCGCCCTATCTCTAGAAGACTGCCTATCCGTCTACCGCGCCCTCACCCCCAACCTCCACACCAACATCTTCTCCATCGGCCACGTCCTCCGCTACAGCCCCCACAACATCCTCCTCCGTAAACTCCTCCTTCTCGACCGCGTCATCGGCGACATCGTCTCCCTCGAGCACACCGAACCCGTCGGCTTCTGGCACTTCTCGCACAGCTATGTCCGCGGCAACTGGCGTCGAGAAACCCCCAACGGGGACGGCTCCCTACTAACCAAATCCTGCCATGACATCGACTTCATCATGTGGTTACTCTCCAGCCCTCCTCCCTCCTCAGACCCAACCTCGCAACAACAACAACAACAACCCATCCACCCCCGAACCATCATCTCCACCGGCTCCTTGACCCAGTTCCGCAAATCCCAAAAACCCCCCGCCGCAGGCACCGCAACAAACTGTCTCTCCTGCCCCGCAGAAAGAGACTGCATCTACAGCGCCGTCCGAATCTACAATGACATGCACGTCGCCAAAGGCGACATAGACTGGCCCGTAAACATCGTCTGCGAAGACATCGAAGATATCCTCCCCAAAGCAACAACCACCACCACCCCTAGAATCAACAAGTCTGACCCCATCCCCACCGAACACATCCCCCTCGCTCAATCCCACCTTCTCACCCGTCTCCGCGAAGACTACGACCAAACGTCCACCACCACGGACGCAAACGATTCCATCCACTCCCGCCCATGGTACGGCCGCTGCGTCTACGAATCCGACAATAACGTCTGCGACGACCAAACCGTAACGATAACCTTCTCGTCCGACCCACCCAAAACCGCCATGTTTCACATGATCGCCCCCACCGAAAAGCAATGCGAGCGACGCGGCCGGGTATACGGCACACTGGGCGAAATCACCTACGATAGCCGCACGATCACCATCTACTCGTTCCAGACGAGAGAGACTACGACGATTACGGTGCCGAAGAGGCCGGCGGAGGAGGAGAAGGCGCATGGCGGAGGGGACTATGGGCTGGCGAGGAGCTTTGTGGATGCTGTGGATGCGGTGGTTAATAAGGGGTGGGGGGTGGCGGAGGCACAGAGGAGGTTTGTTGGGTGTGATTTGGAGGAGGCGGTTAGGAGTCATGCGGTGGTGTTTGCGGCGGAGGAGGCCAGGAGGGAGGAGGTGGTGGTTAAGTGGGGGGAGTGGTGGGGAGGTAAGGTTAAGGGGGTGGGTTTGTAGTACTTTGTAATGATGGGTTGGTTACTGGTTATGATGTTATGAGAACATGATCTGTTTTATGATGCTATTGTGGTTTTGAGTTTATGGTCAGGGTACATATATATAATGGTTTATTGTCTAAGGATGGAGGAAAGCATAGGATATATGAAAGAGAAATATACTGATTATTCCTTATTAACTACTCAAAAAACGCTATGAACATCAATCATGCTCTTTGCTTATGTGCGGACATCAGGCTCCTCACGGCCAATGTACTCCTTGAACTTAAGCAGCTCCAGAGCCAGAGCCACGTTGTCCTTCAGGTACTCGTCCGTGGCGAGGCCGAGCTTGCTGGCGTCGCTCTCGTACTTCTCAATGTACAGACGGATCGTGGCGCCGCTGCTGCCAGTGCCAGACAGACGGACGACGATGCGGCTGCCATCGTCGAACTTGACGTACAGACCCTGGTTCTTGGTCACGCTGCCGTCCAGGTCGGTGTAGGCGAAGTTGCCGACGTCGACAACCTTGCGGCCGGACACGGTCGAGCCAACGAAGGTGTCCTTGTTGTCGACCTTCTCCGACAGGGTGGCGATCACCTTGTTGGCACCGTCGCTGTCGACGTTCTCGTAGTCGTACCGGGTGAAGAAGGTACGGCCGTAGGTCTGCCAGAACTCGTTCTGGATGGAAGCGATGCTGGGGGTCTCGCTGGGCTTCTGCTTGGCAACGCCAGCGATGACGTTCAGCCAGGCCACGATGGCCCACAGGCCGTCCTTCTCACGGATGTGGTTGCTGCCAGTTCCGAAACTCTCCTCACCACAGATGGAGATCTTCTGGTTGTCGAACAGGTTGCAGAAGAACTTCCAGCCCGTGGGCACCTCGTAGCTCTGCAGGCCCTGGGCCTTAGCCACGCGGTCGACGGCACCGGAGGTGGGCATGGAGCGCGCCAGGCCGTAGACACCCTGCTTCTGGAAGTAGGGGATGAGCTTGGCGTGGTGGGCAATGATGGCCAGACTGTCACCGGGGGAGACGAAGGTGTTGGCGCCGTAGATCATGTTACGGTCACCGTCACCATCACTAGCAGCACCGAAGTGGATGCCATTCTTGTCAACGCTCTCGACGAGCTCGTGGGCGTAGACCAGGTTGGGGTCGGGGTGGCCACCGCCGAAGTCGGGCTTGGGCTCGCAGTTCATGGTGCTGCTGGCGGGCAGACCCAGCTCGTTGACGAAGATGTCAACACCGTAGGGGCCAGTGACACCGTGCATGCCATCGAACAGCACCTTGAAGTCCTTGTGGGTCTCGAGGAAATCGCGGATGAGGTCGAAGTCGAAGATCTCCTTCATCATGGTGACGTAGTCGGTGGTGGAGTGGACAACCTCAACCTCGATGGGGCCGTAGGTCTTGGAGCCGATGGTGGTGGTGTCAACATCGGGGATGTCAATGTACTTGTAGGAGGTGAGGGACTTGGAGGTTTCGAAGATCTTGTTGGTGACGGATTCGGGGGCGGGAGCGCCATTGGCAAGGTTGTACTTGATACCGAAGTCGTTCTCAGGGCCTGAGTAGCAGCAGCATACTGTCAGTGTGGAGTCCATGTGCCTGATAGCTGAATTACGTACCACCAGGATTGTGACTGGCCGTCAGGAGGATACCACCGGTGGCCTTGCGCTTGCGGATGAGGTTGCTGGCAGCGGGGGTGGAGAGGATGCCATTCTGGCCGACCAGCAGCTTCTTGACACCATAAGCGGCACCGATTTTGGCAATCTTCTGGATGACCTCGGTGTTGTAGTAGCGGCCATCGCCACCGATGACGAGGAAAGCGCCCTCAGCACCCTCGGGGATAGAGAGGATGATGCTAGTGACGAAGGACTCGGAGTAGTTGGGCTGCTGGAAGACCTTGACCTTCTTACGAAGACCGGAGCTGGGTGTCGTGTCAGTTAAAAGGACGACTCATAACTTAAAAGCCAGAGGACATGGCAGCAAGGAAAGTCAATCAAGGTACTTACGTTCCCGGCTTCTGGTCGGTGAAGGGAGTGATGGAGACGGTTTGAACGGACATGGTGGGGAGGGGAGGGGGGGTATAGAGATGGTATGGATAGAAAGAGAGAAAGAGGGAGGGGAGGGGAAGCTGGAGGGGGTATGGACGGGAAGATATAGAAACGTCGGGAGGAGAAGCTCACCGACAATTGAAGCGAGAGAAACAGGGGGAGGAAAAGGAGCAGGGAGAAGGGAGGGGCAAAGAATGGAAGGGAAGCCGGCGAGACACGAGCGGGGAGGAAGTAAATATAGACTGGCAATTAGCTTCGACTTTGCGAGTCTTCGCCCAACGCCAGGACCCCACCAGGAGGGGCCCATGTCAGCATGATGACTTCAGGCCAGAGCTTCATTCGATCCCCCCATCGCGATACACTGTACACTACGACACTCGAGCTGCAGATGCCTGGAAAAAACCGGCCATTCTTGCTGCAATCCCGGATCCATTGGGCATCCATCCAGCTGTCTACATTGTAATTGGGGTCTACCCCTCTCTATGCTTTCGTGTACGTTGGGATCTTTTGTGGGAAGAGCTTCCCGGGTCCGTTCCCTCGCTCAGACATATTCGGCTACAATCCGAACAGTTGCCCCCGGTAGAATCGCATCTCCTCGATGCTTTCCAGAATATCGTCCCGGGCAAGATGGACCTCCTTCTTCCCTGGCACGGACTCTAGTAGCTCGTCTGAACCCCACCGTCGTACCATTTCCTTGAGTGCACTCACGTCCACGATCCGATAGTGTAGCCATTCTAGCACCGCCTGGTATGGTCCCTTAGCCAGAAACGCCTTGTCGGCGTGGACACTGTTCCCCGCCAGCAGTCCTCGCCGGGGCTGTGGCACGTATTTCTGGATATAGGCCAAAAGAGCCGTCGCAGCCTCCTCCGCGGTGGTGGTCGAGGCCTGCACGGCCGCCGTCAGCCCTGTGCGACCGTGGGTCTCGATGCACCATGCGTTCATGTTTTCTAGGACTGAGGTCGGGTGGTGGATGACGGTTTCGAAGCCCTGGGGTTCGAGGAGGTTGAGGTTGGCATCGGTGATGAAGCAGCAGATTTGGAGAATCTGGTCGGTGTCCGGGTCAAGGCCGGTCATCTACACGCCGATCGAAATGTTTGGAGTTCGTCAGTCGCGGCTGGTAGCTGGTAGAGGGGTAGAAGCACAGGAATGCCGCACCTCGCAATCAATCCACACCAGGGGATCGGAGGAACGTGTCAATGGCATGGCTCTTGGAAGCGGTAAGTAGAATACAGTATCTCCTGGGACTCCTTCAGACAATCAGCAAGAATTGGATGCAGGCGTTGGCATGAGGTGGTGTTGGTCTCAACATGAGGGAAGGAAAGATTTTTGGTCGGCGGGGAGCGGCTCTCCACTCGAAACGGACCACGGTAGGGAGCTCCCACAGCAGCGTCATCCACACTATGGCTGCCATTCAAGCGCCGGCTACAGCCTACGTCTCCTTCATTAGGCTTTACAGGTACGAACGGGATCCAAGAACGTAGCATAAATCGTTAAATGCAACTTGCGTGACTCATTGCGTCTATATCAATTACCTTCGCCTGTCCGCTGTTCTAGCTAGAGAATCAATTACCCAGCCGCCCACAGAACTGAGAGAGATGGATATGAAAGTAGAGGGTAAAAGTACTTAGTCATGATGTTTTCGTCAGAAATGGACCATATCCAAACAGTAGATGTCAGCTGTAGTTAGAATGGTAAATAAGAATTGAGAAAAGATCAAATCAGAGTGTAGATGGTGCTGCGGTCTGGCACAGCTGGCTAGCGCGCCGTCTCGCACCAATCCATCGTGGCGTCTGAGGTGAACAAGAAAAAAAAGAAAAAAAAGAGGAGGTTGCAAAAATTGTGGGTAGACATCTGTATCGCTGAATATGGGCATGGATGATGGGAGTTGAAGCAACCGGTTACAGTTCCTCATCTTCGGTCTCCTGGGGCTTTTGCGGGTGTGTCTCAAGGGAGTTGGTTGCCTTGGTACTGTCACCTGGGCCAACATTCGTAATCTCTTGGGAAAGTCCCGACTCCATTCGTCGGCGCATGGCGTCTTCATCAGAATGTGAGACGCTCGCCCGTTGCTTCTTCAATGGACTGCCGATGAATCCTCCGTTCAGCGTGTTAGCGGCTGGCTTGGGGGTTTCAGCGGCCGTAGCCGCAGCAACAGCGGGCGGAGTAGTGGACGGATCGTTGGTCGCAGGCGTGTCCCCGGCTGTATTGGGGCTCGCACTCTCGGCCGGAGGTGTATTCGTAGCTAACGAGGCAGACGAATGCTGACGTTTAAGCTGTGTACAACAATTAGCCGGTGGTAGAGACACTAGTATCAGTACTTGACGTACCTTTATTTTGCGTATACTTTCCGCGAGCTCCCCTTGCCGTCGGATATCGTCCGGAGACAAATGAAGATCATCTTCTTTGCCCTCCTCTTCATCTGCTTTACCGAGAATCGAATTGTCTTCATCGTCTTCACTGTCCATCTCGTCATCCTCACCAGACTTCTTGCCTTTCTTTCTTTCTGTGCTGTCGCGGAAGTTCACAAATCCGACCGTGCCGCCCGGTTTCAGGGGACCGAGATTGGCGAAGTCTGGCTGCAAGGACCGACGCTTTGCGGATCCGGGAGTTTCTTGCGCCTTGGGGTCTCTCAGAATTCCCATCTTTTGCAATTGACCTGTGTCCTAGTCAGTCGATAACTCTACTTTGAACCAGAGGGGATTAACTCACGCTCGCCACGGTACATGAATGTGAAGGTGGCGTAAGGTTTGTCGGACGGGTCGATGCCTGTCACGGTCTGCGTGCTAATCGTCTTGGGGTCGAGCGTCTTTGGCTTCGCAAAGCTCGTTGTGTGATCAATGTCCGCATCAGCTGCCCCTTTATGTCCATTCTCGCCCTGGGCTTCGTCATCATCGTCATGAGCATCGAACTGTGGTGAGTACTCTCCGCGCTTAATCTCCCCAGATGCCAGGACACGGAACAAAGCCACCTTGATCTGACCCGCAGACTCGGGGATCGGGTCATCGTCCGAATCGGAGAACGACATGTCGTCGTCCGAAACATCTTCTAGCGGGGACTTTGCATCGTTGCCATAGCGCATGACTCCTTTGCCCGACTTTGCGTCCATCTCCAGATCTCCAGTTGCTTCCCGCTTGATTCGGCGCTTCTCCATTTTTTGTCGTCGGCGCTCGATCTTGGCGGCAGCGTCTTTACCCTCCAAGTCCAAGCCGTTCAGCCATCTTTCTAGTCCGACTTCGCGGAAGAGAAACTCCCGTTCGGCGAGACCTCCGCCCTCTGATACCGGTACGCTGACCCATCGAGAGTTGACCCACGTTTCTTCACCCCTTCGCAGCAGTGTGGCCACTTCCTCCTTGGCCCGGCCATCAAAGTAGATGTAGGCGGCGACCGTTTCATTTGGCGAATTAGTCAATGCTTGGTACGGAGCAACCGTGCTGCTGTACTGGCCTCGCTCGCCGGTAGTCCCGGGTAGCCCACCAACTACCTTCGGCTTGGGTGCGGGGTTGTCGGGGGTCGGTTTCGGGGCGGAGTATGGGACGTCTTGGCCGGGGTTGAGAAGGGTGATGGAGATAGCGAACGTTGACTGCTCAGGGCGTCCAGATCCGGATTCAGGGATCTTGGGTGGTGGCACGGGGATGTAGCAAGCTATGCGAGACGCCCGGGACTGGCGTTGAATGGAGTATTCGGAGATAGGTCCGTCCGGAGTGTGTATACTCACGGCGAGACCCTTGAAACAGGGCATGGCGGGGCAGGGATGCGGTTCGCGGCGATGAAAGGTGTTGTGTGAGTAATTTCGAAGCTAGCGTTTCACCCAGCTGGAAGTGAAGGAACGGAGGGGCAAGAGAGGGAGGGCGAGAGTGCGTGGAATCGTCCCCAGGAGAGCTAGTTGTGGGTGGTGGAGGCGGTCAGGGTTCGTAGTGTGTTTGGCCTGCTACCGACAGCCCTCGTCGGGGGGTAGGATGACCGATTCACGGCCAAGGACGAGGCCTATGGGGCTTGTCAATTCCAAGAAAGCGATGTGTTCGCCGGAGTGAGTCAATCGACGGGTCCCTTCGTCTGCGCGAAACTCAGGTAGGTCCGCCAGTTGCGCAGAGTGAGAGGGAGGGGAAGCGTTGCTAGAGGGCGCCAACGATGAGCTAACAAACATGAAACATACCAGGCTAGGTTCAACAAAAAGGAAGTAAGGCAACAAGAAATAAGAGTGTTGATTGCTGCAGTAAGAGCAGTCAAGACAAGCTTTCGAGCCGATCAAGATACGAGGAGCAAGACTGGACTGAATCCGGGATGGAAGAAAGGGAGGGAAAGTCCGGAGTGATGTGGGAGGACGAGGGAGAAGTGGAGGTGACGATCGACGCCGGCTGGAACTCCGCCTGCTTCCCTGGATCGCTTCCGCTGCTCTGGTGTCGGGCGCCTTGTCCTCTTCCTTCCAGGGGCCTCACTCACGCAGCCCAAAATTCAATGTGTCTGCGAGTCATTGGTGAACTTTTGTTATTTGCTGAAGATCCCTTCTTACAGGGGTACTTCCTGGTCTTTCTCAAGGATGTCTCAGGGTTTTATACATCCTACCTCTACCTGCACTCCTAGCCTACAACTACTAACTTCCTTGTTTTGTTTTGGATCAGTGGACCAGTGTCTATTGGCGGTGCTCTTCACGCCCATTAGTACTCTATATATAAGCTAGATCCCGATTTACAATCCCCGTCTTCGCGCTTCCTCTCTCGCAACGGTGGCAAGTTCTGGGAAATCCCGATCGAGGCTGTCGAACAGCGCCTCCGCTTTCCGTCGCTTGCGCTCTTCAATCTGACCCTGCAACTGACTGATTTTCTCCTGAACCTTCGCATGTGAGTCCACCAGGGAAAGATCCAGAAGTTCATCGGCATATCGACGGAGCTCTTCCAATTTCCTTTCAAGAAAAGAGATACTGGCTTCATCTGTAGTGGCTGGAACACTCGGCTCATTGGCCGGCCGTCGGAATGCGCCATCTCCTGGCGTCAGGGAAAGTAGAGGAGATGCGTGCCTGAAGGGAGCCTGAAAGGAAGGCTCAGCTTCAGCAGGGCTATGTTCCTCAACGAGATCACTGATACGGAGCTGCCCTTTCGGGCCTATACTCCGTGAAGACATGACATAGGGACGAGCGCTTGAGTGTATAGTATCCTCTGTACTTTGCGACTGTACCATACCACGATTTGTGAAAGTACTATAGTCCTCCTGCTGTCGTGGTAGTTCCGCCTCTTCATCACTAACCTGGGTTCTCGGTCGTTTATGTGCCCGGGAAGGCACTTCAGGCGGGAGGGATGCGCTATGAGTAGCCATACTAGCTCTTTTGCCTCGTTTTTGGTCGAATACGTTGTCGGTGAACCCCATGATTCGACCGCGAGGATCAATCGACTTGATCCGAGACCGCACAGGCTTGTCTTTGCTAGAGTAAGGAAGAGGGAAGTGGCAGCATCGGCAATTGCAAAAATGGGAGCACTTTGGACATACCCATGGATCTGTGTTCCTCAGAAAGGGTATCAAATCCACGTCAAAGTGTCGATGGAGGCCCCGGAAGCAAAAGAATGCGGAGCATTGGGTACATGCCACCCCTTTCCAGGCAGGATGACTGTCACGGCACAAGTGACAGAGTCGCTCCTGATTTATTTAGTTCGTGCCCCTTCAATACCAAGCTAAACAGAGATACTGGGGTTATTCCGTACCATCATCGGTTGTTTCCGTGCATCTGCCGCGGCAGCAGCCAAGGCGCCCAGAGACTTTTGCCTGGAAAAGGTAGAATTAGAGGCACACTCTTGATCACATAAGACTCTTGAAACGGGACTAAAGTATAGGTTGTGAGGGAGATAGAGCCCGTATGCTTGAAGGGAAAGGTCATACTTTGGATGTTTGATTCGGGAGAGTAATCGACCACGCAGTCTGTTCCGAGTCGACTGAATAACCTCCATGCAGTAGGCGCGCGGAATGAGTTCGGCCCATGTATAGTCAGCAACGTGTTTGCAGCTGCGTCCAGAGATAAAGCACGTCAGACATAAGTCAAAGTCGCCGCACTGCTCGCAGTGCAGATGCCGATTCCATATTGTCAAGCCGCAGAAATTACATTCTACCACGGCCCCCTGGGTATCCACGGTCTTCATTGGAGGGACCGAGTCAGTCTCAATAGCTTCATCATCCAGCAATTTTAGAAAGACGTCCAGGAGAAGAGCTTCGTCCTCAGTTCCTAGAGAACCTCGGATTAAGGCATGTAACGGGATTAGAGGGACTCGGCCAGTGTCTGCATGGCAGTATCGCTGGTAGAATGGCTGGATGTAGTCGAAGAAAGAGACAAGCGAAGAGCTATGCATAACATTCCAGACTACCTTAGTAACCATCGGACTGATATTCCAAATTTGATGGGCAGTAGCTGAAGGAAATATTACCAAGTCTCCAGGTTGCTGATGGGTAATGTATATAGGAAAATTGGCGGACTTGAGCTGGGTAGTAGAAACGTCGGTCCAATCGGTATGGGGAGACTTTCCCAATCTCTCCATATATGTATCGTATACGGCCTGTGAGTGTTTATCGGTGCCAAAGCAGATGGACCCAGGGCCAGCACCTAACCCGATCATCAGAACGTTTGTCGAGAACGTCAAATATGTCTCGTCATGCGTTTACCTTCTGATTCAACTAATAGATTCAGCGCAACTGTTCCGCTAAAACATCTGTGAAATCCTGAACTACCCCATTATAACATGGTTAGTGGACATAGGCGTCTGGAAGGCAGCAGAGACTCACGAAGATTTCCGAGTCCCAACATACGCCATCAGCACCTCCGGCGCTATCTCCTTTGGCAACGTCCGGAATAAGTCAAGAGACCCAAGATGTCTCATAGCTGAAGGAAGAAATGCATCTAATGCCTTGATCCATTCCTGTGGGCACTGGAGGTCTTTTGCGTACAAACTGGCTTGCCTATCAGTTTACGCTCGGAACAGTAATCATATTAACGTACAACTCTCGGACATTGCCGGTACGAGCATATTCTGTCTGCGAAAGGAGATCCTGGAGCCGCATTTTCGCATCTCGCCCGGTGTGGCAGTTTCTTACCGGTATCGCTGTCCATGCGTAAAGATGTCAACGGCTACACTTTTCAGGCTGTTATGTCGTGGGCATACCTGCTGAGGAAGAGAGGCTGCCTAGTCTCTCATTGTTCAGAACCGACCTGTCCCATTCTTTCAGTCGAGAGAAGCCACGTATAACAAATGGCTTCCCATCGCGGAGTTTTGTCTCCACCCATTTTGTGGTTTCGTCTTCTGACAGATGAGTGATGTCCTGAACAGAATACTCGGAAAACGGGATGAACGGCTCTCCAGCGCGCAAGAGGTCCTGCACAGACGGGGGCGCCTGTTGTAAAAAGTCCATATCATATCAATCTTAAAAGAAACATTGTCACACCGTTAAGACATGAATAAGGGTATTCCCAAGGCATTGGCCTTCGACAGAAGATTGATATCACACATCGGTCGGCCATCTCGGAACCGGGGCTCTGATTGCTACTCACACGTGACTTCTGATTCCCCGCATATGTGATCTAACCATTTACGGTAATCTGTGAGGTTCACTCCTTAGCAGGTCCACGGCGATGAAAGTAAAGAAATCCTTTAATTTTGTCTAACAAAAATGAAAGAAAAAGCCTGAAGTATGGCCATGAATAGCAAGTTATCAGCGTAAGGGAAAGTACGTATTAGCCTGCGCACTCTTGATCACTGTCACAGCAGTCTTAGTTCCGAGGTCCAGACTCGACGCAGCGCCCTCAACTGGTGCTTATATCCTGATGGGGGGTTACATTGTTTTTCGACACCGTAGTGCAATATAAAAGATGGTCCGATATGATGAGAACCAGCGGGGTTCAATGTAGTACTAACGTCATGGCAGACCGCTACTACTAGGGTCAACAGCCGCCCGCCAGTTTGTCTCGCTCTGCAATGATATAGACATAGCCCTCAGAGTTGGAGACGCAGAACTTATTAGCGTAACGGCGAATATATTGGTTAGAGTAAGCAGGAAACCCTACCTCAGCTACAGTTTGGGATCTTAAATTCGGGAATCGTAGGAATTGACGTCGCATGGTCCCTTCCGAGGAAAGCTGCGCAGACCCTGGTCGAGGCTACAGCAGCTTAATACCGAAATTGACTAGTCGAGTCGTCTGAAGTGCGTGATTTGGGATCAGATCCCGACTCAGCTTTTCGCTGTGCGCTACCCATTACTTGGCTTGAACCTTCAATATTATGGCATGATTTCCATTTAATCAGACAGGCTGGGGTCTCCTTTCAAGTATCCGACGCATGCGCTCCTGGAATCCCACCTCCGCCATCACTTATAGCTCGACCTACATCAAGAATATCGATATCCGGGTAAGGCGAAAGCGGAAGCTACCTGGAGGGAGGCCCAGACGCCAGCCCCCGACTTCCAGGCTGTTGCCCGGGCCGTGTCGTATTGAGCGGGTCATCCAAGGCAGGTGGCCAGGACAGGCGGCTGGGAAGACAGGTAAAGTCTGGATCCAGCATGGCAAAAGGATGCGCGGGCCAGCTTATTGGAGGGTCGTTGGGTGCCGTCCTCGAGCCTAACTAAGCCTAATCCAGGCTTTGTCCAGTCAAACCTCCGGCCGAGACCCCTTCATCCCTTTCATCCCCACATGGTGCTGTAACCCCAGATCCATCGAACCCTCGACCCGCCTTGTCAACGAGCGGGTTTGGTCACCTGTTGAGAACAACACAGGAAGTCGGGGTATAGCTTGGCAGTAATATTTGCCCTCACAGGCAGTAGCCAATCCAACTATAATCGATGACAAGTTTGGACTATGGACGTTAGCATCATTTCGGATTCTGAGTGGCAAAAGAAACTCGCTGACTGGGCTCGACTTCTTTCAAGATGACCCTCGCTCCGCCCCTGACCCAAGATTACTCCGTCCGGTTACACCTGCTGATCGAATCGGCTAGTTGCGTGGCTTACCGTCTTTGTAAATCAACCAAGGGCCAGGGTGTTTTCGAAAAGAAAATGTTATACACTCTGGTGAAAAAATTGGGCCGCTGTTGCTTTTCCCCATTTATCTCGATAAACTCTCACCTCCACGTGAGCATGACGCAAGGGTGAATGGAGTGTGGGCAAAAAATCTCCGTGAATATGGAATAAGTACGTAAACAGTGCTCCTATAGAAATGGCAGGCTGGTCCTGTGAGAACAGACTGGCTCAGACAGCGACTAAATTGCTCATGTTACCTGCCTTGTGTGGTTCCACTTGTCGAGTCCTCTAAAACCAAGGGCACCAGTGTCCAATCGCTTCTCAATTAACTCTAAACCCAGGAAATAATTGAGCAGTAGTGGCAGTCCGTTCCCTTCCCCGGCTGCAGGTGGCCAATAAATGCGCCCACCAATCTGCATTGGGCTCAACATTTGCCAGCCGGCATCGCTCTAATTGTCAACACTTGGCTCCCGAACTCCACGGTGGCGTTGACGGCGTTACAATGCGATGCATACACTAGCCAAGTGGAACCATAAGGGTGCAAACGAGAAGAAACTAGGAAAAAGTAAAGAGGCAGGCCTAATTACAAGGGGCAAGATTGCCACGTACGGGTGCGTCTGGTCCATAACCATCTAAATTCCATTCATACGATAAGGTTTTCTGGACAGTTGAAAGAATTGGTCGTCGTCAGGGATAATGGAAGCTCCAAAGAACATCATCTGATGCAACTAGCATTGCATTAGCTTTCTTTGAACATTTGCATGCGGATCAATGTTCTCAGCCATAGTTTGTACATATGCTATTCTTCCCCACCGGTCAGTGCTTACAAGGTGACAATGAAGACCAGTGTACCTATGCTGAAGTCAGCAGACTCAGACTAGCCCACCTCCACAAACATGCATTTCCTCATCGGTTGGAGGGGTGCAAAATCCAATTCCGTGCAAGCCCTCACTATCAGTCTATCTGGCCATCTGTCACCTGCCTGTACCATGGTTGCCTCAATTTCTTGGAAAGTCCTCTTTGGCAAAGGTTACCTTCTCCCGGAATGAATGTCCGGAGTAGTCTAAATTGTGGTAATTCCAAATGTCAGACGAACAGGAGCCTGTTAGATCTGACTATGATGAGAATACTTGTGTCCGCAGTGCCCTGTTACCATACACTGGGTATTTGTGCGCGGAAGTGAGGAAACAGCTACATTATCAAGGAGATGTAGTTCCAGTTAGCTTCAGATAGAATGGCCATGTGCCAGTTCCAATGAGTTTGTTGAAAGAAAGGTGCTTATGCTCTCAGATAATACAAGTCCTATCAATTACATCTGTTCCCATGTTTGATTGGATTGCCACTAGATCTTCTACCCCGGGTTCAGGACCCCCGCGGGGAAGAATGGAGGCATCACAGTACCGCACAATACTTCCATCTTGGTAAGAGCCTCCTGCAGCCGGAGGGTGAAGTGAATGCAACCGGACCTCGCCTCTTTGTTCAGGGCTCAACCCGACTATTCCCAACAGTGCGCTCTTAATTCACTTCCCCTCGCACCTGCTTACTTCAAGTCTTTTAATTCCCTCCGCCTTCCTAACTTCATCTCCATCTCACCCCGCATCTGTTGTGCATTCTTTCTCATCCCCGTACTTCCCCACGCCGCGGCTTCGACGCGCCCTGTTCCCTTTATCACTCCCACTATTGCGGCTAGTGATTGTCTGTACTCTAACTTGTGCAAGCACTCGATCCACACGCGCTTTTTTTCATCCTAAGCCAGGTAAAAACCATGGCAAAGGAGGAGGTGACCCCGATTCAGGCGGTTGACTCTGCTGTTGACCCCTAGTATGTGTCTTTCATGTTTACCTTTTCTTTCTTCGTCATGTATACTCACTTTCTTTGCGTTAGCGGCAGTCACAATGAGCCCGATGTTACTGAGAAGGGCACTACGGAGCACATTAATCTGAACAAGAATACTTCTGCCAAGTAAGTTACTTGATCTGGTCTTGGTGTCTCTGTCGTGTACCCAATAACCAATTCCATGATAGAATCAAGAATCCCCTGGCAGATCTGAGCCCAGCTCAAGTGGTCCAAGATGTCGAGGACTTTGCCACTGAATATCAGCTGACTGATATTCTCCCCTTGCTCAAAAAGGGAGCCCTTGTGGCACGCGATCCCGAAGACTTTCAGTCAGTGCCCGATATGACTAGTGATGAGATCACTGCCATTCGTGATGAGAAAGATCATAAGTGGCGTCAGCCTAAGGCTCTCTACTTCACCATCATTCTCTGCTCCGTCGGAGCTGCTGTCCAGTGAGTATCAAGCCCGAGACTCTCGCTTCCTTTCAGTACAACTTGAATGGTGATTTTGAGCTGTTTTGCTGATATTCCCGCCAGGGGTTGGGATCAAACCGGAAGTAATGGTAAGTTTGCCCTGAAACTTGAATATAGCAGTCCTCGCTAAGCTAAATCTATCATCTAGGCGCCAACCTCTCGTTCCCTGTTGCGCTTGGAATCCCTGAGGATGGTCCAAACGCGTCGAGAAACCAGTGGCTTGTCGGTGTCGTCAATGCGTGCGCAGCCCTTGTCCCCGTATCTTGTGAAGATCACCTTGAGACTAATGTTCTTGGATAGGGCTCCATACATGTCTAGCGCTGTCATCGGATGCTGGCTATCCGACCCACTGAACAAATATCTGGGTCGCCGTGGCGCTATTTTCATGTCTGCCATCTTCTGCCTTCTTGCTCCTATTGGATCGGCCGTCAGTCAGACCTGGCCTCAGCTGTTCGTGACTCGTCTGCTGCTGGGCTTGGGAATGGGCTTGAAGGCGTCTACAATCCCAATGTTCTGTGCAGAAAATACCCCGGCTTCTGTTCGTGGAGGTCTCGTTATGTGCTGGCAGTTGTGGACCGCCTTTGGTATCTTCCTGGGAACTTCCGCGAACCTTGCTGTCAAAGACACTGGGGATATCTCCTGGAGACTTCAGCTCGGTTCTGCCTTTATTCCAGCGCTTCCTCTGCTGATTGGTGTCTTCATGTGTCCGGAGTCGCCTCGCTGGTACATCAAGAAGGAAAAGATGCGTAACGCTTACCAGTCTTTGTGCCGCTTGCGCAACACCCAGCTGCAGGCCGCGCGTGATCTTTACTACATCTACGCACAGATCAAGGTCGAGCAGGATATTGCTGGAGTGAGCAACTATGCCACCCGATTTGTCGAGTTGTTTACCATTCCCCGTATCCGCCGTGCAACCCTTGCTTCCTTCGTCGTGATGATTGCGCAGCAGATGTGTGGAATCAATATCGTTGCCTTTTATTCCTCGACTGTCTTCCAGCAGGCAGGAGCCAACGTTACCGAAGCACTGTTTGCCTCCTGGGGTTTCGGGCTTGTAAACTTTATCTTTGCATTCCCGGCGGTGTTCACCATTGACACTTATGGCCGTCGCGCTCTGCTCTTGTTCACGTTCCCCCAGATGGCTTGGACTCTGCTGGCCGCAGGCTTCTGTTTCTACATCCCCAAGGAGCAGACGGCGCATCTGGCATGCATCGCTCTCTTTGTCTTCATGTTCGCGGCTTTCTACTCTCCCGGCGAGGGACCAGTCCCGTTCACTTACTCCGCAGAAGTCTTCCCTCTGTCTCATCGTGGTAAGTGTGAATACCCGGTACTCAAGTCATAACTAGGCTAACGAAAGCAGAGGTCGGAATGGCTTGGGCTGTGGCAGTTTGTCTCGGCTGGGCTGCGGTACTTTCAATCACCTTCCCCCGAATGTTGGCCGTTATGACTCCAACTGGTGCCTTTGGCTTCTACGCGTGAGTCCTGACATTATCTGATTATGCCCACCTCGGTCTTTTTTGCAGCCACTCTAACCGTTTTCAGGGCGCTGAACGTGACTGCCTTTGTTATGATCTTCCTGTGGGTCCCTGAGACTAAGCAGCGTACTTTGGAAGAACTTGACTACATCTTCGGAGTCCCGACTCGGATGCATATGCGTTACCAGATGTTTCAGGTGCTTCCCTGGTGGATCAACCGCTACATCTTCCGGCGCAACGTCCACTTGGAGCCCTTGTACAAGCTTGACCACCTTGCCACCAGTGGCTAAGTGGGATGCATCTGTCTGTGAGCACTCCAGGTTTCATGTGCGTGTACAATGAAACCGTTGCTTTCGACGCGGAGTACGGATGGGTATGTTTTTCCGCGAAGTTTTCGGCGTTTGGTGCGATTTTCCGCGCTCTAATTACGGGGTAGAATATGAGTGCAGGATACAATGAAATTGAGGGTGTTTGCAAGGATCTTCACTGAGTGAAAGATCATGTATTACTCTAATGAATGATAATTTATGATTAGTGCTTCGGTGTTCACTACATACGTAGGACTGATTCCTCCGCGAAGTGAGTAATCCATGCAGAGGGGTTCTGTCGATACTTCTGGCTGGAAAAATTGCAGCAGTATGTAAATAAAAACTGGTAGCAGAAGAGTGGAGGAAATTATGGGAGAAGAGGAGGGAAAGAGGGGGGGGGTTTATACTCGGAGACTGGGGGCCTCAGGATCATCATGTCCTCTACCCTCTGCCTCTCTTCTCACAGTAACATTTGCCACCATCGCCCAGAAAAGGCTGTCTCTGGGCACAAGCAAAGCGCCGGTCTGACCGGCGAGCAGCTATGCACGTGCACCTCAGAAGCGGGTCCACGATCTAAGTCTATACATCGGGCAACATACCGGGTTTGTTTCTGCATCCGCGGCCCGTACCTTGCATTCGAGTACATGCGACAAGTAGCACGTCAGTCCTCTCTATTGACTCCATTCCCCCCCAGGCCACCTCAACACTTATCTGACAAGATACCCAAAGGAAATCTCTAGTAGCTCCTCTTCACCGGCGGCACACTCTTACAATCCCCCTCATCCAACGTCTCCATAATCACTCCCCGATACCCCACCCTAACCTCCTCCTCCATCTCATCCTTCTGCCATGTCCAACTATGCCTCAACCACCTCTCATCGTCCCTCTCCGGGAAATCCTCCCTCGCATGACTCCCCCGACTCTCCGTCCTACACAACGCCGCCTTGGCCGTCTGCGCCGCGCACGTCAACAGATTTCTCAACTCCAACGTCTCCACGAGATCCGAGTTCCAGATTAGACTTCGATCGCTTGTTCTGAGTCGCGTGGAGAAGTCGTTCTGCACTTGAATCACTTTGCTTAATCCGGTGGTGAGGGATTCGTGCGTGCGGAACACAGCGAGGTCCGTTTGCATGGCTCGTTGAAGGTTATGGCGGAGCGATGAAGACGGGAGGTCGCCTGTTGCGTGGAGGGTTGTGGAGAGGTTTTCTAGAGAGCCTTGGCCAAGATTCGACGGAGGGGTATCATTGCGCGAGATATTGTGGAGGAGCATGTTAGGTTCGTTGCTCTCGGCGATGTGGAGGGCACACGCCCGGCCGAAGACAACTATATCCAGGAGCGAGTTCGCGCCGAGTCTATTGGCGCCGTGTACACTAACGCTGGCGCATTCGCCGGCTGCATAGAGGCCCGGGACTGGCTCTACGTCTTTATCCGGGATGTTTGTGTCAGACGAAGTGCGACTACTACTAGTCGTCAGCACCTGGCCCTTGTAGTTCGTCGGGATCCCACCCATGCAATAGTGGACCGTAGGAACAACAGGGATAGGATCCCGCGTGATATCAATCCCCGCAAAGATCGACGCCGTCTCGAGAATCCCAGGGAGCCGTGAGCGGATAAGCTCCGCAGGTAAATGCGACAGCTGGAGATGGATATGATCCTTCTCCGGGCCACAGCCCCGTCCCTCACGGATCTCAAGATTCATAGCCCTTGCTACAACATCCCGACTGGCTAGATCTTTAGCCGTCGGGGCATACCGCTCCATGAACCGTTCGCCATGCGCATTGAGAAGATATCCGCCCTCCCCGCGCGCACCTTCCGTGATGAGTACCCCGGCGCCATGGATCCCAGAGGGATGGAACTGCACGAACTCCATATCCTGGTTAGGGAGGCCCGCGCGAGCAACCATGGCATTGCCATCCCCCGTGGAAGTATGTGCGGAAGTGCAGGAGAAGTAAGCCCGTCCGTAACCGCCCGTCGCGAGGACGGTGTTTCGCGCGAAGAAGCGATGCAATGTGCCGTCTTCAAGAGAGAGACAGATGACGCCCACGCAGGCGCCTTCGACCATCAGGAGGTCCAGGGCGAAGAATTCGACGAAAAATTGGGTGTCGTGCTGGAGTTTAATCACATCCATCGGTCAGTCTCTTAAACTTTCCATCCTTTTCTACAGTAAAATCAAGATATGGTGATAATATTACCTTCAACGCCTCCCCATACAAAGCATGCAACATAGCATGACCCGTCCGATCTGCCGCACAAGCAGTCCGATACGCCTGTCCCCCCTTCCCATAATCCAGACTCTGTCCCCCCAGAGCCCGCTGATATATACGTCCGTCTTCGGTTCTGGAGAACGCCATACCGTAGTTCTCCAGCTCGTAGATAGCCTTCGGCGCCTCCCTCGTCATATAATGTATTGCATCTTGGTCTCCGAGCCAGTCTGAGCCTTTGACTGTGTCGTACATGTGCCAGCGGTAGTCGTCTTGTGTCATGTTGCCTAGCGCCGCGTTGATGCCGCCTTGGGCTGCGACGGTGTGGGAGCGGGTGGGGAACTATTTTTTTTTCAAACATCTCATGGTTATTGCTTGGTCTTATTGTGTAGTTTGATTTTCTTGTGAAGTTGTCGGGGAGGAGAGGGTAGGTATGCTACCAGTTTGGTAATGCATGCGGTGCGGAATCCTGACTCGGTCAGACCGACTGCGGCGCGGAGGCCAGCGCCGCCGGCGCCTATTACTATGGCACTGTGGTTTTATCATGAATGTTAGTTGGTGAGGGTGTGAAGAGAGGGCTGGGCTGGGCTGGGCTGGTTACTCACTCGTAGTAGTGGTCGAATAGCGGGGCTTCAGATACAGATGGTCCCGGAGATGAGTGCCGGGGAAGAGTGGAGAATGGGCGGTGTCGTTTGAGGAACGGCTGCGCTTGGGAGGGCCTTGGTAATGGGTTCCTTCGATAGAATGCTCGGCTTAGGCGATACATAATTAGATGTCATATAACTCGAGTTTGAAAGGTGTTCTGGTTGAGTGTAGATTGTGTATCTCGGAACGCTGCCAGGGTTCCTTTCGAGAGGCCCGAGGCGGGGAACCTTACCCGAGGTTCTCTCGGAAGGGGGACTCCGAGATGCAGGCCTCGGCCAGTCAACATGCGGGGATCGTCAGCCTGAGTCTGGTCCAATTATAGTAGCTATATGCATCCTAGTGGCAGCTTCCTACGAATATAATGTCATGAATTTACATATGAAGGGTTGCCCGTCGATACTCGCGCCAGACTGTGAAGCCGAGCTGCTCGTAGAACCCTTCCAAAACCACCCAATCCACAAATACTCCCTCCACGCCTCTCCGCTTCATGTCCTCCATCGCGTGACTGAGCAGTGCCAGCCCAAGTCCCTTCTTCCTATGATCCGCATCGACACCTACACATCCGATGAGGCCGGTTTTGGGCCCACACACAGGTGGAAGCGCCCAGTTTCTCTGTAGAGCCGGCGAGTCAGGACCAAGCATCAGCGTCCAGGCGGCTTGCTTTCCCTGGGAGTCGAAGGCTGCCATTACACTGAATGGATACTTGTTAGGGTGGATCTCCTCATATTGGCGCACCCAGGCCTACTAACTGTTAGTTATGTTGGGGAAGAGACAACGAGGAAACGTGTACGATGAAAGTATCAAGACACGTTATCTATAGAAGATGAGATTATGCTTACCGCATTTGCAGAGAAATTCTTCCTCTGCCCAACCAAGCATTCTTCATAATGCTCGGGCTGCAGAGGACCAAAAGTATATCCCTGATCTGCCGCCCGAGCAATATAGGCGTCAGGGGCCTTGAAATCACGGATATCACGGTACAGGTCCACATTTCGTGGGTTCGTATCCCATAATGAGAAGCCACGCTTCTGGAAAAACTCCTGTACTGACGACGGCAAATCGTTGGGTACTCCAGGAAAGAACCTCGGGAACGAGCTGCTCAATTCGAGGCGTGGAAATTTCATGTTGGCTTGATACCACGCAGTGATTTTTGAGATCAATGCTGTTCCAAGTCCCTGGCCTTGTTTTGCGGGATCAACTGCGAGCACAGCAATGTTGCCAGCAACACCTGTAGATGTATTGCTGGTGTATGTCAAGGCAAATCCTACAATATCAGCACCAATGCGAGCAACGAAATGATGCCCATGCTCCTGGTTAACGAGTAGTTGCAACTTCTGAGCGGAAAGTGGGTAGGTAGGCAACGCAGCATTCCAGATAGCAGTCAGTTGCAGAATATCTTTTGTGTTATCCAATGCTGATTTCTCAATAGACAGTTGACTGGTAGGATTTTCAACTGGTAAGATGCCTTTTGGTTCCGATTTCCCGAATATCACCTCAGCAGCTGCGGCAAATGCTTCGGGTGTTGGCTCATAGGTAGCGATATATGTTCCAACGGACGCATCTTCCAGGAAGTCGTAGGGGTTACAGGCGGCGATGCTGATCGATTTACGGGCCCGGCTAGGCAGCTCCAAGCCTAGTGTCCGCTGAAACGGTGATTCCCGCGCATTGATAGAAGTGAAGATAACGACATCGGCAGCTTCGATGGCACTCATCAGCTCAGTCGATAAGCCCGCTGCCCCATATCGGATCTCAACCACGGTTGGGTTGTATTGCTTCAGTATATTGAGATAAACAGAGGCGTTGTAAGAGCCCTTCCTTCCCAGCCCTTCTCCGTCCACTGCACCTCCAGCTGGGGTCTGGTCCCCGGGAAAGAGGAATACGACGTTAGCAGACCTGGACACAGGGAGAATCTGTGAGGTATCTCGAACAAGCGTCACAGACTGGGCATAGGCTTGCTTCGCCAGCGCAGAATGTTTCACTGCGTCTGTTCCCAGAGCAGGCCAGTTTTCCCTCGATTCCAGAGGGCGCAACGCCGTCTCCCAACTTAGGAAGCTGCTTTTCAGCTCCTTAACACGACGGATAGCCTCATTCAACCGCGCGGAAGGAATCTTTCCGGACTCAGCAGCCTGGCAGACCTGAAGAATAGAAGCAACTTGGACAGAATATGTATGGCATATCATGATACTGTCGCAGCCAGCAGCCAGAGCAAGGACAGCGCCTTGCTCTGTTCCGTACGTAGCACGAATTCCATCCATCTCGAGACAGTCCGTGATAACCATACCGCCGTACCCCATATCTTCGCGGAGAATCCTCATCACATCTGGCGACAAGGTGGCAGGCAATTTGCCATCTCCTATGCCAGGTAGGGAGATATGGGCTGTCATGATTGCCTCGATACCTTCATTAGCTGCTTGACGGAAAGGAACTAACTCGCAACTTTCCAGTTGTTCTCGTGTCTTTGGAATGACAGGTAGTCCATAGTGTGAATCAACTGCGGTATCGCCGTGTCCCGGGAAGTGCTTTACAGTAGGTACGACCTTGTGCTCCCGAAGACCTTGGGCGCTGGCGCTGGCGAATCGGGCCACAAACTCGGGCTTATCTCCAAAGCTACGAACCCCGATCACAGGGTTGAGCGGCTCGGAATTGATGTCACAGACGGGCGCGTAGTTCATGTTAATCCCCGCGGCGCTCAGTACCTCACCAGTTGCAGCTCCGACCTGGTATGCGAGCTCGGGGGAATTGGTGGCGCCTAGAGCCATAGGGCCCGGCAGTTGTGGAGCAACTGGAGGCGATACCCTGGTGACGAGGCCATTCTCCTGATCAATTCCTATGAGCAAGGGGTGCTCGTGTCCTGCTGACCGTGCTTCTTCTTGGAGAGCATGCGTCAAAGCCTTTGTTTGGAAATATGATATCAGTCACTGTTTCTGGACGCGGGCGTACTGCGGATAGCCATGAATTTGTCACAGAGGGGGTCACCCACCTGGAGTTGAGCTGCATCGCTAACATTTCGTTCGAAAAGCACGATCGCTCCAATACCATATTCGTGGATCAGAGTCTTTATTTCTGGGCTCGGAGTAAGGCCATGGAAACCGACCGCAAAGAGCTAAACTCCGCCATAGTTCAGTCGGATGTTTCTTGATGGGCAACACAAGGCCGAGTGATATCATACCTGACCAATTTGCTTCTGCAGGTCATTCAAAGGCATTGTGAGAATCCTCCTTAGTGGAATGGAAGATCAAGATGAACTGTTACGAAGCTGTGGTGCCGTGGGAGGGGCAGAGCCGATGGGGTACACGCGTTTGGTTTATCGATAAGAACCAGTGGAGTCGACTAATTTTAGATCTCGGCAAACGAAGGTGGACCATCAAGCTAGAATGGAATGAGAGACCGCGATACAACAACAAGAAACAAGAAGCACGACAATGGTGCCAGATAGAACATAGGGGTTGGTGTTGGAATGAGAGAATAATAGTTGGGAAAAGAGGGGCGCGAGACGATCAGTGCCGGCGGAGTAACAAAAGATTGGGTTTATTCAGCGTGCGGGTGTGCAGCCTCGCGATCTATTTCCGTACCCCCGCAAGCCGTCCCCTTCACATTTATGCCCCTGTAACCACTGTTAAACAATTATCCTCTTGTAGCTATTACGGAGACTTTTCGAGCAGCATTTATCTAAAGTCAGTGGTGAAATCAGGGAAGAGAGGACAAGTCGGTAAAAACCCTAGCCGTCAAAGTCATGTTATATGAGGTAGCCTAGTCATTAAGTCAATATGCTAAAATCTGTGATATTTACATTAGAATGATAAGAAGCCACCAAAAACTGTCATATCGGTCGCGGCACGGCCGAGATCTATCATCAATGCAGTTGGGTATTATGCTTATGACGTGGCGACCCAGATGGGTTGCCGAAGATTTAAACATGCGAGGCGCTCTTCCTTTTCCACTTTTCTTCCTTCTTGACCTGAAGCTTTGAATCAACCGCTTCCCTCCATCGAGGACCATACTCCGCGGTCAGATATAAGCCACCACCTACAGCTACCAGCAACAGCGCCGAGATGGTACTGAACCACCCCACGCCCATTGCCTCAAGAGCAGGTAGAACAACACCCGACCCGAGGGCAGCAAACATATACCGGCAAACGAAGTTCGCCGCGACAACCTCCTCACTTCTACCACTCTCCTGCATAACATCCAGTCCGTAAGTATTCAGACTGGGGAAGCAGAACATCGTGGCCACCCCTTGAATAAACATAGCAACAACGGGGACTGGTATTCCCCCGACTTCTTTGTCAACCGTCCAACCATAAACAAGGATGCATGCCGGAATAGCAAAAAGGATGAAGGAGACGCAAGAGCGGAGACGGTCTTCTGGTATGCGTTGTCCGTTGCGGATACGGATGTATTTCCGAGCCACAAGATCGGCCCAACGGCCACCGAAAAAGGTGCCAAATATGTAGCCACCACCGGGGCCGAGGTAGAAGAGGCCGGCTTCAATGGGGCTTTCAAGGTGGAAGCGAGGGTTGAGGACGTAGCGAATGGGGGTGAGAAGGGCGTATTGATTCCATACTAAGGCGCCGGCAGTAAGGCTAGTGAGGAGAATGTTCGGGTAAGAAAAGACCAAGCGCGCAATACGAAGGGGGGAGATGTGACTCCATAGTTGCTTGGTTTGCTGAGGCAGACTCTTCCCTTTGAAATGGGTGTTTGATTTGTGACTGATGGTCTCCGGAAAAAATATCATGATGAGGACTGCTGCGAAGCCGTTTAATGCAGCAAGCAGCCAGAAAATGCATCTCCATGGGCGGAAGGTAGCCACGACCCCCTATTAGAAGGTGTCAGCTGAGCACAGATAGGTGAATCATACGTTGTGGATGAGGCATACACCTAGAAAGGGACCAAGGGCAGGCCCGGTCACACTACCTGACAATACCCATCCCAATGGTAAGGCACGAGACATTGGCTCATAAATATCTCCCACGGTAGCACTGCCAAGCACAAGAAATGCAGTTCCCTGAAACGCGGCACATATGCGGAAGATAAAGTAGGCTTCCAGATTGGGGGATAGCGCTGTGGCCACAGTGAAAAGAAAGAATAGTATGGAACTAGCGATGAGGATCTAAGAGAGCAGCTGTTAGGGTTTAGCGGAACAGTATGAATGTACGGATGTCACTCACCGGACGACGGCCCGAGATTTGACTCAAAGGACCCCAGAGGAGGGCAGCGATCCCCATGGAAGCTAGGTAAAGAGCGTTGCTGGCAGTGATAATATCTGCGTCTGTTTCGAATGTTCTGGCGATCTCGGGGACAGAGGCTAAGATGGCAGTGGAGGATATGGGTCCAAGGATAGCAGAATATGAAAGGATGATAACGACAGTGATTTTTCGAGTAGGCGAGAACCGGTTGTACTGATCGTCATGGACTTCTTCGGGAATGCTTTCATGAGGCAAAGTACGGTCTGAGTCGTGAGTGGTGGCTTGAATGAGTGTAATGGTTGAGTTGAGAGGCGGTCGATGCTCGTGTCTGGAGCTCTGACGTCCATTAGGGACGACGAGGGTCGAGGACGAATTCAAGAACTTTTGGTCGAACATGTTGCTTGGTCGTCGACGCTGTTCAAAGTCACTCTTGAATGACTTGTGTCACACCAGGCACAGAGATAAGGCTTCCGTTATTGTTGAGATGATTCTGCTTGGTTTTCAGAGCGAATGTATAGAGTCATGAAGTACATTATGCAAGGAAAAGGTCGATTTATGATAAAGAAAGAGTGTATCTAGATGAATTTGTGATGGATCAAAATCAAATGAGAGGATGGGGCTCCATAGCACCCAGACACCTAGATACTGTACAGAAATGAGTGGTTAAGCATCCAAAAAGAATGCCTTAGTACCATGGAGTCACCAGCAGATTTAAGAAACCTGGCCAGCAAAAGGCAGAGAGTCTCGACTACACGTGGAGTACCACGGCTCCATTTTTCAGCGCAACTATCGTCGGTGAGAGGGCGAGACTGTCAGACTAACAGCCCCTAAAAACACTCAATCGCCCAGAGAAGTAAGAGCAGAGCCTTCTGCAATATCCACATACAAGGTTAGCTCAGATCAAACTTTGGTAGCCGCTAGACCATTGATGCTCATAGCCGTTTTGACGCCGAGCACGCTTGAGAAACTAGTTATAAGCTTGGGGCAAAAGCCGGGAACCTTAGCTTGCCGCGGAGATAAGAACTCGATCTGCACAGGGGCGCCAGGAACGATTTCCTGCACAACCAACGGCGTGTAAGCCATTTTGAATCAGCAGCCGAGTTCAGGAAGCATGTTAAAAATGACCGAGTCCATAATTTGTTGCACAGAGTTTTCCAGATGGCAGAAGTTATTTTAGTAATCTTGCGAAAACTCAAAAGCGTCCGGGGTACGGCAGCTCTCGTGTCGAACACCCAGTAATCGGCCCAGATACTAGGGCCACGGTGGAGACTGGGGACTTCACACGATTCAGGAGAGCTGAGCGACAAGTTCGTGCTTCCTGCCTGGTCGATCGCGCCCACTTCAATATAATTTGGTTTCGTACTACTTGGCAATCATTGACAGTCTCTTGGATGTAGGGCTACTTGATCAGCTGCTTAAGATCGATGACTTCGAATGACGGTGTTGATCTGATCGAAGACCTCAGGGGAAAGGCACAAGATACATCGATATGAGGATGTGCGTGTGTGTCCATCTATACAGGTGACAGAAATCGAGGCCTTCGAAACCCGGTCTCATTCCGTATGAAGGTGGTTGACCGAGAAGGCGGACCCTCCACAGTAACATCCCAAGGTTTCAACAATGAGGAGGTCAACCTTCCGCTTTCGTCAAGCTTCAACCCCGGGAAAGCCTTTCACTTCCACTCATCCGGTCTGTGGTGGAGGCTATCCTTGGGACCACTGTGTTAGAAGCTTGCAGTCAGTCCCGATCCACTCAGGCAACCTTGACCCAATGGTCATGCTGAGCATGATAATCGATGGAGTTGCAATCAAGCTGAGCGACAGATAGACAACATACGGCGCCCGGTATGGCAGAGTAAAGGCAAGAATTCGTATCTAAAATTCAACTATACAAGCCCAGCGATAAATATGATATGCCAGTGTAAGATCTAGTGATCGGTACAGTGTAATTTTTGCTGTTGGGGAACTTCCAGCCACAGTTCGGTCGCCAAGTCAACTGATAAGCTATCACGAGATCAGGGGTAATGGTAGAGAGTAGAGGATTTTTGTAACAACAATCACGGATTTCTTTTGCGGTCTATTTTTGCACATCTTGTTATAATTTCTTTTTGCCCCCTCCTCTTCCCTTATTTTCTTTTTCTTTGCCCGCCCGTTATTACATCTTAATATTCAGTTATTCTCCACTGCGTAGTAGGCACACCAGGATTAACGGAGTGGCTGGCTTAATATAATCTCCGCCACGAAGCTAAGACGCAAGTGGCACGCGAGTCGAGAATGTGAAAAGCCGCCCAAAGAATACGGTGATAGAATGAGGCTGGCATCCAGAAACTCAGTCCATTGTGTTTTTTCATCCCTTGACTTTGGAAGTCATCCCTATCCATGGGAAAGCAAGCAGGACAAGAACATCCGCAGAGCTTAGCTCAGCCACCCATGACGTCGAAAGAGCTGACCCCCTGCGCGGGTGGCTTGAATTCGGTTTGGTGGGTGACCCGATCGCCCTCCGGCCGCTTTCCTCTTCCACTCTCCCCTCCCCATGACATATTCATCTGTCTCCCTCCTGTGCCTCTCCCCTCTTCCTTCTCTCTTCCCCGCTTCATTCTTTCTCTACCGTCCTCCCAGGGCTTATTCTTAGCCAGTCCTGCGGTTTTGTACCCAAATCAGTAGTCGAGATATTGTCTTTACATCTGCAAAATGAGTTCCAGCAAGGATTCAGCGTCCGGCGTCCCCGCCCACAGCAAAGGTTCCTGGACAAGTTTCCTTAAGGTATGAAGTTTGAATGACCGATTTTCTTCTAGGCAATTGGTCCCACATCCTAGACTGTCTTATCTCGTATTGCTTTACGGAGCTTGGCTAACCGATCTGGTTCCTTCCTTCAGTCTATCGCCTCCTTCAACGGAGATCTTTCTTCCCTGACCGCCCCGCCCTTTATTCTCTCGTCCACCTCCTTGACTGAATATTCTGCCTACTGGGCCGAACACCCAGGCCTTTTTGTGGCTGCCGCAAAAGAAGCGGATCCAGAGAAGAGAGCTCTGGCCGTCTTGAAGTGGTTCCTCAGCACTCTTCACCAGCAATACTGCAGTCGCAGTGAGAAGCTCGGTAGCGAAAAGAAGCCCTTGAACCCTTTCCTGGGAGAGTTGTTCCTTGGCAAATGGGATGCCGATGCGGATGTGGGCGAGACCACCTTGGTCAGTGAGCAAGTCAGGTAGGTGGTACTATTGTACCCACTCTGCATCTGGATCGTATTGACCGCTTCAGCCACCATCCCCCTGCTACTGCTTATGCTATCCGAAACGAGAAGCACGGCGTCGAGGTATGTAGCTATCCAAGATTCGATGTACGACGTGGCTCTGATTATGAATTTCACATTGTAGCTCCAAGGATACAATGCCCAGAAGGCATCCTTCTCCAGCACCATTCAAATCAAACAGATCGGACATGCCCTGTTGACCCTCACTCCTCCGGGTGCGGATAAGAACGATCCTTCTCAGCAGGAGCGGTACCTGATCACCCTCCCGCACTTGCACATTGAATCCCTTATCTACGGAACGCCGTTTGTCGAATTGGAGAAGTCCACTCGCATTGCCAGCAGCACTGGCTACGTGGCGAAGATTGACTACTCTGGCAAGGGCTGGCTGAGTGGCAAGAAGAACACCTTCAGCGCCATCCTTTTCAAGGAAAACGAGGGCGAGAAGAAGCCTCTGTACACTGTTGACGGACAATGGTCGGATTCCTTCGTCATCAAAGACTCCCGCAAGCATGAGGTGGATAGATTCTCCGTCAAGGACACGAAGACCACCCCGTTGACTCTGGCGCCCGTCGACCAGCAAGACCTCTATGAGAGCCGGCGGGCATGGCGCGACGTTGCGGCAGGCATCGAGCGGGGCGATATGGATGCCGTGTCCGTGGCCAAGTCGAAGATCGAGAACGCCCAGCGCGAGCTTCGCAAGGTCGAGAAGTCGGAAGGCCGCGAGTGGGACCGACGCTTCTTCAAGCGTGTCAACGACACCGACGATGAGGAATTCTGGCGACTTGCGAGAATGATCGGCGTTACGTCCTTGGAGAGCGACAAGACCGGCGGTGTCTGGCGGTTCGACCCTACCAGCGCTGCGGACGCCAAGCCCCCTTACCACAAGACCGGCGGCGAGGGTCTGGGAATCACTGCATGAAATGGGTCGACGGTCGGCAGATATACACGTTGCGTTTAATCAACCTCTTTTATAGTCCGGGTGGACGAGTGATCTGGCGAACATGGCATGAACAAGTGCCACTATAGAGTACGTTTGCTTTCATAACAGGATCTATTATTTGGCTTTGGTGGAGATGTTTCGGCACCTGTATATAGAACAGTAACGACGGCTGGATAATCAGCGAATCCCAGCAACATTGGAAAGATGCAGTTCGCACAACGGAGTAATGAGAATTTGTTTGATAACCCTAGGTAATTTGAGCCCGCATTATCGCTGACTAGGGTTTCTCCCCGTTTTGATCTCCTCCAACGGGGCAATACTAGATTCAATAGTCTCGGGCTGTCTACCTCGGATCAGCCTTCGGTCCGTTACGCCACTCGCTTCATGAATCAGTCATTGTCTGACCATCAAACCTTATTGAAATTACCTCTATCAGAGAAACCCAACATTTGGGATGCGATGAACACCCCTGGCCCTGGCCAGCGGGTCCTGATCCATCGTCATCGTCTTCAGCACTACTGAGAACAGAAGAACCTGGGTTCCTGCACAGGCCATGCATCCAACCTTGTTGTTATTTGGATCTTGATCCCTTGAAAGCTACCACATTTTGAGAGACGTCAGTCGATGTCAATTCTGCACAGGGCCCGTCATGGCGATCGTTGATACCAGAAAGTCACTCGATGTTGTCAGTTAGTCAGTCAGACATACACAGAATCCAATGATTATTACTCTGCCGTGTTGGAAAGGAAAAATAGGATAAACCCCGAGGCACCCAATATTTGGAAAAATTCGATTCAACTAAGCGGTCTTGGACGTCTGATAGTCACTACCAACCGGTTAAGACTGGATGTCAGGAATGCAGATCGTAACTTCCGTCCATTAGACTATTTACAGTAAGCAGTTAGCAAAGAAGAGCTGAATGGAAATCAGTGGATGTGCTTTGCTAGTACCAAGTTGAGGATCTATGGGGCTCTTGTGGGGGAGATGTAGACTGTTCTATATACAGTAATTGCTGCTTCCAAATACTCTTTGGTCAATGCAGGGGTCGAGAACCTTCAGACGGGATCACGATGGCTCTGTGGGGTCGGAAAATGTCCTCTCTTTTCTGGCTTGTGGGTTGGTCATCCGTAGCCGGTGCAGTCATCTGTTGGCTTCGTCTGCTTTTCCTTTTATGTGCATGATAGGTTTTACATATTGGATCCACTAGCAACCTGTCGGTTCTCGTCAAGAAGTTTCTTCTATTCATGCCCCTCGTGCGTCTTTAGCTCTGGACACTTGCAGGTTTTGTTGTTAGTTCAGTACCTCTGATGATAACGCAGGTGCGCACGATCAATTCGAGCATTTTTGTTGCGATCTACAACGTACAATGCATGACTGGCTTTTATCCAACAATAAAGCTAAATTTGAGATTGCATAACATTCTATGTACAAAGAAAAGTCTACTAAATCTCATACAGTCGTACCATCATCGCTCCGTGTCACAAGGAGCTCCATCTCAGGCTTTCCTGTCTGGATATCGCCAGGATACCTCGCAGCCCAAATTACCATAACGAGCCACATCAACACACAGTCGAACACATAGAGTGGCCACTCATGCGTCAGGAGGTATCCGTCATACCCCATCACATACTCAACAACACGATAGATTGACCGAACCAGGATGAGACCACTGACCGCGAAGAGCGTATGCATGTGATACTTCCACGGTGACTGTGCTCCGGATATCGGACGCCTTTGCATACGCTTGTGAAATACAACCGAGACAATGATGAAGAAAACGAACATTCCCACTTGGAAGATAAGGCCAACGATAACAATAATTTTGGAGAAGGTCTGCATTGACTCCACCGCTTGCAAGCCCGCTCCGTTGCCTTGAATGAGGAAGGCAAGAACATCGCTCGTCACAAAGACCCTCGTCAACCAGCGAAGAGAGATTATAGAGTATTGCTCTGCGTCGACGCTCCGAATGATCCGACCTAGCGTCATGTATACAGATGCGGCGAAGAGAACTGGAGCGAGGAGGATGAGCACGCTCTGCATAGAGTAAGGCCCAAGCTCCGCTGTATGGAAGTGCGAGATTATTCTTGCGATGAAACCGATGAACTCAACTGTGCTCTGTATTAGTTGATGAGTCTTTCTTTTGCGGGGTATATATATCGTATCAAGGAACACATACAGATGCCGCCAATGGCTAAGGGGATGTTGAACCATGCTCGGGATCGGAATAGCTTGAAGAAGTGGATTCCGGTGGCCCCCAGAAAGAGGACGAGAAAGATAGCCGCTGCCGCAATGGAGGGCATGTAGCTCCACAGGTAGTAGCCTGGCACATAGGGTTCCAGCTTGGCCATGATGGACTGATGTAGTTTGTCTCTTCGCTCGGGGACCTTTATCGAGTGATCCAGCTATGGAGGTGAGATTGTTGCAAGATTGGACTCGAATGCTGCCCCCATCTTGGTCTTATATGTCTCTTGGACGCCATTTTGCACGTGGTTGGACCGCAGAAAAAGGACAATCTTTTCTTGATGGAATCGCAGAATCTGAGTACGCGTATAGAACTCAGCCTTTCTCGAAGGTGTCGGACTCGATCCGTGCCTGGCGATGCTACCCGATATAGTTTAGTGCGGGCAAAGTGGTCTGTGCATACGCGGATTCTTCATGAACCCCCCAAGTCTGGCTTTGATTGCTTTTGCCTCTTTCACACGTCCCAATCTCTGCTACATCCCAGACTCTGAAAATAGCAACCCTAAATCTTTTACGGGCCCGTTGTGACTGTTGGCCGGGCACACTTTAAGCTTATCGCCAAATTTGGAGCCATGGGCGGAGATCAATGACCACGAGGCACGCCAGGCAAGAACAATACTACTCACCACCATCGCCACATTAGGCGCATGTGCACCGGAAGATGCGCTTTCAGTAATCGACCAAGTTATCGTAAGGATGCCGCGTAGGACACATAAGAAGTCGCGCAATGGCTGCTTAGAATGTAAGCGGCGCCACATAAAAGTAAGTTTGATGGGAGTGTCAGGCACACCTGTAGCATCAACCTCTGACAATGTGCAGTGCGACGAGAAACAACCGATATGCTCCAACTGTCGGTCTTCGGAACGTTCCTGCGAATACGCGGATCCGTTCATACGGGCGGCCCATTCGCGGTCAAGCAAGTCATCAACCCCGTCACCTGCTGGCCTGGTGACGAGTGAAATATCCTTGCGGTCGCCTGCACATCCATCTTCTCTTTCTGACAGTCCCCCCGTCAATATGCTTCACGCTGAGCTGTTCTTCAACTTGGTGAACTACACCCTCGGCAGTCTCAGCGAAGGGGAGACCGGTTGGCTTGGTGCTCCGGAAGTGATGCGAATGGTCGTCTCAACGCCCTATCTCATCAATCAAATGCTTGCAATGAGTGCTTTACACTTGAGTATAGTGCATCCAGAAAACGGAGAGTGGTATCGGCGCCATGCAGCCCATCTACAAACGCATGCATTGGAAATTTACAATCAAAGGAGACTCGAGGTGAACCAGGAGAGCAATGTCCCACTATTTCTTTTCTCCTGCATTCTCGGCATGCACACTCTGTGTGACGTCTTGGTTCACCGCGAAGAGACGAGTTTCGATACATTTATAGAGCGATTTGTGCGTTGTCTCAAACTCCAAATGGGTATTCGCGTCGTGATTTCTTCAACTACATGGCAATCACTACGAGAGTCAATCCTCAGGAAACCGCTTCAAGACGGAGCAATTTTGTTCGAGTGGGATACGAAACTTGGACCCGAGTGCGCAGGACTCTTGAGGCTCGTTGAAGGGGCTAAGCTGGGCGACTCCATCACTTCCACCTATCGGGGTGCGATACAGGCGCTGCAGATGTCTATGAATGCAGCTCTCAAGGCCTCGCTGAAAAATGTCGTGGGTGTTACGGGCTGGCCTGTCATAGTCAGCCCTGAATATGCCGAACACTTGGCAATGCAGCGGCCCGAAGCTCTGGTAATTTTAGCTCATTATGCCGTTATTCTATACTGGCATCGGCATCTGTGGCTGTTTGGCGATGGTGGCCGCTTTCTCATCGAGTCCATCAGCAGGCATCTAGGCCCGAGCTGGGCTGAGTGGTTGGAGTGGCCGAATCGGAGCTTAAGTGAACCTGGTCGGTTAGGTGGGATGTCATAACATCCCTGCATACAATGATCTTATCTTTGGGGAGCTTTCGCCGGGAGTTAGAAAGTTCTGAAGGCTTTTTATAAAAGCGATCCTCATACCATCCGCTCTACCCTTATGGCTTGAAGACGTGATATTCTTTCCCTTTAGGACTGTAAATTATTTCTGCCTCATTTCTACATGTATCTGGCGACCTCGAGCACCTTGGGAGAGAAATCCAGAGATACCAATTCTATGCTTCCTAGATATTTCCCTTGCACAACCCCAGTTGACAATGAACAACAGACTAGTTCTCTCACCAGCAGACATTCTACGAACGAGGGAAGCAGGATGTTTACCAGAGTCATGTGATTTTACTATTTATTCGGTTGTCATTTCCCGAAACGAATAATAATTTAAAAGAAAACAAATAATAACAATAATTTGGAATATTAAAAGATCCCATCCGAAGATGGTTAGAACAAAAAAAATCAAGTCAAATCAAGCACACACGCCAATTTTTGGCGCTGCTGGGAATCGAACCCAGGTCGAAACGGCGCTGCGGGAAAACCACAACGTTTCATGATGACCACTACACTACAGCACCTTGATTTGTTTGAAAGTTGCTGCTTAGCTTGATTAATAAGGCTTTATCAACTTGACACCGCTGTGTGCCGGGGCTGGGAAAAGTGGTAAATGTAGGTAGGATGAGTGGATGGATTGTCTTGTCTACAATGGCATTTTACCGGATAGTACTTATGGAACTTGATCTATTATGGGTTCCCTCCTCCGTTGAGAGCAGACTTAGTAGTTCAATTGCTTGGATTCTGTTTCGGTTGTGTTACGAGGGCGCGCGTGTCTTGGTTTGACGTTCTGGATCGATTATATATATCTTTTAGAGGTCATTCGGCACCTCCCTGGGCCAACTGAACTCCCCAAATACTCGGCGAGGAAACGTAGAACTAACTGACACCCATGGCCATCTTGAATGAAGTAGTATCATAACATCTCGTGCCAAAATGCTCAGATCGCACCCTGCCGCGAGAAGAAAAGTAGCTTCTATAATCATGTGCTAATGCTAGCGGTAATGTGCTGTGGAAGGTTCCGATCCGTTGAATATGCAGGACGAGCGCGCCTATGCGGAATTATTACACATAGGTCGACAATTTAGTAAGCGTATACACTCAGCTAAAAGGGTCTAGACCATCATGTTGTTCGTAGCTAGCAGCAGCATCGTCTAGCGGCCTCATATGTATCAGTGTGAATGTATTAAATACCCATCGGGAGGTGGCCTAGGACATTTGGACATGGAACCTGCCTCTACCTCTCACCGCATGTACTTTGTGTGCAATGAAGAGTTTGGTGCATTATTGAAAGCATTTGATCATGGTAGGAAGGCGCCAATGCCCGATTATAAGGTGTGTGGGTATGCTTTGTCCCCGGCAGAAGATTGGTAGTGGACAAGAGAAGTAGACCAGCACCACCAAGGGTAACTCAGATTGAAGTACAAGAAAGGAAAACACAAATGCAATAGTGCAACAGTAGCACAGCAGAAGAGATCCCAGCGGATGGTCTCGCAGACACCAAGGAACCGAAACATTTTGATCAAACAACATGGCCAACATAGACTATTCACCATCCTCCAATTGCATTCACGACGCCCCCTAAACAACCAACTCATCGATAATCTTCGATCGGCTCTAGTTGAAGTTTCGACAAGTCCTAGGTAACGAAAGCCAGGTTAGAAACAACCGAGTAAACACATCAATGATGGGAGTCTTACCTTTTTCATGAGCATGGCACATTCAGTGCCTCAAGTAGGACCCATGAGATCACCCTAGTGTATTTGTTGTGTGTTTGCAGCTGCGCCCACCCCTGTTCCTAGCCCCCAACAATTTCTGCCGTCGAACCATTGGGATCCAGACTATTAGCAGCATTGCCTCTCCAGGTGCAGGAAAATTGGAAAGATCCAGGAAATAGAAGACTGGGTAAAGGCAAGATAATATGCATATAAGAAGCAAAAAGATAACAGGGTAACAGGCAACAGGGAAAGGGAATGCCCCTCAGAAGGACCCCAAAAGGGCGTCCTATGAATATCATCATTCGAGGCGTGGTAACTGACGGGGAAAGTTCAACCTGAGATGAATCTAGGCTGACCCGAACAGTGGCATGTAATAACCCGTGCTCATCCAGCGTGGATGTATCATCGTCGCTGAAGATATTGCGGTTCACAAAAGCCCCCAGGAGTGGAGAGTTGGTATAGCCACGAATAGCCCAATATTCCGAAAAGATGCCTCTCAGATGATCACCGTCACAGAGGCGGAAAGTATTGAACCTACCTCAAGACCCCGAGAAGTAGATGTGAGCCTCACGATAGCTCTGAGTGGACGTCTTTCAAGCTTAGAAAGCTCTGAAGGCCTAAGCATAGACCTCCGACTGCTGCCCAGCAGAACCCGGCTGGCAACAAACTTCAACTCAGAACAGGCACCGTGTGGGTGAGAAAGAAAGGGATTGATAAGCAGAGGGGTTATAGAAGAAAAGTAACCTGCTCTCAGAAGACCAGGCACGCAAGACCCTGGAATGAAATCATCATCGAGCAGGTTCAGAGACGAGTAGCTTTGAAAGCAGATTTCAAACTTACCTGACTGGAGGAAGTCTCCAACAGGAAGTCTCTGGATGATGGCTGAAAGCCAGGTAGGGGGGTTTTACAGTGGGGAGCCTTAGGCGGTGCTGCGTGTGGGCTTTGTTGCGTATGGGCAGTGTCGCATATGGGCGTAGCCGCCTAAGGAAAGATGGGCGTAGACAGATGGATGGGTAAAGAGCGATGAGTAGGCAAGGTTGAGGAAAGAAGAGAGCTGGGATGAGGGAGGAGAGGGATTATAAAGGAGGGAGGGCGGAGGAGGAAGGGAGAAAGTGCGAGCCAAGGGAAGCGAGAGGCAGGAAGTGAATGGGGACAGGGGAACAGGGAAAAGTGATGGGGGTAAAGTGTTGGAAGTGAAGTGAAGGGAATGGGGTGAAGGTCTTCCTCCAGGGAAGTGGTGTTGCTGTCACGGCCTACGCCTGGTGTACAGTTGAATTGGTGGGAAAGTAAATGGAAGGGGCATTCAATATATAGCCACTTGGGCAGTAGGGAAAGCGGCATGTTCAGCTTCTGTACGAGCATTCAAATGGGAGATTCCGTGGCACTGGATATGTGCAACGAGGCAACCCCCGGGAATAATGCCAGTTGACACCCGGGCAACCCGATAGTAGGCTGCGATGAAGGAACTTACCGGAATTCAAAGGACTTGATTGAATTAGGCAATAGAATCAGAGCCACCTTCTATGTATGTGTGTGCGTCACGGGTACGCCTAGTTACTGCACCTTCCGGGCAATGCTAGATTTCTAGACCTACTACTGTATCAACCAGCTTCCCAATCAGCAGTTCATATACATGTGACTACATGATCGATTATGGTAGCAGGTTTGCCATAGCAGCTCAATATAGTTGTGATCAATTCGATTTGGTTTCAGAGATATTTCCCCATTAACACTCAACATAGACGGTGAAGGAAAGAGATATGAACTAGATTCACTTTATTATCCTTTCATCCTCTTCCTACTGGGCATGAATACAAGTGACCTTTTCCCAAGCACATCTAGATTGATAGTAGCCGTGAGATTCAACATTCCTATGACATATGTAGTTTATAGCATAGATGGAAAAAAAACCATTAGATGCCTCTGCAGTACCAGGCCATCGTGGGCCTCCTTATTTATATGTAGGCGCGTACTACTTCACTAGCCTGTGTGAGAATGGGTTGTTGCTATGTAGGCAAAATCCGAAGGCATCACCATCAAGAATCGGAATTGTCAGCTGAAGACTAAATCTGTCCCAGCACAAGCCAAGTCCACAGCTACGGTCGTGGTTACGGTGTCGGGAAAGACCCGGATTCAGGCTCGGAACGCACACGCTACTCCATTGTGTCTTTTCCCTCGTCACCGTCTCTATAGTGAGTTACTTTTTGTACACCGGAAGAAAAAGCAAGGTCCAACGCCGTCCCAGTCAATTCTTTGCATTCTTTAACCCCCATCCCTTGTCCTAATCCAGCCAATTTGCATGAACGATGTCCCAACCGAACCCAAAGAAGTAGTACAGGAAGCGGAAAGTATGCAAGGTAGATGAGAGCAAGAGAGACCATGGAAAGGTTTTCATCAGACACCGAATCGAGAAGGGGCAAAAGCCGGAGAGCAAAGGAGATAAAGGTGGCGTAGAAAAAAAAACACATCTGAATATAATAGGAAGACACTGGCAAATGTCGTAAACCGTGAACAAGCAACATAAGTAAGAATAAAAACAAAGCGATAACGTTTTTTTCCATTCAATACATCATGAGCGCAACCCTGCAGAAAAGATCAACCAAAGATGTAAAACCAGCCAAGCTCTCATTGAGAGTAGAGATTACACACTTGAGAGTGACATAGAGGGGAAAAAGTGTTAACAAGTGAATATAAGAGGAGATAGGTTTTCAATCCAGGGCTTGCCGCGCCCGAGGTAAAAGAGAAAAAGAAACGAGCCAATAGGAATCTCATCACCCGGAAAAGATGCAACGCCATAATCCTTTAGTGACCGTAATTGCCTCCCCAGCCTCCGCGTCCAGAGTTTCCGTAGTAATTGGCAAACCCTGCGCCGCCGTAGTTACCGTATCCAGTGGGCTGGTGGTGGGTCTGGCTGGCTGCAGCCTGGTGGCCGCCCAGGGCACCCAATCCGCCATACTGAGGGTTCAGGTGGGGGTAGCCACCGAATCCCTGCTGGCCCTGCTGACCCTGCAGCGGGGGAAGGCCGGTTTGGGCCTGAGGCTGACCAGCGGCGCTGTTGGTTGCGGAGCCAGGACGGTTAGCCTGGGCAAGAGAAGGACTGGGTCCCGCAGCCTTCGGAGTATCGAAGCTCTTCGTCTCCTCCGTGGTCACCGGAGGCTGCTGGGTGATCGGCTGGTTCTGTCCGAAGCCGCCTTGAGTACGACCGAAGACGTCCGACATGCCGGTTGCGAAGGCATTGGAGCCGGCGGCTGCTGACTGCTGAGTCTCGGATGGCTGGGCGGATCCAGTGCGGCCGTAGACCGAGTCACGACCGGGAATGGCCTGGTTGAAGGTGGCCGCTGTAGCGGGCGACGACGAGTGGTCATACGAGAAGGCGTGAGGCTGACCATACATTCCAGCCTTTCCGTACGGGCCATATTGGCTGCCGTAACCATATTGAGTGCTGTGAGGAAGGTAGTGGTCATCATATCTCCGGGCATCATCGTACATCGGGCGGTTCCTGCCGTACTGGTTCATCTGGCCAATGTACGAAGCATAGTGAGGGTTGGAGTAATACGGGTATCCGTAGCCGTAGCTGTGAGCGCCCTGGCCAGGCATGTGCTGAGCCGTAGGGGTCTGAGTAGCGCCAGGAAGGGTGGGGTTAGGAGTGGTGTGGCCACTGTTAGGAGCTTCAACATGGCCGTAGCGGCTAGGAGGCTGAGTGGTAGGAACATGCGGTTGCACTTCGGCGCCAGAAACACCAAATCCTGCTCTCTGGGCAGCGACCGTGGCATCTTGAGACTGACCGTACGTGCCGTAGTAGTTGTAGGGAAGACGTTGGTCGACGGCATAGAACGGAGAATACTCGCTTCCGGTCGTGACGGTAGGCTGCACAGGAGCTTGGTTGGCAAAGGGCTCCTGGATTTGGGGTTGAGGCTGCGTGACCTGCTGGGTGAAGGGATCGTAGGGCTTATGAGCGTCGGTGTAGCGGGCGAAGTCAGTGAAGGAGTTTTCAGCGGCAGAGACCTGGGGCACGGGAGGAAGTCCCGGAGCCGGGCGAGAGACTGCAGGGGTTTCAGTGGGCACCTGAGCCTGAGTGGAAGGAGGCAACGAGGCTCGAGGAGCAACAGGGGAGTGCTGAGGGGGCTGAGCACGGGTCTCAGCTTCTTCTCTGTTCTCATCAATGTCAACATCGGCGGCATCGCCGTTCAATCCCATGCTGCCAAACTGGACCGCAGCACGATCCACAGCATGGTTTCCTGGCATGACCACAGCTTCCTGTTGTTCCATCACACGACGTTGAGTGCCAGGGGTGCGGGTGCTCTGCTTGAAGGCACTCGAAGGGTAAGTTCCAGGAGCAGCGCGCGTGGGAGTGGCAGCCGCTGCAAGGTGAGTAGAGTCAAGGACACTGCCCACGGTGCTAGCTGCGGTAGCCGTGGGAGCAGGAGGAGAGACATCGGGGATCTGGGCAAGGTTGTTCTTCGTCAAGTCATCCTTCGGAGCGGGGACATCAGCGGAAGATGGAGTAGCGGCAGGAGCTTCTTCTGCGGCCGGTTGAGGTTGAGGAATAGCTGGTTCGGGTGCTTTTTCGGCAGGGACAGGAACGGGGATAGGGACCGGGACGGGAACAGGAGCCTGAGCAGGAGCCGGGGCTGGGGCAGGAGCCGGGGCGGTTTCAACTGGCTTCTGCTCCGTTACAGGCGCAGCAGCAGGCTTCTCGGGGGCAGGGGCAGAGGTGGTAGCAGGAGCGGGAGCGGGTGCAGGAGCAGGAGCAGGAGCAGGAGCGGCAGGTTTCTTCTGAGGAGGAGGCGGCGCCGGTTTGGCAAACAAGCTAGCCCAACCCTTCTTTGTGCCCTCCGGGATCACACTGCTCTTGGGTGCCTCCTTGGCGCCATCGTCAACGTTTTCTGCAGCAGCAGGCTCGGCATCGACGGTCTTTTCGGGCTTGGTAGCCGCGGCAGGCTCAGGAGCAGCCGCAGGCGTAGCTGTGGTCTCCTCGACAGAAGTGGCGACAGCTGGCTTCTCCGTGCGAGTTCCGTTGGTATGAGCACCGGCCCGACCTCCACGACCTCCACGACCACGGTCACCACGGGCGCGACCACGACCTTCAAAGCCACCACGGCCACGACCTCGAACCGAGGGGGCGACTGTCTCGACGGGAGTGCTCTGTACCTCCTTGGTCTTAGGGCGGCTGCGGTCCGTAGTCTTCTTCTTTACCTCGCCCCATTGAGCGACATTGCCTGTGGGAATAGAAGCAGTAGCGTCAGTAAAACCCAGAAACACTGAGCTATTCCAAGTAGCAGTATGAAAATCATACCTTCACTGATGCGATCAATTGCCTCCTCAAGGTCACCATTTGCATCCTCCAGAGCGAAGACCAGATCCTCATCAGTCCAATCAGAGAACAGCTCCTTCAGCATGGGCAGAGTGTCCGAGTATTTCTTCTTCATCTGACCAAGCTCTCCCTCGTCTTCATATGCGGTGGGTGCGCCGTCTGAGTTGTCTGCCTTTGTGGATCTGCTACCACCACGACCACCTCTGGAGCTATAGCCGCCACGGCCACCACGGGTAGATACCCTGCCACGAGAGGCAGAAGGCCTTGTTTGAACTTCAGACATATCTGTTATTGGTATTTATGGTTCTCCCGTATGGAGAAGTAAGATGAAGGAATCGGAGAGGACCCAACGTGGACGAAGGGAGGAAATCAAGGTGCGGCTAGTGGGAAGAAAAAGCGGGTAAAAAGGTCGTAACTTAGTACGGTAGCAATGATGAGATGCAGCCTCACGAGAGAGGTCAGCACCAGAACCACTAAGGGCACACAAGGACCGCCAGGATTTTGGGTTTGGGAGGGAGGAAGAGGAGAAGAAAGAGACCGAAAGAGTCGAGAGATAAAAAAAGGATGCAAAAGACACAAGAAAAGATAAAAAGGAAATAATAATTAGAGGTGAAGGGGGAGGAGGTGCAGAAAGTTTAGTAGGGAAAGACTACTACTTAGCAGCAGATCGAGTTCATTGAATGGATGGGGTTCGAGGTGTGGATGGGACGGAAGGGGAAGAGAAGGCGACTTTCGGTCGGTCGCGTTGGTTGCCCGCGCCCCGTTTTTAGCGAGCATGCGGTCCTGGGCAGTGTTACCTGCTTTACCTTACCGCGTTCCAATTTACCAACCCGATCACTGGGATAACTACGGAGTAGTAGTAGTACTACTACTTTGCCAACTGACTTAATTGCTTAGCTACGTACAGTGTTACTGGTGCGATTGCTAGTAGATGAGAAATGAAGTTGATGGTTCCAAATTGTGCTTTTTTTTTGCTCATTATTGAGGTAGAACTGCTCTCTCTACCAATCGGTTTGTTACTTACCTCGTACCACCTCGCCTGATGGGCGTTCCGAGTCTTTGGGTTCGCTCTGTCGATGATTTCGTCATCACTACTTACTGCTAATATTATGACGATGGTAATGTGGAAATCAGTTAAGCCAGGCATGTGTTCCTTCAGATTCGTGGTGGACCGGCATCTGCCACACTGTATTTATCCTACATCTGTTCAAATTCCGACTGGGCGACCAGTCAACTCAATTGAGGGATAGATCATCTTCAGCTCCCTTCCAAATCACAGCCAGGCTGATCGCGTGGTGAGGTGGCACTGGCAGCCCTTGCTCACCGCCCGTCGTTTTGGGCCAAAATTGCTCGTGACTTGCTGGATAAGGCGCAGCCCGGGACCTGTCCCCAGCAGAAGGGGTCCAGCCAGTGTCGACAGCCTTCATTTACCATTATCTAGCTGCTTTTTGCGACAGGCGCCGCGTGTGTGATAATTCTTCCACTATGAGGGCCTCCCCGGCCGTCAGATATCCTTGGTCTAAATTGCATCTCCCGCTCCCCCGCACCCCTCGTCAGTCCGAGCAACTCCTCAATGCCATCACATCCTCCTTCCGTCGCCAGCTCGATCGTGAATATCCGACCAACAACCCTTCTACATCCGACCGTAATGGAGCTTCTGCCGAGCATCCACCAGAAAATTCCCATTCGTCTGCTCATGCGACTGATAGACTTCTCCACAACATCTTGGACAACCCGCTTTTCCGGGTAGCCCCCTCGGCCTCCCCCATCTCCAGTAATGCGTCAGGCATGCGCGATGCGAAACAACGAAGAATGTTGACAGAGCCCATGGTGGTATTCGACGAATTGGCAGCGGCAGGACATGTCACTAAAGGCGACCTTCTCCAATGCTTGCAGTATCAGTTAATGCTTGCAAGAGGTACCGGCGATGACTTTGTCAAGGCCATGAAAGATTCCAAGGCAGGGACCAAAGTTGTCAACTGGTGGCTTGCGTCGGGTTGGCGAGATCGGTTAAAGATATTTGATCATCGACAGACGTCTGCCACCTTGGTGAAGTTCATGGTTGCGGAGGGCATGCAAGATACTGTTTTGACCTGGTTGGAAATGTTGGCCAATGCTGATCTTCGGGCCTTCAATGGCCATATCAGCCGAAGCCTCGCCGAGCGTGTCGCTAGAAATCTTTTGACTGATTTCCTTGCCGCTGAGAATCAATATGGAGGTGGCTTGTCCTCCGCTATGCGGTACTACGTGCAGGTAGGAGATATGTATTTCTCCATGGAGGATCTGCATAACAGACGTGACACGAAAAACCTTCTTCGACACGCCGGTAAATACCTGTTCCAGCAGGTCAGTCGGGAAGTACCGAATGATAATAACGTGGTGTCTGCATCTGTCTATGAAGAATACGCCAGGGTAATTGCTACCGTGTGTACGGACTTTGTCACTGCCTCAGTGGCTCTCTATCACCCCACAATACCCGACCCGAAGCCCTTTCTTCGGTATGTGTATAATAAGGATATGCCCACGTTGCAGACATGGCCGGTGGGCCTACGAGAGGTATTTGTGCGCAGTGGCTCGGTCGCGCTCCGTCTTTTGATGGACCAGGGGAAGCGGGGAGATGCCACATGGCTGGCAGGTATCCTGCAGCACGTGTCAGACACGGATAAAGCGAAGGTCGAACATGAAGCATCCGCAGATGAAAAGGCTTTGCTTTCTCGACTACTTCGAGTAGACATGGCGTGGACCTGATTGATGTAACCGTTCTTCTACAGCGTTTGTGGAATAATTTACGAAAAGTCTTCATGCAATGCAGCTCTTTGACCGGGCTGATTTGCGTCACGGATCCTAACGGAAGCGCGCAGATCGAGGGGATGAGATTCGTCAGCCATGTTTCGCTGCCAACCAGCCAGCAGCATTGTCATTGCGACAGTCACACCAAAGCACCAACTCCCCCCGGCATTAATACTCCGCATCGGACTCCACTCCTGCCGCTAAGGGGTGCTTTCTCCTCTTCTTGGCGTGCTTACCTCTAACGACAACCCCGGTGCAGCTAGGGCTTATCTCTTCCCCTCAGGCTGAGCATCGGTGCAATTCTTAGTGGTTCTGTTTATTTCTCGATCTGGAATGCAAGAGGGGACTGCCGAGATTGGGTTCCGCGTGAATCGGGCTAGCGCCCCTGGTCGTGCCTTAGTAAACGTCACGGCGCAACCTCACCTCGTCTTCTTCTCGGACCTTCTCCCAACAGCCGCTCCGTCTGAGCAGATGATCTTCGGCTTCTCCGTCATCCATTGATTGAAATACTAGTCGCATACCATTCGCGATCACAAGTTTTGCAGACAAGACGAAGGTACCTTTGACGAAACTTCACCATTTCCCGCTTTATCCAGCAATTGCGGGCAGTTATGACTTCCCAACCCAGTAATCACTCCAAAACATCATCAGGTATGTCAAGGTCCGGTTCTATAAACCTATCGCCTTGTGGTTTCTCCTCGTCCGGCTCTCCCATACTCCAGATGTTATATACTGACAATTCAGAAGAACAAAAGCCAACAAACGGCGCCAATCTTCCAGCGAAACCATCCTCCGCGACTGAGCCCGCTGGGGAGAGCAAGCCTACTTCAAACACCAAGACCGTTGATGAAGCGAAATCTACCGATGAGACCGGACCCCGCTCGCAGGTTCCCACATCTGTAGATACAGCTCCCAAGGAGTCTGTTACTGAGTCGAATGTGGGTGAGAAGCGGGAGCACGAGGTGACACCCGCGATAGTGGAAGCTGATAAAACTGGCGCTGATGATGCAACGGAGCCTGCAACCAAGAAGAAGAAGAGGAATTATGCAGAGAAAAATGGACCGGAAACCCCACCGCCATTTCCTACGACTGCGAAGCACACTAAGAAAGGCCTAACTACAAATGGTGACAAGAAGAAGGGTGGGCGATCCAAAACTGCAAAGGAATCTGTCAAAAGAGAGCCCCCGACGGATGGGATCAGTAGTCGAACACGCAGTCGCACTAAGGTTGCTCTCTGAAGCCTCTGATCGTTTGTCTCATGAAGTTAGGAGTGGCATTCATCAAGATGGCATTTGTCGAAAAACAGACGGAAGTTAGAACACCTCTTGTGTATGAGAGTATGAATTGCTTTGAATAGCAGAATATGAACTTGATTAGCATGGCTGCCATGATAATTTGAATTATTCTCTATGCCATTGAGGACAGCCCTATCGTAGCCATCTCTGGCACTTCTACTCGAGGCGTATTCTAGGGCTGCCGACCTCTCGTAATTGCGGTATCTCAAATCGCCGAAATCGGCGATGACAGTGCACGCTGAGTCACATTCCGGGACGGAACAACCACTCTTCTTCCCCGCTATCACCAGAGGGGCAAGTCTGTGTCATAGGTCCAGCAGCGATAGCATTAATTTCTCGTCGAAGAACTTTAAAAATTCTGATTCTGAACATCAACTCTACGCAGATAACACCCAATTGCCATCTTACAAACATGTCCTCCAACAAGATCTGGCTGCGTGCCGAAACCAAGCCCGCCGAGGCTCGGTCTGCTTGTGAGTATTGGACCTCAAGCCAATAGCATATTACTCTAGGATACTAATATGGTGCAGTGACCCCGACTACCTGCAAGGCTCTTATGGATGCTGGATATGAAGTGACTGTCGAGCGCTCCACCCAGCGGATTTTTGATGGTAAGAGAGACATCTTCCTAACACACGATTACAATGACGTTTAAGGGGCTACTACGGCTGGTTAGCAGCTGGATCCTTTAATGCTTGTCATCTCCACACTCGGATTTGTGAACCTGTCTAACATGATTATCTCTTTTTAGACGAAGATTTTGCCAAGGTATGCGTGTAGAAGCACGTCACCCTTTTGTTCGTACGGAATCTCACCTTTCTCATCTTACAGATTGGCGCACCGCTGGTGGAGGAAGGTTCTTGGGTGAAGGATGCCCCCAAGGATGCCTACATTCTGGGTCTCAAGGAGCTTCCTGAGGATGATTTCCCCCTTGAGCACGTTCACATCTCCTTTGCACACTGCTACAAGCAGCAGGGTGGCTGGGAGCAGGTCCTCAGCCGCTGGCCTCGGGGAGGTGGTACTCTCTTGGATCTTGAATTCCTCACTGATGATGTTGGTCGGAGAGTCGCTGGTAAGAACTATGCATGAATATGTACCATTACAGCAGCTGATCTTATGCCTTAGCTTTCGGTTGGTCCGCCGGTTATGCAGGTTCCGCTTTGGCTGTTAAGAACTGGGCTTGGCAGTTGACGCACCCTGAGGGCGAGCCTTTGCCTGGTGAGGTTCCGTACATCAACCAGGATGCCCTGATCGAGTCGGTCAAGAAGTCCCTCGAGGAGGGTAAGAAGCAGTCTGGCCGCTCTCCCAAGATCCTTGTCATTGGCGCTGTGAGTTATCCGTCTCGTCTAACCTTACAACTCTTCTGACAATGTCACAGCTCGGCCGTTGTGGCAGTGGTGCTGTGCAGCTCGCCAAGGACGTGGGTATTCCAGACTCCGACATCGTTCGGTGGGATATCGAGGAAACCAAGAAGGGTCAGTTGTCTTTAGCCTTTTATTGCTTTCGTGCACTAACATCTACTGCAGGCGGTCCTTTCCGGGAAATCGTTGAGGATGTCGATATTCTCGTCAACTGCATTTACCTCAGCGCACAGATCCCACCCTTCGTTACTCCAGAGACTCTTACTTCGCCGAACCGCCGCTTGTCGGTCATCTGCGATGTGAGCGCTGATACGTAAGGCTCCCATTTCCCGACCTTGGGAATTCCGCTGACCATTGTATAACTTCTTTCTTATAGTACCAACCCCCACAACCCTCTCCCTGTGTATTCTATCACTACTACCTTTGACAAGCCTACTGTTCCCGTCACCTTGGCAGGTGGAAGCCAGGTCGCTGGCCTGAGTGTGATCAGCATCGATCACCTTCCGTCTCTTCTGCCCCGTGAGAGCTCGGAGATGTTCAGCCAGGCCTTGCTCCCTAGCTTGCTCCAGCTGAAGGACCGGCAAAACGCCCGCGTCTGGAAGCAGGCTGAGGACCTTTTCAATGAAAAGGTTGCTACGTTGCCCGAGTCCCTACGGGCCTAAATGATGCACTTCTTCAAAATCAGGCTGGCTTCTGAAAAAAAAAGGATTTTTGCGTGTATTATGGGTACCGATTGATACGATGCTTTCCTGAAAATCTCGATGGTTTATGGATGTTAGCATGTTATGATATGAGACTATTGACTAGAATAGAGGCAACCAAAAGTGTTGTTAAAGTAATATCATGCGTTATGGGGTAAGCTCCCACGAAGTGTACAGTGCTAGTGTTTTCGCGTGGTAGTTTCCTTTGTTTTGTGACTCGGGCTGAGGCGGAGGCTCAGGCAAATAGAACATTCGAGTGCCCCTCCTCCTTCTCACCCCGATCACACCGGGCACCCCCGCTCATCATTATTGTTTCTCGTGGGGTTCGTTCGGACTTCGTGCTCTTAAACCTAACCTGCCTGTATCCGCAGTGGTTGTTAGCTTGATTGTCAGATTGCTTCGTTACACTGAGCCTCGCCATGCTATTACAGGAGGCAGCAAGGGATTTGCGTGTTCTATCGACAGGAGTGAGCCCTTCGAGCTTGCAACCATCCCCTATTCCCTGAAATTATAGCTTTGTGGATGTCTCGGACTACCACTGGGATCTCTTGGTTCATCCTCAAATCTTCGGAATAGTTGAACCATAGTGAATCACCAATAAAGTAATGTGGGGATTATGAACCGCTGTGGGAAACGCCGAAGTCTCCCGTCGGTGCGCTGAGCATAGCGGGCGCTCGGCGCTGAGAAACATCCGAGAATACCAAGGAAAACAGAGAAGCAGCCCTGCTACCGCCTATCCAACGAGAAGTCTTCCGTTGCGGCTACCGCGTCGAATAGGTTCGTCAAGTATTCTCGTGTTTGGCATGTACTGGAGTGGGATACCAGCCGCCTCATTACTCTATTTTGGTGAGAACGCTGTCATTGGCGGCCCCCCTCCTGTCTACCTGAAATTACCCCATGCCCTCTCCACACCCTCGGTTCTATGGGGGAACTGCTGCTGACGGTTATCCCGCTCATAGCCATCGAACAACTGATAAAACCCCCCATCTGATCCCATGGACCCCTGAAGGCTGCGTATATGTGAGAGGATACAAGTGTAGGAGGAAAATTTCGGCTTGGCTCGTCTTCTTGGCACCGGAGTTCCGTGTCTGTTTGAACTACCCAGCTTCATGGCACATCTTTCGATGGATCAACCATAGCATTGACGTCGACGACCGCTTCTCTCCGTCCCCCAGTCCTTCTCTCCTCAACTACACAACCCGGCACATATAAGGGGCGATGCAGGAAAAACCAAGCACTGTCGCCGCTTATGCGGCGGGAGCATCTCTTGCGGCTATTGCTTTATTCTATGTCTTCGGCCCCAACTACACTATCGATGGAGACGAGTCACACGACAATTCCCGCAAGAAGAACATTGTTGGCTTGTCCAACCCCGCCAATGACTGCTTCATTAATTCGGTGTTGCAGGCTCTTGCAGGGCTTGGTGATCTACGTGTCTACCTGATCAGAGAGCTCCATAGGCGTGAACTGGACGGTTCTGATTTATACAACGAACTTCCCTCACCGGATGATATGCCTCGGGATGCGAAGCCGGACAGGATGAGGGAATTGCAACAGGGTACCATCACGAGAGCTCTCAAGGAGATGCTCGACCGACTGAACGAACGCCCGATCTACAAGAAAACCATATCTGCGCGGCCCTTCATCCAGTCTCTTGAGTATGCCTATCGGACGCGGATCAGTCGTAGTCAGCAGGATGCGCAGGAGTTCTTGCAGATTGTCGCAGAAAGACTTTGCGATGAGTACCACGCCGGCGTTAAAGCACGATCACGAGCGAAGACCATACCGGAGTTAACGCCAGGTCCGGAGTCTGTAGAACCAGGCAATGAGACTTTTCCCAACAGCCCTGCAGAGGTTGAGGTGCGGATTGATGACGGATCTGAGAACGGGTTGCCCGCCATTATCGACAACAAACTCAAAGAAATCGACCACGAGTACGGCTTCCCTTTCGAAGGAAAGCTCGAGTCCCAGATCGAGTGCCTGTTTTGCCACTATCAATACAAGCCTAACCAGACTTCTTTTGTAAATTTGACCTTGCAAGTGCCTCAAAAGAGCTCTACCACGCTTAGCGCCTGCTTTGACGGTTTACTCAAAACTGAATATATCGAAGATTTCAAGTGCGACAAATGTCGATTGCAGCATGCTCTTGAGGTCAAGGCCCAGGAATTGCACCGGACCCGCGCCAAAGATGACCGGACCAGGCTCGAGGCAGAAATCCAGCAAATTCAGACAGCCCTCGCCACAAACCCAGAAGGTCCTTTGGAGGGTGTAATCTTGCCAGCTTCTGAACTCGCTCCCAAACGAAAAATTGCGAGGCATATGCGGATAACGGCCTTCCCCAAAATCATTGCCATTCATCTTTCGCGATCGATCTTTGACCACAGCAGCTCTACCAAGAACGCAGCCAAAGTATCTTTTCCGGAGCGGCTGCCTTTGGGTGGTATCTTGACCCGAGAATGGTACAAGCTGTTGGCAATTGTCTGTCATAAAGGCAGCCACCATAGCGGACATTACGAGTCATTCCGACGCAATACCCTTTATCCACCCTTCTCAACGCCAGATGTATTCAGTTCGTACGCTCAGAGTCGGGCAACTAGCGAAAACCCATCCGAGGCGCCTAGCCCTCAGCTAAAGGCTCGCAACTCGTCAGAGAGCGAGCCGGCACCCCTAAGCATCTCGACATCGACAGGGTCACCGACCGGTCCCTCTCAACTGCAACCACCCCCGTCACCGATGCCTCGACCGACATCGAGCCCACGAGTGTCTTTCCAGAGCACTCGCTCCAAGTCGTCAACATCCAAGCAAAACCTATCGCCTGTGTCAGACCCGCACAGCTCATCCTCCACTGAGGGTGGACGTTGGAGCAAGTCATTCTCGCGAGCGTCGTTCACCAGCGATCGCAGTACGCCAGCAACTTCAGTTGAAGCATCGGCCGGATCCAGCAGTCGGCTCCGTCGACGCCGTAAGCAGAACGACCGATGGTGGCGTGTCTCGGACGAGAAAGTCAAAGAATGCAAAACATCCGATGTTTTGGGGATGCAGCGCGAGGTCTACCTCTTGTTCTATGAGATTGAGAAGCCCACGCCTGGCGCGTAAGCGGTCTTCAATTTCACTTCTATTTTATGCATATACGAGGGGGGGAAAAGAACAAACGCATACTGGATAAATAGAGGAGCATCTCGGGGGTACATACAAGCCCATTTCACCGACCCATGTAAGGAGCCTGCTCGCGCAGCGGCTCAGGAATGACAGTTATGCAAAAGGAACATCAAAACCATATTAGACAGTACACAGTATTAGACACATGCACGAGGTTCCTACTTCTTATTTTTCAAGATAGTAAAAGCACAGCAATTCTACTACTATCCAGTAACACTCACATTCCCGCGTCCCCTGACTGTCATACGACGGGCACGACCGCTAATGCAGCGCGCCCCTTGAAAAACAGGGAACCCAATCACCTCATCACCGCCTTAGTCAGTGCAGGGAGCCCCCGGAACCGCCTCCCGTCCCAACAACACTCCCTGATTGGAGCGCACAACACTTTTCTGTTCCAGGTTCCGAATATCCCTGCCATCATTTCAATATTTATTATTGTTTATTCTGGTGTGTTACTACTATTGAATCTCTCCAACACCGCATAATCTCACCGACCTAGTTTCCGCAACCCTTATCGCAAATTTTCTAATTTTCTTTTCTTTCCCTTTTCTCTCATACTTTGTCAATTTGTTCTGCCTACTTACCAATTCCTCTATCAATTCGGGTGTAGGCATCACATACTACATCTCACCTTACCGTCTTTCATAACCAAAAAAAAAAGGCGAAATACAAAACACACCATCACACAATGCCTCCCAAACGCGCAGCATCTAGCGCCTCAAAGGCCAAAACCGAGACTGCCTCGAAGACTGCTGCTGCCGACAAGGTGAAGAAGACCGCCAACACCAGCGCGAGCGCAAAACCCCAGGCTTCTTCGAGGAAGCGTAAGGCTGCAGACTCTGTGGAAGAGACGACAACGTCAGGGGCTGCACCAGCGGCGCCGGCGCGCGTGACCAAGAAGCAGAAGGGTGAGTTCAATCGATCAATTGCGTTGCGAAATTAGTGTCCTGCTTTGTTTTGGGGTTTGTTTTTGTGGCGCGTTCGATGATGTTGCTCCGCGGAATGTTGAGCTAACGGGTATTTGTTTCGTTCCGGTAGAAGCTCTGGCCATCATCAACCACGCACCTACTCAGCGCCTCGATGTGTATGTCTTTGGAACGAATTGCTACGGTGAATTGGGTCTTGGTGATGCGACGAAAAAGTCTGAAATTCCTGGTCCGGTCCTGAACCCGAAGCTGCCCGCGGATTCGGTCGGTGTCGTGCAGTTGGCTATCGGTGGTGTGCACTCGGCTGCTCTTACGCACGATAACAAGATCCTTACTTGGGGTGTCAATGATGAGGGTACACTGGGTAGAGATACAAAGGAGGAGCGCAAGGTGGAGGAGAACGGTGATGGCGTGAATGGCGATGAGGCTAAGGAGGAGTCGGACTCGGACTCTGATGATGATGAGGTTGACCTCAACATGAAGGAGGCGACTCCCACGGCTGTGGACTCTGCTCTCTTCCCTGAAGGTACTGTTTTCACACAGATCACCGCGACGGATAGTGCCACTTTTGCTCTCACTCAGGAGGGTCGTGTCTATGGTTGGGGTACATTCAGAGTGAGTTGCCACGCTTATTTTTGAATCATTGTTATTTTTGATCTAACTGGGAACAGGGAAGCAACGGTGTGATCGGTTTCTCTCCCGAGACGAAGATTCAAAGACAGCCAGTCTTGGTCCCCGGTCTCGAGAAAGTGACACAGCTTGCGTCTGGCGCACAACACGTCCTGGCGCTCACGGCGAAGGGCGCTGTTTTGACCTGGGGTTGTGAGGAGCAGAACCAGCTTGGTCGGAGAATTTCTGGACGTCTGCACGGCAAGCTCGAGAGTCTCATCCCGGGACAGTGCGCTCTTCCGTCGGATGTCGTGAGCATCGGAACTGGTTCTTACCACTCCTTTGCTGTCCGCAAGAACGGTCGCGTGCACGCCTGGGGTTCTAACAACTTCGGGCAGACGGCCGTTCCGATGAGCGCTGGAGAAAGCGATGCCGTTGTGCTCTACCCGACGGAAGTCAAGTCTTTCCGCAAGCACAGCAAGATTGTCTCCATCTGCGGTGGAAAGGACCACAGTGTGGCTGTCACCGAAGACGGAAAGTGCCTTTCATGGGGACGCGTGGATAACAAGGCTCTTGGTATCCCACTGGCGGACATGCCGGAGGAGGAGCTTGTGCACGATGAGCATGGACGGCCCCGTATCCTGACGGTGCCAACTCCCCTCACCGACATCAAGGAAGAGGTTGTCTTCGCGACAGCTTCCAGTGACCACTCCTTTGCTATCACCAAAGACGGTCAGGCGTACAGCTGGGGTTTCAACGTACAGCGTCAGGCCGGCCACCGCGATGTGGATGAGGTTGAACGGCCAACCCTCCTCCAAAACAAGCACGTTAACGGAAAGAAGCTGGTTGGAGCCGCAGGAGGAGGGCAGTTCAGTATGCTTGTTGGAGCCTACTCGCCGCAAGTGAACGGAACCGATGCTTGATATTTCTTGATGCGATTTTTGCAATAGTTCTGTTACCCATTTGAATTGAGCTCTATGTATTATTATGTGACAGTAGTTACACTCCAATCACGAGAATTTTTGGGGATACGCGCTCCTAGTAGGAAGTGGATACTGATTGTATGCGTAAACACAACACTACAGACATGAACTAGCTGCTTCGATGCCGTTGGGGTTAGTTTTCCTCGGGTCTCGAACAATCCTGACTAGCCAGCCCGTCATCCGGACCATGCAGGTTGAACGTTTCGCCGGTGGTTATCCGGTTTTAGGCCCGGAATACTACAAGGACGAGGATATCCCCAACCCGGGGTTACCCAAGGCTCCACATATCGGCGGAAGAGCACCCCCTCTTTATCTTATTTTCAGATCAGCTGGACCGGGGAAGGACAGTCTAGGCCGTGACCGGCAGAAAAGCAACGAAGTGGTTGGAACATCCTGCAACGAGAACGGAGGAAAATTCCCGCTCAATTCTCCGGTGTTGGATGAAGCACGAAAGAAATACGGAGAGAACTGGGTCTATGTTTTCGCAGGCAGGAACCCAAAAGGGGTCAGTAGCCGAAATGGTAGTCCAGTGCAACCGGTTGACCATTGATCACAGCGACGTGATGATGTACCCTCTAGCCCTGTCTATGCTGCTGTATGCAGACCCTGATGAGAAACTACGTACCTGCTATGTAGGTGTAAGGCGGAGTACTGTATCCACCTTTCTAGCAGACCAGCAGCAATACTGCTGCTTTGATTCCTGGACGATAGAAAGTCGGACCGAAGGCAAGGCAGCCTGAATGATGTCATGTGATGGGCGCGGGGATTCCCGGGAGAATTATGCAGCCTGAGGCAGCCCACAGCGTCATTGCGGGCTTCCGAATGAACCCCACCATAGCAGGCAGGAAAGGGAACAAGATGGAAGCATCATCTCATAGCCTCGGACTAGATCTGTCCGGTGTTGAAGACTTTAAAAAGATCTCTACAAGATCCCGGATAGAAATTGGAAATTTCTTCCCCCCTTCCCTCCAAGTCTCTTCTTTACCCTTCTTGATCTGCAATCATCTCTCATTCAATAGCATCACCACGAACAGCTCTCTCCCGTGGAACCCCAACCGGTCACTGAAATCATACTGAACACATCATTCCCCACCACCCGGTGAGTCCTTCGAGTACCGTTGGCCCCTCCATGTCCCAAGTTCCCCCCCTCCTGGTCCTGCGTTGCCCCTCCTTGCCCGTGCTCGTCATTTAAATGTCCAGCTCCGTATTCGTCGCTCGGTAAAGCTTTTAGTCCTCTGCCACAGAATTTATTTGGTTCCTCTGTCTCGCTCCTCCTCCTGTTGTCCTCTTCTCTTCTTCTCCATTCATCAATCTATCAATTACTCATCAGTTTACCTCCTTTAGTCCTCATCTACGAACTATCACAATGGGTGTCCTTGAACAGCTCTCCCGCAAGTCCGGTGTCATCGTTGGTGATGACGTTCTCCGTCTCTTCAACTACGCTAAGGAGAAGGGCTTTGCTATCCCCGCCATTGTAGGTCTCACCACCCCTCAATTGCATCCCGCAAAACTAGACTCCAGTGACTAACAGCGGCCCCCTTCACTTTAGAACGTGACTTCCTCCTCCACCGTCGTCTCTTGCCTTGAGGCTGCTCGCGACCAGAAGTGCCCCATCGTCCTCCAGGTCTCTCAGGGTGGTGCTGCCTACTTCGCTGGCAAGGTACGTTTGGGAACATTCTTCCTGACCTATAGGTGCTCTCCTTTGAAGCCAGAAACAGCCACTGACTGTTCATGATAGGGTGTCAGCAACGATGGCCAGAAGGCCTCCATTGCCGGTGGTATCGCCGCTGCCCACTACATCCGCAGCATTGCTCCCACCTACGGCGTCCCCGTCGTCCTCCACACCGACCACTGCGCCAAGAAGCTCCTTCCCTGGCTCGATGGTCTCCTCGACGCGGATGAGGAGTACTTCAAGCTCCACGGCGAGCCCCTCTTCTCCAGCCACATGATTGACCTGTCTGAGGAGCCCGTCGACTACAACATCCAGACCACCGCCGCTTACCTCAAGCGTGCTGCCCCCATGAAGCAGTGGCTCGAGATGGTATGTGTCACTGTCATTGCTACTAGATAAGATCGTCGACTGACTCTATTTAGGAAATCGGTATCACCGGTGGTGAGGAGGATGGTGTCAACAACGAGGATGTTGACAACAACTCCCTGTACACTCAGCCCGAGGACATCCTTGCCATCCACAACGCCCTTGCTCCCATCAGCCCCTACTTCTCCATTGCCGCTGGTTTCGGTAATGTGCACGGTGTCTACAAGCCCGGCAACGTCCGTCTCCACCCCGAGCTTCTCCAGAAGCACCAGGCCTACGTCAAGGAGAAGACCGGCTCCTCCTCTGACAAGCCCGTCTTCTTTGTCTTCCACGGTGGCTCCGGCTCTTCCAAGGAGGAGTACAAGGAGGCTATCAGCTACGGTGTTGTCAAGGTCAACCTTGACACTGACATGCAGTTCGCCTACATGTCCGGTATCCGTGACTACATGCTCAACAAGAAGGACTACCTCCTGACCGCTGTCGGTAACCCCGACGGTGAGGACAAGCCCAACAAGAAGTTCTTCGACCCCCGCGTCTGGGTTCGTGAGGGTGAGAAGACCATGTCCAAGCGTGTCCAGGTTGCTCTGGAGGACTTCAACACTGCTGGCCAGCTGTAAAAAGGTCTTGACGTTTACCTGATGTGATGTGCCTTCGGAATATGACGAAACCAGATACCAGTACATAAAATGACAATTTAAGAACGGCAAAAATATGTTGTTTGTTTGACCGTAACCTGGAGCCATGATACGGGGCCCCATTGGCTGCCTCTGTGGGGATGTTTGATGTTGTTGATTGATACGGAGTTCTGAGAGCGGTGATGATGATGCTGATGATGATGTATGTAGTACTCCGTAAGTAGTCTGAAGACGAAATAAAGTAATGTCTGCTGTATGAAACTTAATGCGCACGTTGTGATCATTTCGGCAGCGTAACCGAGCCATGACTTCATGGACCCGTGTTCGCTCCAATCAGCCGTAGGTAATGGAGTTTGTCTCAGGACATCAATTCACGCAAACATGAGCCCTTTCCCGCTCTGTATGTATAAATAGAATACTCGGGTGTGATGCTGTCAGCTTGGACCCATGATCACCATCGAGATCGCTAGTGAGAGGAAGGCTATTCCGTCTATATCAGCTCTGCTTGTCTCAACTGTATCTTGCACCAATGCAATCAATTCCTTTCCCGTTGCCACCATCATCTGTGCGCGGCTAATAGAATCCCTAGACCATGGGGTCATTGTGTTGGACCCTGAAACCTGATCGACTAAGTGGTTCTGGTGCTCCCAATTTTCATGACTTCAGCTTCTCTGTCCCCCTTCTCTGACTGTGTAAGCGGGATCCTCACTACTATTGGCAATAGTAGTGAAATAGCCGTGCACCAAGTAGAGTACAAAGTATCCGTGTTGCGAAAAGGGGTTACATAATCCGAGGGATCAGATAGCCACATCAGCCGGTACATGGCTATCATGAGGTGCCGTCATTCTCTTCTACTGTGCCCAATGAGACTGAGATTCGCTAACAGGGCCCGTTTTCTTTCACTTGATGGAATGGAAAGAAGTGCTTTCTTCTGTTCTCCATCTGACCCAGAGCCACAGAGTTGCTGGTCAGCCACACAGGTAAGTATGGTCAGGTAAGGTACCCGGACAGCATTGCCATGTATTGCGACCAATCAAGCCAACGGACTCCCCGAAATACCAGACTCCACTGGGTGTAAGTGCCAAGAATGTGTCTCAGAAAGGCAGCGCTAGTCCGAAGATGATCAGAAATTGTTCCAGACTGGCTGGCAATGGCTGACCGGGATTGGCCCACCAAAATAGCAAGCCGGTCGAGGATGGGGCATGAACCAACCAAATTGCCCGAGTGGATCAGGGCTGTTGTGGTTTTTGCTTTTTTGTCACTGAACTTGCTGGAAAGTCTGTTTTTGAGGCGAGCACTGCTGGCACGGTCACCGAGTGACCCTGAAAACCCGTGCGGCAGAGGAACGAGCATGGAGGGCCTGAAGGATATAGAAGGGGGAGGGGAGAAAATAGTTGAATCCATCTGCAATCAAGCAGCAGGGGAGATCAAGCTTCCTACATTCTAGATCGGCCGTCCCCGGTCATGCGATGACCAATGACACCACAGACAGCGTATCACTACTTAGTTAATTAATGCATTTCCGACCGAGCCTGCCTGTCAATCGGGCCTGATACGTACCTCCGGTACGTAAGTAAGACCGCCTATCGATCCCCAGAAGAATGGATTGATGGGCAACGGCCACTCCAACCTTGTCGGCGTCGTGTGTTCCAGACCCGCCTCCAACAAAACCCACTCGGGCCCTCTTGCTTCTCCATCATCATTCAGTTTCTTCCGTGGCCATCAGTTCCTTTATCTGGTTCGGTTTCACTCTCGTTTTCTTCCCTTCTCTTCCGGTAGCATCGTCCCTTCTTTCTTTGTCTATCTCATCCTCCCCTCGTTTCTCCTGTTCTGCTCCCTCGATGCCGCCTCTTCTCGCCCGCCATCATGCATCCTAGCGCTCTTCAGCAGCGCGATGACCCCACGGAGCAATTCCTGAAGCTCATCTCGAATCCTTTCTCGTCTGCCGTATGTTATTTTTTTCTCGCCCACACGCCTCTTTCAGCCTCCGACAGCCAGCTAAGACATTTTTATAGTTCCAAGTCAACGCCATCTGGGCTTCATTAGCCACCTCCGCGGGCTTCTCCATCCTCTTGGCCTTATTGTTCTCCCTCTTCCGCCCTCGCCATTCGGTTGTCTATGCGCCCAAGGTGAAACATGCCGATAACAAACACACTCCGCCGCCAGTGGGCAGGGGCTTCTTCGCCTGGCTCAAGCCTGTGCTGCGGACCAAGGAGCCGGCGTTGGTCGACTGCATTGGGCTCGATGCCACCATGTTTGTTCGCTTCGCCAAGATGTGCCGAAATATCTTCATCTTCCTGAGCATCATCGGCTGCGGCTTGATGATCCCGCTCAATCTCACACAGAGCACGGGTGATACAGTGTCCCAGTATGGTGCCTTCTCGACGATGACCGTGCTCTACGTTACGTCAGACGCAATCTGGGGCCAGGTGATCTGCGCGTGGGCCTTCGATGCGATCATTGCTTTCTTTCTCTGGAGAAATTACAAGGGCGTGCTGGCGCTGCGGAGGAAGTATTTTGAGAGTCCCGAATACCAGCGCAGTCTCCATGCGCGAACCTTGATGGTGCGTTGAAGCAATCCTATAGACACGATGTACCTGTACTGACCTATTGCGCCGGCAGATTACTGATATTCCTCCCGCAGCTCGAGGGGATGAAGGTGTTCTGCGTTTGACGGATGAGGTAAATCCAACCGCCGCTGTCCCGCGAGCCTCCATCGGCCGTAACGTCAAGGGACTGCCTCGTCTGATTAAGGAACACGACGAAACTGTGCGCGAACTCGAAGCAGTCCTGGCGAAATACCTTAAACACCCAGATCGGCTTCCACCGAAACGTCCGACTATGCGCCCTCCGCGAAAGGAAAGAAAGGAGCACACTAACGGCCGCGTGGATGCGATTGATTATTTGACGGATAAGATCAAAAGACTGGAAGAAGAGATTAAGCACGTTCGATCATCGATTGATCGGCGCAATGCCATGCCCTTTGGTTTTGTCAGCTGGGATATGATTGAGCATGCCCACGCTGTTGCTTATACCGCGCGCAAAAAGCACCCGGAAGGAACTACAATCGTTCTGGCGCCCCGGCCCGATGACCTCATTTGGGAAAACCTGCCACTGTCGAAGGCTGCGCGCAAGTGGAAGCGGTTTCTTAGTGCAATCTGGGTGTCGCTTCTTACGCTGGTGTACGTCGTACCTAACGGCTTGATTGCGATCTTCTTGTCCAACTTGAACAACCTGGCCTCGGTCTGGCCGGCATTCCGGACTTCGATGGATAACAGTCCTTACATCTGGGCTGCAGTCCAGGGTATCCTGTCCCCTGCCGTTACCTCCCTTGTTTACATTGTCTTGCCTATCATCTTCCGTCGGTTGGCAATTCGAGCCGGCGATGTCACCAAGACCTCGCGAGAGCGCCATGTTCTCAACAAGCTCTACACTTTCTTCGTCTTCAACAATTTGATCGTCTTTTCCTTGTTCTCTGCGGCGTGGACATTCGTGTCCGCCGTCATTGATGCAGAGCGCTCCGATGAAAACGCCTGGCAAGCGATCAAAGACGGGAAACTCTATATCAAGATTGTGAACGCTCTGTGCCAGGTCTCGCCATTTTGGGTGACATATTTGCTGCAGCGTAATCTCGGAGCCACAATCGACCTCATTCAGCTGGTCTCGGTCTTTTGGGTCTGGTTCTCCAAGACGTTTCTCTCGCCAACGCCTCGGCAGGCGATTGAATGGACAGCCCCGCCGGCTTTTGACTACGCAAGCTACTATAACTACTTCTTGTTCTACGCGACCGTGGCCCTCTGCTTCGCTACCCTGCAGCCGATTGTCCTCCCGGTCACTGCTTTGTACTTTGGCCTGGATGCGATGATGAAGAAATACATGCTTCTGTATGTCTTCGTGACGAAGACGGAGTCTGGAGGGCAGTTCTGGCGGGTTTTGTTCAACCGCATGCTCTTTGCCGTGATCCTCTCCAACATTATCATCATCATCGTGGCTACCGCCAAGGGCACGTGGACTATGGTCTATTGCGTGATTCCTCCTCCTCTCCTGATGTTGGGCTTCAAGTTTTATTGCATGAGAAAGTTCGACGACGATATCACGTTCTACAACCGCGCGAACTTGACAGATGCTGAAGCCCTTGCGGTCAGCAAGCCGAACAAGAAGGCATCTGAGCGGCTCAACTCCAAGTTCGGCCACCCGGCTCTCTACAAGCCGCTCATCACGCCGATGGTGCACGCCAAGGCTGCGGAGGCCTTGAAGCGTATCTATAGCGGCCGGCTGGGAACGTTCGAGGGCGAAGGTGAATATTCCGACATCGCGATGGATGCCATGTCGTCTTCACACCCGGGCAAGTCGATGATGGACGACGCAAACGCAGCAGCTCCGTTCGAAGTGGTCCCGGAGAACCATTTGGATTTCTCGTACTACAAGAACCGCCCCGACTTCCGGGACGAGTTTGGCGGAGGTATCTACGGCCGGCCCGACGATCTGATGACCGAACGCTCGCACACACCGGCCAGTGCGCTGGGAGAATGGTCGCCAACCTCCTCGCGGGCATCATCTCCCGCTCCATCGCTGCCGTCGTCGCTGTCCGGCTTGAAGCCACATGACGCATACGACCCGACATTGAATGACCATATTCATCCCGCCTTCCGCGTACCGGCCCCGATGAGCGGTGGATTCTACCAGCAGCGAAACGAGAGCGAGACGGAGCTGCTCCATCACGCGCAGGGCCCGGCGGTGAACGAGACGGTGACGCCGCTGGATCGGTGGCGGACGAGGGGATATGGACCTGTAGAGCAGGACGACCCCAGCTTCACCTCGTACGAACACTACCGGATGCCACGGTAAATGATCTTGATTTACAGCGATAACGATTGTGCATAGACATTGGGCTGGGATTTGGGCGGAGTACGGAAGACATGTGCCTACGACTTTTTGATTAGAATTGCTGTACATAAATTGCATACAAGCATATTCCTGGACGTTTACCAAAAATTATACCTGCTTGTTGAATATATCTAGTCTGTGTTCCCTACAGTCAGCTTATAGTAGTGTGGTTCGTGCACCCCCGCGGAAGGTGCTGACGAATTGCCCGATTTGGCAGAGGTCTTATCCTCGCCAAGTCGGCCGGCGATCATCGAATCCCAGCAATTCCCCCCTGTTCACCAGGGTTGTATCCAAGCCTCATCGCCTCCGGTGAGGCCACCGCCTGTGATTCCTCTTCTCCGCACATGAAAGTCCGACCTTCGTTCGTTAGCTACCTACCTTGCATCACACCACCGTTTGCCCGCCTTTTCTGCCTGCCCGCCCTGTCGCCGGATCTCCGGACCCCAAGCCGGGCTTCCCAGCATCCACAGTATATCTACACGGTCCTTCTGCCAGCTCAGCAGCGTAACCCACCACATCCTTTCATTAACTGCAACGGTCTCTCCGAGCGAAATACCTCTCCTCATAACTTCACCTGCATCCCGCAAGGACACTGCACCGCCTCTGACCGCCACACCGATTCCGATGCAAATACCCCAATACTCCAATCCACCTTCCTAGTGGTCTGCTGCTTCGAACCTATACCTACCACATCTTCTCGACATACAATATAAAACCACCCCAATGATGGCGTGGTACTCCCTCCTCCCGCCTACCCTCTCCTACATCGAAAGCTCGGTAGTGCACCTCTTCGTCCGTTTCCCCTCCCCTCCCCCGCTCCGAATCCTCCTGAGGGAGACAGAAAGAGTGCAAATCGACTAACTGTGTTTCCGCATGAGCAGATATTCCTCGGCTTCGTGACTATCTTCCCCTGGGCGGCGCTTCTCATCTTCGATATATGTCTGTATACGGGGCGCATGTTGACGTTCGAATTACCGGTCGTGGGAGGTCGAGCTCGCGGGAAGCAGCGGCCAAGAGCGCCGAGTTTGAATGAGCGGCCGGATGGACAGCCTCGAGTACTGGTGGGGTTGAGTGGGAATACAGGTGGTGGCGGTGTTGGTGGCAGTGGACGGGAGGAGAAGGGGGTAGAAGGAATGACGAGGAGGGTGGTTGCTCAGGTGGAGGTTAATGGTGGAGGTCATGGTGGGGATTGATATATACCTGCGGTGGTGGTTATATATTTGGGGATGCGAGTGAGGTATAATGGTATGGATATTGATGGTGATACCTCCTGGTGAGGGCACATTCCATATCTCCTCCCTTTGATGACTGGTTTGGTGCATGATTTTGAGGCGTGCGTTTGAGGTTCTGTTCATGTGGCATTATTAATACCCCTGTACCTATACTAGGTTGTTGCTTTTTCTGTCTTTTTTTAGTTTAGTGGTTGGTTTCTTGTTGAGCGGTTGCTGAGATACCTACCTACCTGCTTGGTTCAATGGATGAGGTTTACATTAAGTTCTTGTCCAGGGGCTGTATACTCCGTGATATTCCTATATTGCTTATTTCTTTTCACTTCGGACCAGAGTTATTGCTGAACATATCAAATGTTACCGTTACTGGAATTTTGCTGCCCAATATCCCAGATTTCTCAACTAGTGTCTCTAGTATTCTCGTATCGTTGCTCAGTCTGATCTACCTTGTATACTTCTCATCGTTATATACAATTCCCCTGATGTAAGCCATCCAAAGCTAGCTACATTACACACTAACAATATTGAAAGTACCTGCCTTCCAAGTAACAACGATAACATCTTAAACAGATCATTCAAAGTCTCAGTGCTGACCTCGGCATTACCAAGGTAAAGTTCCAACCTCTGACACAGTAAACTATCCGAGGGATATCTCACGCCGAAACAATGTCTTATCAGACATACTACATGCATTATCTTCACCATATCAACCAGAAAGATGACATGTACGTGGATCATCACCGACGTAGTACCCATCAAATACAACCTCGTGAGCCATCGCCGGAACGGGGAAGTCTTCCCCGCATCTACCAGATTATCTCCAACCGCCATTGCCATCCATCCCTTCTACTTATCAAGCAGCTATCAACTCCCGCCGAGTCGGGAATTGGAGCAATCGGCGATGAACGGACATATCAACCAATCGCGGATCACGATCAGCTGCATGCACTACATGCAGTACTAGTACTAGTATACTGATAACTGAGATGTACAAGAGCTACAGACCCCCCTCGTTCGCTTGACAGTTCACACCGTCTTCAACCCTCATCAGTATGAACATGAACATCATAGAAGATTGGATATTCTATATCCAAAATAACCCCATTGTGGTAGTTTTTCTTGTCCTTGCACTGTGGTTATTTGGACTGTGGAATCGAGTACGTCTATTCCTCTTCACAACTGGCATACTTTTGACTAACAACGTGCGCAGCGATCACCCAATACCATCCCCAAAGATGAAGTCTCAAAAGAAGAACAAGATACCTACCCCCCAGTCACACCCCTCCCATCCTTCAACTGGGAAACCACCGAACCAACCAAATACCGACCTTTCAAGCCAAAGTACCACCTCAGCATGGGTATTACATCCCCTTCCCACCCAAACAGAACACTCCCCCCAAACTAACAAAAGCAATAACCACCCAGCCCTAACAACAACCGACATCTCCCACCTCATCCCCATGGACAAAACCTACAAAGAGCGTCTCACTCTCCGCCAATCCCTCCTCACCCAATACCCCACCATCGTAGTAGGCGTCACCCCAGCAGGCCAAAAGCCAGAAAGTCCCGTCCACGCCGCCATCACCGAACTATACGAGTTTATAGTCGGCGTCTACCTTCCCACTCGCTACCCAAGCATGTTCACACTTGAAACAACCACCCATACCCGATCTCAAGACAATACCAACACCAATAACAAAGAGTGTACTAATAAAACTCTCCTTAACAAAATAACCAACACCCGCATTCCCCTCCCCCACCGCGGCTCCGGCCGAGACATGCTCTCTACACTGGGTACATTCGTCGACGAGGACTTTCTTGTCTTACTTCCTGAATCATCATCATCATCATCATCCCTATCTCCAACAGAAGAAAAAGAAAAAGAAGAACAAGAAGAGAAGAAATATACCCTAGAAGCATACACGACCTTCTACCCCGCCGGCTTCGACACGCGCGAGAAGCTTGGAAAGCGGCTCTCGACGATCCATGACCCCGTGCCGCGGTATAAAGAGCGGTTGGAGAAGAGTATGGATCGGTTCTTTGCCAGATTGGAAGTGGGGAAGGTCGTGCAGCGCGTCAATTGGAGTATTAATACCAAGGGCACGGGGCTGTTTGCTGCGTTTGGGGGATTGCATGGGCATGAAGGGGAGAAAAGGGAGAGGGTGTTGGGGGTGGAGGAGGTTGATGGGGAAGGGGTATGTTACTTCATTTCATTTCCTTTTCCTTTCCTTTTCCTTTCCTTTTGCTTTTGGTGGTGTTGGAAAAAACGGAAAAGGGACAGGACAGTATACTGACTATGTATAGACTCTTTTTCGGTGTGAGCGTCAGACTCTACATCGGTTACCGAAGACCAAGGCGCTGGTGTTCACGTTCCATACGTATACGTACCCTATCCGGGAGATCAAGGAAGAAGGACTGGGTGAGGAATTGGCGATGGCGATTGATGGGTTGAAGGAGGGGAATGTGCCAGAGATTCATCGGTATAAGAGGGGTCCTGTGTGGGGAGAGGCGGTTAAGGCGTATTTGAGAGCATAAAGTAGTAGTATACATTTGGTATCATGTCACGTTTTATTTTGGGGGGAAATATATCCTAATGTATCCTTCTAGAACCCATCTACCATTAGATATGTGAAAGGTCTACTGCAGTCTCTGCACAACCTTGATCAAATCGGCCGACACACCCATAGCAGTAACATCACCACCGGCACCGGCACCCTGGACAATAAGCGGGTTGCTTCCATACCGCTTAGTGTAGAAGCTAATGATGTTATCACTGCCCTTGAGGCCAGCAATCGCACTATCCTTATCGAAACGCTGCAATCCAACACGCACCTCCTTCTTCTCAACATCCACACTACCCACATACCTCACAACCTTACCCTCCTTCTCGGCACTCTCCTTAATTTCCGTCATCTGGCCATCAAACTCACCCAACCTCTGCATGAAAGTCTTAACGCCCTCCGCGGAGCCATCCAAGCCCCTCAACTCCTCCGGAATCAGCGACTCAACAGGGAACGCATCCGGAGCCTGGACCTCCAATCCAGCAATACGCGCCAGGATAGTCAACTTCCTCGCAACATCCATACCATTGAGATCATCTCTCGGGTCAGGCTCAGTGTATCCCAACTCCTTGGCCTCAGCCACAACCTCACTCCACTTCCGTCCCGCACCAGCACCACCAACCGGCGCAAAGGTGTTGAACAAGAACGAAAGCGTACCCGAAAACACACCCTCGATGCGCGTCACCTCGTCGCCGGTGGCAACCAGATCCCGCAGCGTGGAGATAACAGGCAGACCAGCGCCGACGGTACTCTCGTGGTAGACGAGGGCGTTGCCCTGGGCCGCGGAAGCGAAGATGTCCTTCCAGAGGGACAGGTCGGAGGAGAAACCCTTCTTGTTGGGGGTGACGATGGAGATGCCCTTGCGGAGGAAGACGGGGTAGGAGGCGGCGAGGGCGGGGTCGCTGGTGTTGTCGACGAGGATGGAGCGGCCGGGCGCCGAGGAGAGGAAGTTGGCGATTTCCTCAGCGGAGAGGGCGCCGGACTTGGTCAGGGAGGGGGTTGCGCTGGCGGTCTTCCATTCCGCGGCGGGAATGCTGGGGCTGTAGGCGGGGGTCGGGGAGAGGAGGGTTTGGGTGGAGCGGGCGAGGAGGATGAGCTTGGGGGCGTTGGGGAGACGGGCGAGCTGGTTCAGGAAGGCAGTGCCGACGCCGCCGACACCTGGTGTGATCTGTTAGCATAATTGAACCTTTGGCAGTTGTAGTCATGGTGGTGGTGGTGATTCTTGCAGTGCTAGGCTGGTTGCTATTGCAGCACTGTTTGAGGAAATTCGGGGAAGCTTACCAATGACACCGAGGAAGACAGGAGCAGACATTGTCAATTGATTTTGAACAAGTAAAGTGCTATACTTCACACAAAGAGACAATTGAGCGAAGAGGAATGAGCAAGAGGAGGGGAAAGATGAGTCGGAGGGGTGCGCGGGGCCCATCCTAAATCGGCTTAGTCATCGTCCTATCGGACCCATCTCAGCTCCTAGTTTAGTTAGTTACTTATCTTTCAATACTCCAGGATATAGCTACATCAGGTACATCCTACAGCTTCCTTCAACATACTGCACTGTCACAACAAACCTACCCACCATGTCAAATCCATCTCTCTACGGACAACCACGAAACAAAAAAACATCCCAGTCCGAAGCCCCCTCCGCCTCCACCCTCGCCTTCACCAGCACCCTCTCCTCCCTAATCGCCAAAGACAGCACCACCGACTCCTCATCAACGCGCGGCACCGGCCGCCCACGACCCTCCAAAGCCCCCAAATCCGATCTTTTCAGTCGCCCCAACAAAGGCGCACAGAAACGCGCCGCCGCTGACCTCCGCGACGATGACAATGCCGCTCTGCAGCAGACGCACCAGCGCACGCAGGACATCGGGGCCGTGGACGCCGCCACGCTGCACCGGTCCAAGCGGCGGATGGAGGAGAAGGTGCGAATGTACGAGGATATGTCGCGGGGACTATATCTAGCCGGAGGAGAGAGTGATGATGACGAAGGGGATGATGTTGGACCGGGGGATGCGTATCTGGCGAGGTTGCGGCGCAAGGAGAGGGAAGGGTTGGTGGATTTTGATCAGAAATGGAGGAAAGAGGACGGTGAAGGAGATGAGGGGGAGGAAGATGATGCTGAGGATAATGATGATAATGCGTCGATTGTTTCCTACGAAGATGAGCTGGGCCGGTCACGGCGCGGAACTCGAGCCGAGGCGGCACGTGCGGCGGCGCTTAAAGCGGAGGAAGGGGAAGGGCGAGGAGGAAATACAGAGCGGTGGCGTCCGGCGCGTCCGGATAATCTGATCTATGGGGCGACGGTGCAGGCGGAGGCGTTTAATCCAGATGCGGTGGTTGCTTCGCGCATGTCGGATCTGGCTGCGCGGAGGGATCGGTCGGCTACGCCGCCGGAGGAGATGCATTATGATGCTGAGGCGGAGGTGCGGAATCGGGGTACGGGGTTCTATGCTTTCTCGAAGGATGAGAATGTGCGGAGGAAGCAGATGGAGGAGTTGCTGAATGCGCGGGAGGAAACGCAACGGGAGCGAGACGCCAGGCGGGAAAGACGCGCGGAGCGTGAGCGGCTGAGGGATGAACGGAGGAAGAAGGTCGATGAATTAAGGGCTAAACGACGCGCGGAGATGTTCCTCGCTGGTTTGGGAGACGCGGGTCTACTGGCAGGGGGCAGTGGATAAGGTGGATACTTTATATTGCATTTTTGCTGCTTAGTTATGACTTATGATACCCCATTGATGATATATTATGTTAATGAATTCATTGGTTTCAAAATCATTGGTACATGCATCTCGCCTCTAAGGGACGGAGGGTATCATGCCTGGTAAAGCAGCTTTATGTGCAGTGAGAACGTAAGGTGATCGATCAGAAACAACAATCAAATAACAACCGTCTCGTGTGGCTCATTTCATCGTAAATCGTAACTCATTGGTCGTAATTGCTATATGTACTGGCGAGCCAGGACTGTTTCCTGTTTCTTGCCGTAACTGATACTGAACATGCTAAATGTTGTAGGTATTGTTTTCGTAGTGTTATAAGTGGGCGAGTTCGGCGATTGTGTCCATGAAACCTTGGGCATCTAATACATATCAGCATGTAACTCTCTTCAAGATGCAGCAGCTGCCCATACCTGACTTATTCGTGAACTTCAAGATATGCTCTCCTTTAGGTGTGCGAGGTGGGTTATAACTGGGAAAGGTGAAAATGACTCGACGAAGGTCACGCAATAAGATGGTTTTGGTGTCTACACGGCGAATCCAGCCTCTGGAGCCGATATGTTCCGTTATGAAGGCAGTCCAAACGGGCATCCTATGTAAGCTGCCCAATTAGTGGTGGTAGTCCGTGGGAATGCCGTCCTTCTTACCGTTTCATCTCGCCCTTGTGGACCGATGCCTGCAGACGCACGGCTCCAGACACGTTGTCTCGGTACACGCGTAAGGCGTGGAGGAAGTCATCATCGACAATTTGCCTAGAACAGTCAGTCTCCATCAGCAGTATGTAATGACAGTCAGTCCCTTACCCTCCGAAATGCTCTTCCTCGTCGTCAAGTTCATAATCACGAATGCGTTCAACAGGCCGACCAGAGTCCTGCGATCGTAGCGCCAAGAACGTGCAGAAAAAGATCACCATCTCTGCGGTATGTTAGCCTTGTGCTTTTCGGCTCTCTGTATAACAAGATGTGCTGACATACGCTCAATGGTACTAAACTTAAGATTGGCCCACAGCACTAGTTCAGAGCCCCCGCGACGCCGTCGACAAATCTGCAAGCAGGAACCGATACGAACGATTTCTAGCAAGTTCAGGGGTAGGCAAGAGTAATCACTGGTCCGAGAGGTACGCCGGGATTTGCACACAATCCGTACGCGATGGTCATCTTCTCGTAGATAGAAGCAAACACGGAGATCCGAGTCACCACTAAAAGCACTAAAAGACAGTCAGCTTAATTTGATGTCTAGCATTGGGTGAGCTCACAGTTGGAATAGCTCCTCAAATCCCTCCTCGTGAAGCCACCCTTTCACATTACCTTTCACCTCCCCGAGGCATTTGGAGCTAAGGAATTGTCAGCTATAGATTTTAGACAGCTTAGACTGGCTAAATTCACCTTTCACCCACGTAAGGAATTGGGGTCATCGGGTGCTCATCCAGAAATACCCGTCTAGCCCAGTGGTCACTGACAGGAGTTGAGTCTATTGACTGGCTAGTGGCAGTGGTGCTAGTAGTAGGAGAGTCTGGCGCTGAGGGCACAGAGGGTGGAATGTCAGAGAATGTGGCTGATGATGTGGATATAGGCGATTGAGGTGAGGAATGAGAAGGCCGTGCTCGCTCGTACGACCTGCGTCCGCGAGGCCTACGCCCATTGACCGGACTTCCTGGATCAGCATTGCTGCCATTGCTGCTGCTACTGCTGCTAGAGGAAGGCGAACTCAATGACATAGAACCCAAACGCGGTGCAAGTCGGCTATCCTGGTGGACCAGTAGCCCTTTGAGGTTGCTGCGAAGCGAAGCCATCAGACGAGTATCGGTTACTTCACTACATTATACTCAGTGTTAGCCAATCCGGGCCGCAACAGAAAGAGAGACTGGGCCACGCACCCCTTCATGATCTCACTCAAATCCCTCAGAAACGATTTGTACTTGGCTAACCGGGTGGACAAGGATTCCTGAGATTCCTCCAAGAAATGGGCTGAAATTTCCAACCATAATTGCTTGTATGCCTCACTGGGGTCGCCTCTCCGGGACTCCAAATCATCAAAGAAGTCCAGTACGTCCTCAAGGGTGTAATTCAAGCTAGCACGGACCAATTCCAGATCAGGATGGATAGCGGATAGCCTGTAGCGGTAGGCTCGATTTCTCGCCATGCCCTCCAAGCCTTTGAGAAAGAGGCTGATCGAAAAGAGGTCGACGACGAGGCTGGTGATCTCCGTGTCATGCTCCGGCAGGAGGTTGCTGAAAGAGCGGAATCCTTCAGCTACAGCCTCCGCTGTCTTGTAGGAGTCGTGCAAGGACATCGTGAAGGTCACCTATGATGTTCCATGCATATATAGACAGAGGCCCGTTCTTGAGCACCACAAATGGTGACGAGAAGTTATAGTACAACGGTTGTGTAGTAAGTGAAAAGTATGGGGAAAGGTAGCAGCGAGGAATAACAAGCGCAGACAAGCAGCAGAGGGCCGTGGCGGGTCTTCAATTATATGGGAGACCGAAAATTAAAATGCATAAAATCAAGGGACCACGGGATAGGGCCAGACGGGAGCCGGGGAGGGGCAGGGAGAGACAACTCAGTAAACTACAACGATGGGGTCAGGAAGGGACCGTCTTATCGGCGGGATCAGCCCTCGGGAGGATGTTTAGACTGAAGTCTCACCAGGGGAACGGACGCAGACCGAAGGAGACTCTGCAACTGGACCAGCTCTAAGGAGTGAGAGGGCGAGAAGGTCCCATTTACCCTTGGAACACACACAAGGAGAAGAAAAATAGAGAAGACGGTCGAGATCCTTCGCACAAAAGAATGAATGCAGAACAAGAATCATTCCGCAAGTGGGGCAGGGATCTCGTCGTCAATCGCCCGAAAGGGTAGCAGCAAATGCGGCTCTCTGACAGCCGGACAGTTCTGGCAATGGAGCCAGAGATGCCTCTCACTATCGTCTAACTGCCTCGGGACCGTTGACGTGTTCATGCGGCAGAGGAGGCAAGAGGCCAATAATGAGCGGTGGAAATGCATGGTGGGATTGAGCGGTGATGGCCAGGACGGTCAGGATGGCAGATGAGGTGCAACCCCGCGGCTTGTCCCCATGTTGATTTACTGCTGTGACACTCTCAGCAAGTCGGTCATTAGATCCTCGAGCCGTTGATAGGAAAGGAAAAGAAAAAAAAAAGAAAAGGGAGAGGAAGGAGAAAATCACCTATGGCATACAAAGGAGGGCATAATATCCAATGCCACATTGGATGTAAATCATACGAGAGGCAGTCCGCCCCCGATGGCTCCGGGCTTACTTGCAGGGGTCGCATTCCAGCTGGAACTTCCCCAAAACTTTATTCGCCCAGTACAGACTGGCTCGGTCACGAGACTCGCTATACAGCAAGACCGACAACGCTTGTATAAGACAAGGTCCTATTCATCTCCTCCAACTTGGCGGGCTTGGTAGCGGGCGCTCATCTCTTAATATCAGATAAGCTTTCTCATCTAATATGGGCTTTGATACGCAAGGCGTTATTCCGCGATTTGCAGGTACTGATATTGTGCTACCCTAGACTTCAAAGCCGTGAATCGTTACACCCTTCAACCTGACCCCAACAGGAGTACACTCCTGCTCACGGGAGCTTGGTGGAGGGAACTGGGCTCTGGCCAGGCCAGCACGACGCTATTCTCTGGTTTCTAGCGCATCACTGATGGTCGGGCTGTCATACAACACACATTCTGTTATGTGGAGCAAATCATGACCGATGTATATATATAAACTACCAGTAACCTCCTCCTGGCTAGTCCCCACGAGGTACGAAGTATCTGAACTTGAATCAATAAGGGGACTAGGCCTAGCGAGTAGATAGTATCGGGGCAAGTCATGACCAAATACTACCAAATGAAACCCAAGGTAGCCCAAGGTGTGTTGTCTACGATCAACTTCAACGTTAGTATCAGCTAGTGCAGCCACGTTGTGCCCGGCAGGACTTAGAGACCACCTAAAGACTGGGCAATCTCAGCAAATCCCAAGACCATTCAAGCTTGCTAACACCTTTCACTTCCGAGTTGCTGCTGCCCCCACATACCAAGCTAGTACTTTAGCTCAAGCCATAGTCACCACAAGTTATAGGTGACCGCGAGCTTTCCCCGTATCCACTTGGAATTGCGTAGACCAAGGGGTAGTACCAAACCAGGTAGATATCGGAGCCCAGCGATTCAAAAACCCGTCGTTATCTTATCTTATCGCACCAATCGTCTCGCTGATAATGATGACCTTTTCTAAGCTGCTTTGATCGAGGACAAGCTCAATTCGAACCGGAGACAAGGGGAAAGGTATATAAGTACTTTGGCAGATGGAGATACCCTTTCTATACGTGGGAATGCACGGCAGCCCAACTGAATAGTAACCATGCTGCCAAGATATGCTGTTAAGGTCGTTGCGCACACACACACACACACACACACACACACACAGTGAAAAGTTATCAAAGGAGCCAGCGGTGCTGTACTCACCCACAGGTTATTGGCAGTTTTCCATGTTAGATGCTGGTTTCCACAAGGTAACACTTTTAATAGGCATTGATTGAACAATCCACTTGCTTCAAACACATATTCTCGTGGAAATTGCTACACGCACAATAGCCATGGCCAACAACCACCAGATACTAGCATTAGAACTAGGACCTGATTTGCTTAAGGGAGATACTGCACAGTAGATGCAGACGCGACGATACATCCCCGGATGCCATCCGGACACACGCACCGTGTACCTTTGCCACCTATGAGTTGTACGAACGCTTTAATGCACGGAAACTGTTTGATAATTGCCTTGGGTAGGCATACATAAGTTGGATGTCAAGGTGCACTGGTTCCCTTCTATGTCCATCCATCCTCAAGATGCCAAGTGGATGGCACGGCCATCCCTGCTACCTTTTTGACTCAGGTATGAGCCAGCTACTACTTTGTACTGAGTGGCCACATCTTCAGAGTGTGGATCGTCCGGTATCTGATGAGACCTAAGGCACCAAGGCTGCAACCGGAGATATCGGAAGCCCGACGCGTCCAACACGTAAACAAGCTGTCGCCCCGCGTCACCCCAGGAGCTTGGGCCAACTTTTGCAAACAGAGTCTTCCCGCCGTCTCCAGAAGATGAAAACAATGTGTCCTGCAACGCTATGAACACTACGGAGTACAACTGGGGCATAGATTCGTCATGATATCATACTAGAAACTAGGATGGCATAAAGCAAGACCCATGAAAGGCCGAGGACAAGGATGTGGTTGATTAGGCTAGTATACAGCAGATATTGGTCGCCTAACATCACTTCTGCAGCTTCAATTCATATTTCACCATAGGTACTCGCAAGGTTTTCCCGTCGTTGTGAAATTCAGCGCCGGGCACCTCTTCAAGTCAAATTCGTCCCAAAGCCGCCAGTCCGTACAGTAAAAATTTCCCATCGAGAATCCTTCATAACAGAAAATCAAGAGTTACCGCCATCATCCCATACCAGAAGCCATTGAGTAGATAAAGAGAAAATATAAGAAGCATCAATTACAAGGCAGACAATCAGCGGAATAAACGACACGAAAAACGCCAATCGGCCAGACACACAAGACCCATGAAGAGAGGGAAACCCTTAGGATGATTCCTCGTCCTCCTCAGCAGCCGCCTGTTTGAAGTCTATTAGCATGGGCTGACACAGAATAGGCAGGGGTGTTGACTTACATTGTAGCTGGCCTTCTCGTCTTCGTAACGCTTCTTATCAGCGGCAGCCTTCTCCTCGTAAGGGCGACGATCGGTGTCGCTCAGAGCCTTCCACCGCTCTCCGAGCATCTTGCCAACCTGGCCTGCATGAGGTTAGACACCACGCTTTCCATTCAAAGTCCAGATTCAAAGTCCAGGGATTGCAACTTACCGAAAGAGATGCCGGGGTTCTCCTCGCGAACCTTCTCACGGTTGTCGTTGGCGAAGAACATGTAGGCAGAGAGACCACGCTTGGGGGCGTTGGGGTCTGAGCCATGCATTAACATATGTTTCAGAGATAGAGGGAGGCATACATACCCTTCTTTCTGCGCCCCTCAGTGCCACGGCCCTTGGTGGTCTTGCGGGTGGTCTTCTCCTTAGGCATTTTGATTATTGAGCTCTATGCAATCGTTAGAACGTGGAAGTTGGCTTCGAGTGATGCAAGCAGAATGATCCAGAAGTGAAGCAGGAAGTGACCCAGTCGACACCAAAAGCAGCAGGAAAGAGGACAGCGACAACAATATGATGATTAAGGAGCACAGGAAGTGATGCGACAGAGTGCGCAGTGCAAGTGGTGGTTGGTGGAGCGGATAAGCAGTGGTTTGCGCGCGCCCAAACAAGAGGGATCGCGGTCGCAAGTCAAATGACACCAACAGGGAAAAGGCGCGCAGGAGAGCAACTTACTCAATAATTGAGTCTGAAAAAAACGGGAGTTGTGGATTTGAAGGTCGCAAATTTGACCTGTGGAGGATAAGACAGCTTTATGTCAGTTCACTGCTACTAGAACTATATGATGGCTGTAGCAGAGGCGCGACAGCGAGGTCGCGCAAACAGGATGAGAAAATCAAGGGAAACAGATGATCAGAAGAAGCTTCTGAAAAGGAAAACAACTCTGTTGAAGGAGAAAAAAAAGATTGCGTTGGTGTTGTAGAGACAATGCTGAAGAGCGGAATGTTTATTAGGGAACCCACCAGTGCGGTATATGCAGTACTTTTTTGTATGGGAGAGAGAATTGTATGGGAGGAAGCGTAGTGAGAGTAGGTAGAGAGTGAATGAGAGAGGGAGAGGGGGGGAGCAGTAGTAGTAGGAAGAAGAGCGAGGGAAGACGGGAAGGCGGGCCATTACCTACCTGACCTCGCTCACACTTGGGAAGGGGGGAAGTGGGCAGCACAGCAAGGGAAAGCGAGTAGGTCTGCTGGCTGCGACTGGCTGGCCGCCCGCTGGAGCATGGTTAGTATTGTATCATACCGGTCACGTACCGTCATCTGCCTCTTTCCCGGCAACGCTCGCTGGCCGCGTTCTGGACGACTCTGTCGTGCTGGGTCACTGAATGGCCTGCAAGGTTGCAGAGCCTTTCCTTAGCAAGTCGAATGCCACTCAATGGTGTAATCCAGACTTCGCCTGTTAGACAAGATGGAGCTCTCTACCGAACATTGCGCTGATGGAGGTCCACTGTTGGTTGCCGTACTGAACTTTACCATACCACCTCAGTACCCCAATTTGCGCCACTATTAGGTGGATAATTTGGCCTTGGGTAAAATACATGGCGGTATCATGAGGGGGGTGTGGTGCTGGTAACCTGGAAACTACCGGTCGTACCGTATGTTGTTACTCTTTTACTGAGTCTAACCAGCAGTGCTAGTATCTACGGAGTCCTCCGTACTAGGTAGTACCCTTCCTTCTGTGCAGCACCTTGAGTCTACCTAATCCCGTGCGTGGCTCGTGGGTTCAATTGTTGCTACCCCAAATAAACCATCTATATCAGCAAGAGACTATTGAAATACAAGAGCTATTTTATGTGTTCCATTATCACAAATAACATCTATTCTTTTATTTTTTTTAATTTCAAGTTTTGTCCTTTTGTTTTTGTTGCATGGACACCTCAACTTTGTTTGATGCCGACTACTCAGCGTTCGGTACCGTGTACCTCGGAGTACTTGCGCGATATTTGAAGATAAACCCGCGCAGGGAATTCTCCGCCCTCCCATACAGGCGGTTTATCTTAGGCAGTGCTGCGTCCTAGTAGACTTTAGTAAGATTGTTTCTGACATACTTTAGGGCGTATGAGGTGAGTATCCTGTATCAGTTCCTGTCCGAGGTCCCGCTTCCCGTGTAGTTACGTGTGTTGAAAGGGGAAGGACTCGTCACTACATGGAAAGGCTCATCCCTGGTCAGTGACTGTGAGATGTGTCTACTAGACTCCCATAGACATAATCAGTAGTGGTACGATGTGGATACCTTACAGCTTCCCTTGCACAATAGAACTTTTATAGGCCCGAACATGGGCTCGAGCGAGTTGCTGAGGCTAACCATGCCATTGCCGAGTGACACTAAGGAACGCTCATCTCCTAGCATATCGACACTCCCCCAATAAAATCGGGGAACCGTGAGAGTGATGTAGTGATGAGGGCAGAAGTGTTACCAGATAGATTAATCAACACCATTAGTTCGGTCATTCCAGGGACATGTGCAGCCTGCCTATCCGCATGGCGGGCTAGGAGCTAACTATTTACCTCTCATTATTTCGGAGTAAGCAGTAATTGTTTGGTTACCGCTCCTAGCAAATGTACCAGTCACAAAGCAGACCTGCTTCAAGATCACCCACTAATTCCATGCCAGGGTCAGAAAGTACGCCAATTCCCGAGTTCACGGACTTCTTCAGTGGCTCATCCCAGGCTATCTGCGCAGGGAATACCTTGACCTCAAATCACCCATGATTTTGGGCCCTACTCCCGCAGGTATCTGCCGTAGGTCAAGTTGTGTCTGGTATCATTAAGTACAAAGTAGGCTGTAACTCAATATTTGGCAAATGTTCTCCACCGTGAAGGATAGAAACGATATACCAAAAGTGTTGCGACATGTTTGCTTGCTGACTATTGCTAGTCCCAGACATTAAAATAGACGATCGTAATGATTTATTGCAAAGGTCTGCATAGATTGTTCGCCCAAAGGGAGGTGCTGCTGATGCGACTTCGTAAATGCCACCGCATTCCCGTCACTAAGAGCACCAGCGAAAAGTTACCGGCAAAATACTGGATCCTGTAATGATCGGACGCAACCATCCTTCTACTGATACCTGCCGATTACTCTCTGTATTGTAAGTTGCACTGTATTCTTAATAATGGTGAGGGGGTCGTTGACGCTGTTATTTGGTTCTCGGTGGAAACACCGGCTCCTCTTTGGTCTGGCTTACCCTCCCCTCACGGAGCGCTCATATGCTCACATGCACTCTCTTTGCCTGGTCGGCGTTCGAGGGTAAACACAGATGGCATACATGCGTAAGCGCCGTTGTTGATTTCCGGCTGTCATCCCCCCTTTGTCTACTGCAAGGGTTGCAGCTTATTTCGGACTGGCTTGTTGATTTTTTCCGTCTGTTTCCCAAATCCTAGAGTAAGCTCTGTGGACACGGTATGACGAACACTGTTTGCCTTTGCCCGGGTGGGCCATGATGTCACGTGGGTCGCACTACCTTTCCTTCATCCCGGCTGAGGAAGTGATTGCAGTCGTGATTTTCAGATTTTCAGCTTACCTTGGTGTTGTGCCGATTACTAAGCTTTCCTGCATGTCTCCGCGACATTGGGGGAAGGAGAGGATTTGATCAATCACAAACTTAATTCACCCTCAAAGAGTGAGGGAGACAGCATAATAACATTTTCATATCGATTATAATTCGATTCAAGGGTATATCTCATAATAACGCCTATCCAAGTAACTGCAATATACCAACTCGCTACATCAATCATCAGATTCGTCAAGTACCAGAGCCGTGAGCCTCTCGTCTTCAGCCCAGTTCACTCCACTGCCGACAACCATCCCGCTTGCGATGTTTTTCATGATCTCCCATTTAGCTTTGCTTTTCCTGCGATCCGCATCTAGCTGATCTAGCTGGGCCTTGAGCTCCGCGTCTTCCAAATTCTCTCTCCATGATTCATCATCTTCCGTAAGAGCTAACAGCTCACGGACTAGCTCTTGGTTTTGCCGGTGGATCTGTGCATTTTCCACCTCCAGGCTGGCAAGCCTTCGAAGAGTTGCACTGTGTGCAGTATTCAGGTTTTCATGCGCTAGAGATAGCATATCACGACGATTAATGAGCCGTAGGAGAGCCCTGTTTCTGGTAAGTAAGGAGAAGATAATTTGAAGCGCTCCAAAAATAGGAAAAGCAGCACGTAAATGCAAAAGGTGCAATGGAGCAAGAAAAATGTATGCAGAAGACGATTAGTAAACTTACTGTTCAGCTGGCGTCGACGCTTTCAGATGAACAGCCTTGAGGATGGGATCAGTCATAAGAACCGTGCCAACGGCTTTCCTCCTGACTGTATAAGTCGCCCTAGCTTCCAGAAGCTCACGCTCGGCGACGGCTAGTTGCTGTTCAGCATTGTCCCCAGATAGAAGATCCGTGTCTGTATCAGGCATAAGAATTAATTCTAGATCGAATAGAGATAATAATTTGTTGCTCCAGCAACATGGACACCGACCTTGTTCTAGTAGCGCTTTCTCCAATTGCTGTTCCTGGATCTGCCGATAAAGCTGCAGGATCAAGGCCTCTTTGTCGGACAAGGTTACGGTATCGCGAGGGTCGTCGGTCGCGAGGTCCAACAACGACACCTCACCTGGGTTCAGGTGAGGCAGGGGACGGACCTTTTCAGATGTCATAGAACGCGACCTCGTGGCAAGTCGGGGAAATGATCGTGTGATTGGAAAAGCCCAGCATGAATGGATCATGGATTGCTGGTTCCCGACCTTTAGCGGTAGGGCGGTGGGGATCCCGGGATGCGGTGGGCGGTTCCGGCGCGATATCAGACACCAAACCGACCAAACGCAGCCTAGACCGGGGGAGCTCTTTGGGCCTGGATGCCTGTGCAGCCTCACTACTTACTTACTTGCACTATATGACTACCTTATCATCTCCCCTCCCGCATTCCTCTCCAGTCAACTTTGGAGCTTCAGTGCTCGTCTTGTGAGGAGGGGATGTCTCTGCACATCTACATAGCTCACACCGGTGAGCATTTTGTTACCGATACAGCGTCCTTTGCCTCGTATGCCCCCTTCGCCCTGCTTTCCCATCACCGCCCCTTGAGCCCGGCCCGACCGTTCCTATCATCTCCCTCTCTTACCCCCGGTGGACGCTAGCTAATATCATCGACTTTCTCTCAGTCCGGATGCTGTACGATCATGGGTGGCCCCGAAGACTTCGATCCCGCCTCAACGGCAGATCTTAATGACTGCTCGTGGGAAAAACGTCAAGACGCTTGCCACGGAGGTATGGTCACGTCGGACACTCGAGCAAGAAGTTTTTGCTAAATCCATCAATATACAGAGCGAAATCTTTGTCTATGACAGGAAATACGTCAGCGATCCCAATAGCGTTCAGACCTCGGAGCTACCCCCGCCACATCCACTGCACGTCGATAACCCGCCCGATACCCTCACAAACCAGAACGACCTACAAGCATGGAGGAATCTCTATCTAGCAAGGAGGACATGGGCAGCGAACCTCACGGAGCGGTGCGAGTCAGCGGAAAAGCAGATACATGAACACAACGAGCGCACTGATATCATCAACCGAGCTGCAAGTGTAGCGCTCGAGAACCTCAAAACCCACGTCGGTACTCTAGAACACAAATTTCAAGAGGCCCAGTCCTTCGCCAATGAGCTTTTAAGTCAACAGCAAGCAGCACTCAATGGATGGAAGAGGGCACTGTCAACTCTAGATAGCATTCCAGCTCGCAAAGACTTCCCCTTTCTGGGCCGTCCGTCAACACCGACGAAAGGCAGAGGTCAAGCGATGGGTACACTTCAAGACTACGTGGATACAGCGGAGGTACAGAGGGCTGGCTCGGAAGCCCCAGAGATACTTGCGCGCTTTGCTCACCAAGTTAGCACTATCGAGAAAAATGTTAGTGAGATTGCTACAGATACCCAACGCCTGATCGATGAAGCTTTCCCTACAAGTGCTGAGCCCGTGGATGGACTTATACAAGAAATGGAAACAATCTCGAATAAGATACAATCCGACTACGAGCATGTTCTGGCCTTGCCTAATAATTCGAAGACATTGGCGAACGTTTCTAGGCTCGCTCTCAGCCATACAAAGGACCTTCTACCGTCGTTACTGGATGTTAGCAACGAAATACAGGCTGGCCAGGAAGAAGCTGTGAGACGATATAATGCGGCAGTGAAAGCTTCGTCGAGTCATATGCGACTTATATCTTCTATCGAGTATCGGCTCGCCGAAACTCTACCTCAGATCAACAGTCTTCCCCTGCAAAGCGAAGCATTTGACGTCATTTACACGGTCTTCCATATGCCTATGATCTATGGGTCGGTTCTGATCGAGGCTGTGCGACGTCGCGAGTTCAACGATAAAATGAAGAACGACTCACTGACTTTAGCGGAAGAAATGTCTGTATTCCGGGAAGAGGAGCAGCGTCGAAGGAAAAAATGGCTCAAAAATATGGCAGATTTTATTTCTATTTCCGATGCCACGACCCCGGGCATCGAAGTGAATCTACGGGGTCAGGAGCAGGAATGGCCTACCGTTAGTAGGAAAGAGGTTGAGTCGTATATCGAAGACCTGAAAAATAAACCTGACATGGAAAATCACGCTCAGGAACTGATGCAGCGCTTCAAAGAGCTTGATGCTCCGACACGGATGCAGCGTCGCAGAGCAAAAGCTTTCAAACAGGGAAGTCTCTTTGACTTGAGCCGAAGTTCGCTTTTACTGCGCAGTGACGATATGGTCAGAAGTCTAAAAGATGAGAAAGTCAAGCTTGAAGATAGGTTGAAAGGCTCTGAGAGCCGTATTCGAAAGTTAGAGGATCTCCTTCATCGTCAAAGTCACATGAGTCGACCCTCCAGCGGCAATTTTTCACTTGATTTTCCCAGCTCACCGGCGTCGCCTCACCCTGACTCACTTTCGAGGAGATCTTCGGTCTCTTCTAGGCGGATGTCTGCAAATCAAGCTCCAGAGGAAAAAGCACTCGTACAGCGCATCACCCGCCTGGAGGCCGAGTTAGCGGCTGAGCGAGACACGGTGCAACGACTTCAAAAGGAGGCACATGCCGAGCGGCAATCTAATACTGACAAGATACAAGAAGCCCAGTCAACGAAGAAAGATCTCATTGGCAATCTCGAAGCGCGGCAACGTGAGTTCGATGACGAGCGCAGATTTCTGGAGGGTGAATTAAAGAGGCTTCGGATCCGGACTGAGGAGCTAGAAGAAGAGGTGGACAGAAATCTCGACAGTCGCGAACACGAGAAACAGGACGCTGATGAGCGCATACATCATCTCGAAATGGAATTACAAGATGTCCATGCCCGAGCTGAAGAAGAAATGAGGAAAGCAAATGAAACGATTGGACAGTTGCAATTGGAGAAGGGCGCAGGAGAAACCCTCCGGGCCCGTATTGAAGAGCTGGAAAACCAGGTGGCCGAGAATGAAAGGAAAGAAAACGATAACAAACACGCTTTGCAGGTCGCTTTTCTTAACCTGTCTCCCGGTGGCTCTGTTCCCACCGAATTTCCGAATATCATCAAAGCAATTGAGGTTCTCTCCGAGGGGCTGACAATTCATGCCAAGAATGCGGAGGAAAGTGCCGCAAAAGCTTCAGCGGAAAGCAAGGTGCTCGAAGAACGTCTGAGTCAGATAGAGTCTGAAATGGAGGATTTGAGAAAGACTGTGGCCTCACGAGAGACAGAACTTTCCCGAGCCCACAACGAAGTGGCTGAAGGAAAATCAAAGCTGAGCATTGTGACCTCAGAGTTGGAGGATGAGCGATCAAAACTCATCGCTTTACAGTCCCAGTTTGCTGCGGGCGAGACCGGATCCGATGCTCTGCGGGAGCGTGTTACCGAAGAAGAACGGAAGTTAACCAATCTGGCCCAGAGGCTAGCTGAGGTTGAGACATTGGCTCGTCAATCTGAGGAAGAAGTTACTACCTGGAAGAAGAAGGTTGAAGCAATGTCCGAGGCGGAGCAGCAAGCTACTGTACGGTTCGAAACTTGCGGAGTCAGGTTCCAGGAGTTATCAAAGCAGCTTTTCGCACAAGTGGAGAAGCTGGAGCACATGCTGGAACAACTAGGATTTACTATCGTTCGTCAAGAGGGTGACATAGTTGTCCAGAGGTCATCCAAGGTCAATGCACTCTCTAGCACCGGTGACAGTCTTAGCCAGTCGGGAGTGGTGTCTGTGCGACCGGATGCAAGCCTCCTCGATTGGATGCATGCCGATAGCAAGGAAGAAGAAACAGACAAGTTCATGGCTTTTGTGGAATCCTTATATCAATTCGATGTGGACATCTTCGGCGACGCGGTTGTCAAGCGTGTGAAGGATATTGAAGTTCTTGCTCGTAAGTGGCAGAAAGAAGCCCGTGGATACCGAGACAAGTACCATCGGGTTCAAAGCGAAGCCCATGATAAGATCGCCTATCGGTCCTTCAAGGAAGGGGATCTTGCACTATTCTTGCCCACCCGCAACCAAGCCATCCGGTCATGGGCTGCATTCAACGTTGGCGCGCCGCACTATTTTCTACGCGAGCAAGATGCACACAAACTCCAAACCCGGGACTGGCTGCTTGCCCGAATCACCAAGATCGAAGAACGCGTTGTCGATCTCTCGAAGTCGATGAACGGTGCCAATCCGGACCGCCGTTCCATTGGCGAAGTCAGCGATGGCACCTCACTTGATGATGAAAACCCGTTCGAGCTGTCTGATGGTCTCCGCTGGTATCTTTTAGACGCTACGGAAGAAAAACCAGGCGCCCCGGCGACTCCGGGCCTAGGAAAGAGCACCGTTGCACCAGCACACGTAGACGCCAAAGGCAGCATTCGCATGAAACGCACATCAGTTGGTGGGAACATTGCCAAAACGTTGACCAAGAGCCTAGACAGCCGACGGAATAGTTCCAATTCTAAGAAAGGGCATTCCTCAACTCCTTCACAACGCGGCAACGAATCAACAACAGACCTAGCAAGACTAGCTGAACAAGACACTGCTGCCAGCTTACATTCACGGGAGGCAGCCCCGAAACCCGATGAGGTTCGCCGCAACCCTCCTCAGGGCCCGTGAAAACCGCGGCCCGGATTTCCTTTCTCTCCTGAACGGAGCTGACGGACCGTCAATAGGGCACGGAACGAATTTATAAGGGCCACCAACGTGCAATCTCCGAGGGTAGAGTGTCACCTTCATCCCCGCGTGTTGATAACCTCGACGCTTCATCTATGCACTCGGCCCGCCGCTCGACTCCCAGATACCGGCCCTGGGAGAGACTCTGGTCCGTTGATTATCTTTTGGAGAGTGGTGGGAGTGGTCGTTGAGCATAGGGTATCCGGCATGCCCTGTAATAGGAATATTATGCAACTATCACGATACATGATTCAAAGGACTCAAATGGTTGAATTGGTTGACACGTATTAGTCTGAAGAGATGGATCAGGCAGGGGCTGCCTGAATGATACCCGGAGATATGGAATAATTTGCCTTATGTCTCATTCGCTCCTTATACTCGTATGAAGTTACTCTTTTCGTTCATTGTGTCGTGCCGTTTGCATTCGGCTATTTTGAGTATTATCAAGCGAAATATTGTTAAGCCCAGGATTAGATGTGCATATTTTTAGCCTCTTTATTCCTAGGACACTACGTGGATTATAAAACAGATTCATATAAAATTCACCATCTGGCACCCATTTCTAAAGCGCCGACAACGCCTGGTATTTCCCGGGATCTTGTAGAATGATTATTAGCATAAGAAATAATCTAGAAGTCAGATGCTAAGACACTGCTACTTGAATGGACGGGTATATAAAGCTAGTTTATAAGCTAAATAGGGAGAAGTTGAAGCCAAAGTGGAAGAATTACTGGAATGACGCCAGTATCCGGCTAACCCGATCAGGCAACGCAGCGGTACCGCGGGCGGAGCTCGTCGTTGCGCTTGTTGCTCTGTTGCTGGGGGAGCGTTGATCTTGCGAGCTCCTCATTCACTGCATTCCTTGCCCACCATCTGCCCCTGGCTTCTTTGTGTTAGTCGTAAGGAGCGGATTGGCCGAGCCTGTCTCTCATCATGCCTGCTACCCCCGAGCGCAGGAGCGACCGAGGGGCGTTGGCGCGTCGCAACCGCGAATACCCCCAGGACCAGCAACTCTCCCCCTTTGGACGAGCTCGCCATACTCGTCTCACGGATAATTTTGACGCGTCATTTGTACCTAATACCTACCAAGACTACAATAGCCGACAGCATCGGCGGAACTTCAGCCAAACTGGATCAATCCGTGCCGCTTTCAATTACACTTCGCGTCTACACAATATGTCGGATCACGAAGCCGCCGCATACAACCACGGCACCCCAAATCGGAACAGAAGACAGAGTTTCAACATTACGTCCCCCGATTCAAACCCACCGAATGAGTTAGCGGAGGCATATCGGCAAATCGATGATGCGGGGAGCCTGGCTGACCTCGACCCCGACGATGAAGACTTCAACATTTCGTTGCGTGACAGTCGCAGCAGACGCTCATCATCAGCATCGCGACTGAGGGGAGACGATCTGTTTGCGGCAGCTGATGCGGATTTTTTGAATGAGATTTCGGACGACGGCCTCCGCCGAAAATTAGTCGACCATGTCGAAGACGAAAAGCGGTTGAGACGGGCCACATCCAGCCGGTCTCCTGTGCTGAGCAACGCAGGGACGCCAAACCCTCTCACATCGGAGAACCTGCAACGGCGCGAGGAAGAGGAAGAACAGCAATATTTGGAAGAGGAAGAAAACGATGGATTGAGACCCTCTCTAAACCTCCCATCGAACTGGGGAAGCCGGGCAGCTCATCGCCGTGACTGGTTGAGGAAAATGACACGGCGCACAGAGCTTCCAGAAAACCCTGCGGTGAGGGCGAAGGAGACATCACCCCCAAGGCTCAAGTTTGACAGAGACTCGCACATCAACCATACGGAACCGACCAATGTTGAGAGCACCACGCCAGCCGGACGTCTGTCAAACAGATACAACAGGATCCCATTATCCGATGCGCAGAACAAGCTCTCCGAACAAAAAGCGGACAAGTTGACTGATGGTGATCCAATACCGAATACGCCTATTGTGGTCTACAAGAATTCAACATTCACGAAGCGAAGCCCAACGAAGAGAGACTCGCAGGATTTACTTCGGAAACTATCGAGAACAGAATCTCCAGGCCAACGGAACGAACTCAAAACCCCGGAGGCTCAGAAATATCCCGAGCGACGTATCTACGACAAGACGCCTGTGGTGACGGGGGCATGGATCGATACTCCGGTAACTGAACGGGTGGAACGGGTCAACGAGCTCCCGGAGCATCTCTCTCGGGATATAGCACCATCACCTCCGGGGAATGAAAGGTTCGAGTCGTCGTTGGTGCCCTCGCATTCTCGACAAGCTTCACAATCACACGAATTCGAAGAAAGACGCTTAAGGGAGGAAAGAGAGAGAGAGGAGCAGGAAGAGAAGAAACGGAAGGAGCAACAAGATAGGGAACAGAGACTGAAAGAGGAGAGACAAAAGGAGGAGCAGCAGAGGGAAGAAAAGGAACGGTTGGAAAAGGAGAGAGAAAAGGAGAAGGAGCGGGAAAATATGGAAAAACCGGCTCAGGAGAAACCTGAGAAGAAAGCTGAGCACGATCAGTCGGCGAAGTCGAGTGGAAAGGCGAAGTCCAAGGACAGAGTACCGCTGGTCAAACCGGATCTGCCAAAGAGTGCTCTCGAGACAGTGTTGAAGGATTACAAGGACCACAAAGAATCACTAGATGTCGGTGACGATACGATTGAATCACTTCAGGACATCATCGACGGGCAGCCTGGTGAGCTAAAGACCGAGGACGAGGACGATGCTGCATACGAGAAAGAAATATTGAAGAAGCTGGAACTTGCAAGCTCCGGGGATAAAGAAACGGTGGACCTGGACCGGCTAAATGAGAAGTTGAAGTCGCTAGCGGATAACATTCAAAAGGTCAAAACAGGGTTGGACGGTTTGGAGGTCCAAGTATCGCGAGATGCGGACACGCTTGCCGCAATCCCATCTCCCCCGAAGGGCAAACGAAGCAAGCATAACATCTGCGAAAATTGTAACGGGGAGAGTGATGGTCGTGTTTACGCGTTGGTAACCCTTCCACGGCTATGGAGACGAAGCCCTGTTTCCGGACGCATACATCTTACGCGTCTAGGATGGTGCTCTCTGATCCTGCTCTTGTGGTTCTACTCTGAATCGACCATGTGCGATTTTTACTGCCACCCTTCGATCTCAGAAACCTGCCAGGGAAACTGCCTCCTCCCGGATGCTCCCCGTTTCCCGTACGTGATACCGACAATGCTCTGGCGCTGGCTTCACTTGTCTTCGATATTCACCCCTCTTTGGACTCTTGCTATTGCCTTGTCTAGGCTTATTGCACAGATGCTGGGCTTCTGGGACGGGTACGTGGAAGAAGAGCCTATTCCGGTCAATTTGACCGGCGAGATCCGCATACATGGTCGTACGATCAATATCCCAACGGCCGAAGCTACGTCTCGAGGCATCTTCTCCCCGCCGAAGTTGTGGCCTGGAAAGGGACAGCCGATTGTTCCACAACCAGTTCCTGAGTTAAAGGTGGAAGTTGAGGATATGTCTGGCCGAGTATCCTCGTGGGATGACGATGGATCTATGGATGATGATGAATATATTTAGGAGTTTGGTTTGTCTCCGGACTGGTCAGGGCGTTTGGGATGTTACTGGCGTTACTACAAACGGCGGACGGGATCTATACCTAGGTGGCTAATGGAGTATTGATTATAAGCAACAAATATATTGGTTCATCTTCTATTACTGTATGTGTAAACCACTAAACCCACTCTTATCTAAGGTTATCGCGATCTGCAAGGAGCCGCGACTAGCTCTTCGCAGTTAGTGCATTGCTAAATACGGCATTTAATGCCTCCTTGCATTTGCAGTATATTCTTCACTGATGTATATTTTGCCAGAGATCGGGGAATAGAAAGAGTGATAGAGCAAACATCCTAATTCACAATCATACAAGTGATAGACGGGTCCTCGATATAAAAAGCCCTTTCAACTTTCTCCATTTTCTTCCAATCCTATCCAACCACCCCCTTCTACTCAACCAGAATACCTCTCCATGACACGAAGAGGTCAAATTACCTCAGATCAAGATACTTCAAAGACACATCTGGTACTTTCTCATAGATTTAATTAGATACCGAAGACATCTGATTAGCCAATACCCCCACAATATACTATAGAACTAACACTATAGCCAGCCAAAAGCCCACCCTTCAGAGCTATAGCACAATTCAACCCTAACTCATCATACAAACATGAACCTGCTATGAGAAACTCTCTGTGGTATCGACGAAAACCACCACGTGGTATTCCTCGGTATATAAAAGCATCGGAAGCGCAATATGTATCGCCGTTAATCATGCTTAGAAGTCTCGTTACATCGACTCAACCTCCTCCAGCTCCATGGGGGTGTGCTTTCTCGGATAAATAATACAGGCTAAATAAGCGTATCTGAAATGAACAGTGGGAGCTAAGGCATGCTGCCTGCGTGGAAGCTCCGCTCTTAATATGGGAGAATCTCTCGGCAGAAGTTTTACACTCTCGCAAAACCGAAATATACGGTGGAATGAAGTCTAGGGTCTCAAGTCCTTTCAGAATGGGGCTAGGTAGCTCTTATAGACGCTTGACACTGTCTCTTTCAGGAGGAGAATTTAAACGTCCGGCTATTGAAGCACGACAAGAGGCACGTCAGTTAAAATTTAGATTTAAGAAAGCAGATGACCTCTCACTCGCTGATTATCTCGTCCAGAAGACGTCTCTCTTGCGAGCTGCCGGCACGGCGGACGAAGAGACCCTGAAAAGTGAACTATGGGAAGGCCTTGACAACAACCTTGCCTACCTCGTTCAACCAATGGAGAACGAGACGCTCGAAGCCTTCAAACGCCGCCTGCGTATCTAGATCTAAACAACGAACACAGAAGAAGAGGATCCATTCAAAGCAGATAGTTGTTCATTTTTTCTTTTACTAGGGCTAACTAAAGGAAGAAAAGGAGAGGACTCTACCCAATCGGGTAGGTACGTTGCAGTGGCTCACCGATATTTGACTGGCCATTAGAAGGCCCACTCTAAAAGACAGACTGAAAATTATACGTCTATGCTCGATCACAATGCGAGCAGAAGCTTACTCGGGTTAAACCTGGCATAGGGCGAGGCCGCATCAACTCTTGTCATAGGACGTCTACGTAACCTCAGCAATCAGAAGACCTAGACAGGAAAATACGGTGTCCTTCACCGACTTTGATGAGCATATCCCATTGGCGGCATGCATTGATTCTGCCAATGATGAAGGCCTCAATGCAGGTTTCTATAACGTTATCGAGATCCCAGATACTGAAAGGGTGACAAGAAAAACCCAGTAAGAAGGATCTAAGCAAGGCTATTGGTGCTTGTTTCCCTGTGATTCCTATGACCGAATTAAACTTCCGAGACCAAAGCCACATATCCATTACAAGCCGCTCATTTTATTCCAGCATCGCTTCTAATGCTAAAACCGCTGCACTGAGGTTGAAATCTTACGAGTTCAAAGCCCTGCTGGGGGTTTCTCCGATTGCAGTAAACAAATAAATGGCTAGAAGACAAGGAGGATGTCCTCATCTCTGTACCAAACCTGGTTTTCTTATACGTGCCAGTTTATTCTGGCACAATGGGTTCTTGTCTTGAGCATGTACAGACTCTCAGGTTCCCGACGCCGAAAGTCGAAGAAGCCAAGTCACCCAAGGTGGATCCAACTAGACTTCTCCAGAGCAATTGTTTGATTTGCTAGGACAATATGGTGAACTAGCTAGAATAGGGTTTCAAGATTAGGGCTGAGTCCAATAACCTAATCAAGCATAGCATAGAGGACTTTAACCGGCTGGAAAGGATCAAATGGCGGCTTGATACGCCGGAATACCCAGGTTGACAAAACCAGGGAAGCATTTGAATGGCTTCTTAACCAAGGCCCTGACCATCCCAGAATCAAAGCTACAATTCCCCTGGAAGAAGAGTGGGACTGGGCTAAGAAACACACAGAGCTATTTTTGATAGGGCATCCAATACTGATTGTTGTTCCACCACACTTAATGGATCAAATGGGCAGAGAGTCTTCTAAGAATCACTGAGGCACTCAAGGTCAAGTTCTAATATAGTGACTACAGAAGTCCGTTCAATTCCACAAGACACACCTCAGAAACTTATCGGCAGTCTAAACGAAGACAGGAAAAGTCCTGGACAAGGCCGGTAGAATTTACCTACGAAATGACCAGATCCAGCTGTCTGGAAAATAGAGACTTGCTTCAAGGGCAGCTAACAACACCCCTGGAAAGCGGCATCACGTCATTGGAAAGAGACTTAGCTATAATTATAGCCATAGCTGGATTAACTGGGTGGGATATATGGAAACCGAGCAGAATATGATGATTCCCGTGGACAGCCAGCATATACAGAATACTCTGTATTCAAGAGGAGCGGTGGAGATACGCTCCTAAAGCTGAGGGTTGGACATAGCTACCATTTCGGTATCCGAGCAGGAAACTGTCAGAAAACCACAGAAGCTAACATTCATTGCCTTGGTTTGATATTTTCAGGATATCTGGGCACCGAAAGATCTACAGACGAAAATTGCATAATATCTTCCGTGCAGAACCGAAAAAAAAGACATCTTCCGACTAGATCTATGTCTGTGTATAAGCTGTCTACCTCACACAATCAGGTAAAGTTTGTCGCCTTTGAACTGGGAAAGGTTGGCAGCCACAGATCGTCAATGTCGAGTAATTGAGCGATTCGTCGGATTTTCCTCATTAAAGGGCTGCGATACTCCATCTAGGATTCCAGTTCTGACAAGTGCCTCTACCATGGCTAACTGGTGATAGATGCTGGCTTTATGATGGGCTGGTCTATTACAGATATCCAGGTCTTTACCTTCGAAGGAGGATATATATAAACGAGACAATAATTATCCTTACGCAGCATATGATCCGTTCTATATTCTCCGTTCTTTCTCATTCCATTGTCGATACGCTGGGGTGACCAAGAGATCATATCATATCCTTGTTAGTAGGATTTCGGCCGTTCGCCCTATCGTTGGCATAAGTTGTTACAGAACTTTACGCTAAACAGCCTATTCGTCAAGATATGTCAAATAAGTGCACGACCAGACATCCGCATTTCTGTCATCATTCTTCATCGACATCGAGACATACGAAGGAGATGTCAATAAGACTCAGCCATCAACAACCAGCATCTTTCGTTCCAGTTTAGCTGTAAGAACAAACGATATCCGACTTTGCTATTCAGGCTTCTGTAGCCAAGATGGGTGGAGGATGACACAAATTCTTGGTCTTCTCCTTTCGTTTCCTCAGACAGCTTACAGAGGTCGCGAAAACACTCACAGATTTAGGGCATTCCGTTACTATGGAGATCAACTATCAGTGTCAGACCGAACTGGCAAATCTGTCGAGCACTATCATCACCACTACATCTAGTGTTGCCAACATTGTTACTTCTGCTAGTTACTGTAGAAATTACCACCACATCCACTAACTCCCTTCCTTGAGGTTTGTTGCATGAATTTTCCACAATCCATCAATCGTTACACCGTTCATGGTATTAATTAAAGCACAGTACAGACCAATCCTTCTCGGAACGGTTTATGTGGATTGAACCACAATTCTGTTCTCATCTATCATGCCAGATGGCTGCCTTGCTAGACGAAGCACTAGTCACGTTGCTTTCTCTACCTTATCGAACAAAATGAACAGTTCTACTATCAGTCGGGCAAACATAAGATACTACCAACCCACCAAATCTTGCAACAGGATGTATGCCATCATGGCTCATCTTGGATGTTGTTGTCTGACTAGCTCGGCAATCTCTTTATCATTTACATAAGACAGAAGTGTGCGCACCATGATCACATTGATACTCTTTCGCGTTAATATGAAGTAGACAATAACTCCGAAGCAGGTTGTCTGTTCATAACCCACGCCATCAGTCGATAATAGATGGGATACATTATATCACCGTGTTGCCGGGGATCAAAGTGCGACGAGGCAGTCCAGACAAATATACGCAGCAGGGGTAAAATGAGCCATAGGGCTGGAGCTTGTGTACAAGTATACTTCCTCACCTTTGCGAGGTTCCACCAAAAGCTGTTTGAGTACTACAAGGATGAAGCTGACACTAATAAGTTTCTGGCCCTGGAAACATTTGGGCCTTGGGACACCGAAAATCCTCTCCATCTCGTCCATCTGGCCAAGGTCATCATCTCCGCAGGGCAGACTATTGCTATGATAAATTGTCTCACAGATGGTTAGAGACCTTATAAAAATAACTCTCGAGCTTATGGGAAAAAAAGGAGATGTGGCTATCAATAACTAGTTGTCTTTTTTTGAAGGACTCAAAACTCTACAGATCGAATGCGGCATCGGACGCCCAAGAATCGTCTGTTCGCTACACTAATGCCAGCAAGTCGAGCAGATCCATTTAGCAGAGGTTTCTGGGTGATACTGACCGCGATGTCTGGGCCAAAGAAGAAAGTGACTGGCACTGCGCTGAAATTTATATTAGATCTATACTCGTTTAACAGCCATATCCAGACGATAAGATCTTAGCTGAGATACTTAGGGAAGCTGCCTGGGCATTTAGGATGTCTGCAAGAAATGAAGCAGCCATGGGGATGTGTTTGGATGCCGGTGTTGTCTCTATATTCTAGTGAGCTTTTCAATGCTGGCGTAAATTCAGAGATTTCAAGTATTTTACCTGCAAGGGGAGTGATTGGTACTGGTTCGGTCTTCTGAATAGAAATGTCAAATTAGTTGGGGGTTTGATTGCCGCAAAGAAACAGGAGGGACCATTCTATTACTTCCGATCATGATGGATTCATTTGAGAAGGATTCTATTGGGTGCTTCAAGTTCAGAATAATAACTGATACGGTGCCAAAATAAAGTATTCTATGTACCATCGTATGCATGTACATCCATCTAGAAAGCATACATACTTGATTTTCTCGCCAGGTCGAAGGCTTTCCCTTTCCGTTTTAGTGCTCACTCCTTGCTGCTTTTTGCTTACTGAGTAGACTTGAGCACGCCCTGAGTCCGCCCTGAGCAGCCTGAGGCGATCACTGAGCAAGAGGTGAGCAGGGAGTTGGGTGCACTGAGTAAGCCAGTCTTGATAAAATGCATCTCTATCAATAGGGACTTCATGACCGCCTCCCCACACGTAGTCTACTTTTGCTCGCCGATCCAATCAAAACAGAATAATGAAGGAACAGGCAATAATTTTATAACCCCATTTTCAAGATGGACTGGGACTATCTCTTGATCTCTTAGTTTAGCAATCCTGTGATGATCGCACATCATTAACTAGGCGAGTATCTACATCAGCTAACCCCTTGGCAGCGCTATTCTGAGCATTAGAAGTATGATGCCGCCCTTTGTCACTTGCATGATGTGATGTATGATACAGAAATCGATACTATAGTGGAACTTATATGCGGACTACTTCTTGCACCATCTTGGATGTTTGAAGATTATTCCGATCTATACTTTTGGTGTGACGCAACAAGCCAGGAGCAAGAAACAAACGGGGAGACATCTCCAGCAAATCCTCGCTTGGGGGCAACAAACGACTTGGATATGAAATGTCTATCTGAGAGATGTCGATAGGTACTCTTATACATACACTCAAGTTCACTACCGGCGCCCGGGAACCAGAAGGCACATCCCACTGTACAGACGGTGCTGGCGCTCAAACTTAAGGACTTCGAGATCCCCACTAACCCACAGATCAATTAACAAAGTAAAGCTGCTTATATATATCAACCCGGATTATAGCCATCCCCTTAGCGGCTATGTACTACTGAACACTATGTAAATATCAACGCCGCAATCTCCAACAAAATATTATTAGGTTCCTGCAATAAGTGCCCCGCAGACCTAAATATAGACGCTATGTGATGCAGAGTAATAAGCCCATCAACGCCCTGGGGCAGCGGTTGGCAGTCCCTTGGCCAACCGATGAATCTGGTCTGCATAGAAAGTCTATTGCTGTTAGAGAGTTTCCAAGAGCCATAGATAATGGAAATAAAACTCACAGTCTCCGCTCCCGCCCCCAAGATTCGACTCCGTAGAAGCCTAGGAAGCAGCCCAGGCTTCACCCTATCCAGAGAGATCTGTGCATCCTCATCACTGGTATCTTCATCTAGAAGCAATTCTGCAAATCTCGGATTAACTGCTGCTGGGCGCGCGATACCGACGAGATCACACGCATTCTCTTTTATGGCAGCCTCTGCACCAGCACGGCTGCGAAACCCTCCGGTGAGCATGAGCACGAGATTCGGGAACCGCTTGCGGGTTTCTTTTGCGAAATCAAGAAAAAATGCTTCGCGGGCTGCTGTACGTGTGGATTTCATTTCCGCGACTGCGGGCTTGTCGCCAGCTACCATCTAAATCGGCAATGAAATAAGTAGCAGTACGACATATAGTACTGGAAACTGAGCCTTACGTACCCGTGGATTTTCATAAGTCCCACCACTAACTTCAAGGAAGTCAATCCCAGACTCAACAAGGAGCCTAATTTGGGTCATCGTATCCTCGAGACTCAATGCGCTGTGGTCAGCCGAGTTTAGTTTAACGCCGATGCAGAACGTGGCTGGCACGACTTCTCGGCATCCTTTGATGATCTCAACGAGGAGTTTCGCGCGGTTCTCTGCCGAGCCTCCGTACGCATCAGTTCGGAGATTGGTCTGTTCCAAGAGTTAGTGATTAGTCGCCGTGTATAGTATATTTCAATTGAATGTACCTTGGGATTTATAAACTGGTCTAATGTTAAGATAAGATTGCCTTATTAGTATACCTGTCCCATCCTATCCTAATCGGATAGATAATTTATGCAAGGTTAAACTCACCTAGAAGATATCCATGCGCTGCATGCAACTCAATACCCGAGAATCCACTCTCCGCAATAAAACGCGCAGAATCCACAAACAGATGAATTACATTATGTATATCTTTCTGGTCCATCTCTCTCGGCTTAGGAAATGCTAGGGAGGTAATAACAGAATCCAGAAAGTTAGTACCAATACTCAGCGGAATTGCGCTTGGTGCAATTGTCGGAGCAAAGAGCCCTCTGCGCCCAGCTCCCCGGAGCGATTGTCTTCCCGGGTGGGCAATCTGCACAATTGTAGGCGTGCCATGCTTCTGGCTTGCTTCGGCGTAGGCTTTCCATAATGTGGAACAGTTTGCGTCGTAGTCAGCTGGCACGGCAGGGTCCTTGAAGTTTCCGAGGTGGTTCACGTCGACTTGCACGTTTCCTGTAATACTTAGAACTATGATTTGTTGGATATGCAAAGGAACAGACAATGAACCTGTAATGATCATTCCCCATCTTCCATCGCTCCACTTGCTGTAGGCCAGGTTGAAGTCCTCATTGGGGTTGCTATCCGATGTGGCTAGGTTTTCGGCCATGGCCGCCTGCATAATCATAAGCAATGTCTTATCTATCCGAGTTCAATTTGGCAAATACTTTGGACAAGCGATTGGGGAAGACCAAGCCACAGGGTAGCTTGACTGCATCGTTTAACGGAGACGGCATCTTAGTCGTGAGGTTGAAGAGAATAGGTAATTGATACTGGAGGTGAAGAAAACTTTTAGGGGGCATGACAGGGGGTTTGATTTACTTTTTAACCAGGTGTATTGAAACACTGTAGCCCATTGTCATACTACAGAGTACAATCATTTAACGGACAGACTATCAGATTACCAATACAAGTGGAGCAACAATTCAACAGCATGATTCAAACGGAGGAACTGATTACTGAATATGCCGACTCGGACACTGCTTCTAGTTCCCGAGCCGAGTTTCCACTTTAAATTAACCCAACCCTAAGAGATTTTAAGGGACTCCTTTACTCTTAAGGCAGCGGAAGGTCCTCATTAACTAGCTTGGCAATCGAACTCGCCATCGCCGCCAACGGAACTATGAAACATACAGCTTCCGCATAGATGTCAAATCAACAGATTCTTCCTTATTATGTTTGGGGATTCCACGAAGTTCTGTTACATAAACTTTCCATTCTGTTAGGAGTTAGGAATGACAGACCTTTTCGTTCATTTAATTCGACCTCCATGTAGATTGGGATTTCGTAGCCTTACAGAAGATCAATAATCTAGTACAACTAATATCAGCACTGAGCCAAGGTTCACGCAGCAGCAATTCAGGATGACAATCACAAGTAAATCAATCGACAAAGCGCATATTGGCACTGACTCCTATGTTTGGCGAAGGTAGGTACTAGCTTCCGCTCACTTTGAACAACCCTTTGTATTTAATTTAGGTATAAAATAAGGTATTGTATAATATGAATAGACCCACTATGAAACTCTGTCTTAAATTTCCCAGCTTTCATCTTTCCCGGAAGAAAGTAGTTAGTAAGTTCGGGAATACAAGTAATCATTCCGCGAGTCATGTATCGACCTCGGCTTGCCGCTTACAAACCCAAGTAGTTGACTAAATGAATCAGCCAAGCCGAATCTGGATTACGCCTTTGAGACGTTTGAGGAACACTGTTGACACTGGTAGTTGATTCGTTGGAGCTAATCTGTATCACGTTGGAAGGCGGCACGTAGCAGGCTTGGACATGCCAAACCCTTTGCGTAGCATTTTTTTTTTTTTTTTTTTTTTTTTTTTTTTTTTTTTTTTTTTGATTTCCTTATTTTGTTATTTTTTATAGTTAGTAAATACTACTCTATGAAGCCTCATAAGTACAGGCATTTTCTATTCGTATTCTTGAGGATCTTAGGGCCTTTCTAAATAGGGTGAGTTTAGTACAAGATTTATCTAAATATTCAAACAACCTCCTTGCTGGTTGAGTCTTT